>NW_027206670.1:1200000-1500000 GCF_032191515.1 Phaenicophaeus curvirostris
GCAGACAAGGGAAAGAGGGGCGGACAAGGGCAAAGAGGGGCGGACAAGGGCAAAGAGGGGCGGAGAAGTGCGGAAAATATGGTACAAGGGCAAAGAGAGGCTTAGAAGTGAGGAGAATACAGGGCAAGGGGAAAGAGGGGCGGAGAAGTGCGGAGAATACGGGACAAGGGCAAAGAGGGGCGGACAAGGGAAAAAGAGGGGCGGACAAGGGCAAAGGGGGCAGACAAAGGCAAAGAGAGGAGGACAAGGGCAAAGAGGGGTGGACAAGGGCATAGAGGGGCGGAGAATTGAGGAGAATACGGGACAAGGGCAATGAGGGGGGGACAAGGGCAAAAACGGGCGGAAAAGGGCAAAAACCGGCAGACAAGGGCAAAGAGGGGCAGACAAGGGTAAAGAGGGGCAGAGAAGTGCGGAGAATACAGGACAAGGGCAAAGAGGGGCGGACAAGGGCAAAGAGGGGAGGACAAGGGAAAAGAGGGGCGGACAAGGGCAAAGATGGGTGGACAAGGGCAAAGAGGGGCGGAGAGGGGCGGAGAATTGCGGAGAATACGGGACAAGGGCAAATGGGGCGGACAATGGCAAAGAAGGGCGGACAAGGGCAAAAGGGGCGGACAAGGGCAAAGAGGGGCGGACAAGAGCAAAGAGGGGAGGAAAATTGCGGAGAATAAGGGACAAGGGAAAGGAGAGGCTTAGAAGTGTGGAGAATACGGGACAAGGACAAAGAGGGGCAGGGCATTGCGGAGAATACGGGACAAGGGGAAAGAGGGGAGGAGAAGTGCTGTGAATACGGGACAAGGGCAAAGAGGGGCGGACAAGGGAAAATAGTGGCGGCCAAGAGCAAAAGACGGAAGGACAAGGGCAAAACATGGGCGGACAAGTGCAGAGAATACCAGAGAAGGGCAAAGAGGGGCGGAGAAGGCAAAGAGGGGTGGACAAGGGCAAAGAGGGGCGGACAACGGCAAGGAAGGGCACAGAAGTTTGGAGAATACCGGACAAGGGCAAAGAGGGACGGACAAACGCAAAGAGGGGCGGACAAGAGCAAAGACGGGCGGATAAGGGCCAAGAAAGGCAGACAAGGGCAAAGACAGGCGGAGAAGTGCAGGGAACACCAATGAAGGGCAAAGAGGGGCGGACAATTGCCAAGAAGTTCGGACAAGGGCCAAGAGGAGCGGACAAATGCAAACAGGGGCGGACAAGTGCAAAGAGGGGCAGAGAATTGCGGAGAATACGGGACAAGGGCAAAAAGGGGTGCAGAAGTGCAAAGAGGGACGGAAAAGGGTAAAGAGAGGCGGACAAGAGCAAAGAGGCCGGACAAGGGCAAAGAGGGGCGGACAATGGCAAAGAGGGGCGGACAAGGGAAAAGAGGGGCGGAGAAGTGCGGAGAATACGGGACAAGAGCAAAGAGGGGCAGACAAGGGCAAAGAGGGCCGGACAAGGGAAAAGAGGGGTGGAGAATATGGGACAAGGGCAAAGAGTTTCGGATAAGGGCAAAGAGGGGTAGAGAACTGCGAAGAATACGGGACAAGGGCAAAGAGGGGCGGACAAGGACAAAGAGGGGCGCAGAAGTGTGGATAATACGTGACAAGTGCAAAGAGGGGCGGACAAAGGCAAAGAGGGTTGGAGAATATGGGACAAGGGCAAAGAGGTTCGGATAAGGGCAAAGAGGATCGGAGAACAGCGAAGAATACGGGGCAAGGGCAAAGAAGGGCGGATAAGGGCAAAGAGGGGCAGACAAGGGCAAAGAGGGGCGCAAAAGGGCAATAAGGGTTGGAAAGGGGCAAACAGGGGTGGACAAGAGCAAATAGTGGTGCACAAGGGCAAAGAGGAGTGCACAAGTGCAAAGAGGTGCGGACAAGGGCAAAGAGGGTTCGGACAAGTGCAAAGAGGGGCTGACAAGGGCAAGAGGAGAGGAAAAGGGCAAAGAGGGGCGGTCAAGGGCAAAGAGGGGCGGACAAGAGCAGGGAGGGGCTGACAAGGGCAAAGAGGGGCGGACAAGGGCAGAGAGGGGTAGACAAGTGCGGAGAATACGGGACAAGGGCAAAGAGGGTCGAACAAGGGCAAAAAGGGGCGGACATGGGCAAAGAGGGCTGGACAAGTGCAAAGAGGGGTGGAAAAGTGTAAAGACGGGCGGAGAATTACGGAGGATACGAGACAAGGGCAAAGAGGGGCAGACAAGGGCAAAGAGGGGCGGGCAAGGGCATAGAGAGGCAGACAAGGGCAAAGAGGGGCGGACAAGGGCAAAAAGGGGCGGAAAAGTGCGGAGAATACGGCACAAGGGCAAAGAGGGGCGGAGAAGTGCATAGAGGGGCGTACAAGGGAAAAGAGGGACGCACAAGGGCAAAGAGGGACGCACAAGGGCAAAGAGGGGCGCACAACTGGAAAGAGGTGCGCACAAGGGCAAAGAGGTGCGGAAAAGGGCAAAGAGGGGCGGATCAGGTCAAACAGGAGCGGACAAGGGCAAAGAGGGGCGGACAGGTGCAAAGAGGGGCGGACTAGTGCAAAGAGGGGCGCACAAGGGCAAAAGGTCGGACAAGGGAAATGAGGGGCGGACAAGTGCAAACAGGGGCGGACAAGGACAAAGAGGGGCGGACAAGGAGAAAGAGGGGCGGAAAAGAGCAAAGAACGGCGGACAAGGTCAAAGGGGGTGGACCAAGGCAAAGATCGGTGGACAAGGTCAAAGAGGGGCGGACAAGGACAAAGGGGCGGACAAGGGCAAAGAGGGGCGGACAAGGGCAAAGAGGGGCGGACAAGGGCAAGAGGGGCGGAGAATTGCGGAGATACGCGACAAGGGAAAAGAGAGGCGGACAAGGGCAAAGAGAGGTGGACAAGTGCGGAGAATACGGGACAAGGGCAAAGAGGAGAGGACAAGTTAGCAGAATAAGGCAAAAGGGCAAAGACGGGCGGACAAGGGCAATGAGGGGGGGACAAGGGCCAAGAGGGGCAGAGAATTGCGGAGAATACGGGAAAAGGGCAAAAAGGGGCGCAGAAGTGCAAAGAGGGACGGAAAAGAGCAAAGAGAGGCGGACAAGAGCAAAGAGGCCGGACAAGGGCAAAGAGGGGCGGACAAGGGAAATGAGGGGCGGACAAGGGAAAAGAGGGGTGGAGAATATGGGACAAGGGCAAAGAGGTTCGGATAAGGGCAAAGAGGGGTGGAGAACTGCGGAGAATACGGGACAAGGACAAAGAGGGGCGTACAAGGGCAAAGAGGGGCGGACAAGGGCAAAGAGGGGCGGAGAAGTGAAAAGAGGGGCGGAGAAGTGTGGATAATACGGGACAAGTGCAAAGAGGGGCGGACAAGGGCAAAGAGGGTTGGAGAATATGGGACAAGGGCAAAGAGGTTCGGATAAGGGCAAAGAGGTGCGGAGAACTGCGAAGAATACGGGACAAGGGCAAAGAGAGGCGGATAAGGGCAAAGAGGGGCGGACAAGGGCAAAGAGGGGCGGACAAGGGCAAAGAGTGGCGCACAAGGGCAAAGAGGAGTGCACAAGTGCAAAGAGGTGCGGACAAGGGCAAAGAGGGTTTGGACAAGTGCAAAGAGGGGCGGACAAGGGCAAAGAGGAGCGGACAAGGCCAAAGAGGGGCGGACAAGGGCAAAGAGGGGTGGACAAGAGCAGGGAGGGGCGGACAAGGGTAAAGAGGGGCGGACAAGGACAAAGAGGGGCGAACAAATGCAAAGTGGGTCGGAAAAGTGCAAAGAGGAGCGGACAAGGGCAAAGAGGGGCTGACAAGGGCAAAGAGGGGCGGACAAGGGCAGAGAGGGCTAGACAAGTGCGGAGAATACGGGACAAGGTCAAAGAGGGTCGAACAAGGGCAAAGAGGGGCGGACATGGGCAAAGAGGGTGGACAAGGGCAAAGAGGGGCGGACCAGGGCAAAGAGGGGTGGACAAGTGCAAGGAGGGGCGGAAAAGTGTAAAGACGGGCGGAGAATTACGGAGGATACGAGACAAGGGGAAAGAGGGGCGGACAAGGGCAAAGAGGGGCGGACAAGGGCAAAGAGGGGCGGACAAGGGTAAAGAGGGGCGGACAAGGGCAAAGAGGGGCGGACAAGGGCAAAGAGGGGCGGACGAGTGCGGAGAATACGGGACAAGGGCAAAGAGGGGCGGACAGGGGGAAAGAGGGGAGGATAAGTGCAAAGAGGGGTGGACAAGTGCAAAGAGGGGTGGACAAGGGCAAAGAGGGGCGGACAAGGGCAAAGAGGGGCGGACAAGGGCAAAGAGGGGCGGACAAGGGCAAAGAGGGGCGTACAAGTGCAAAGAGGGGAGGACAAGGGCAAAGAGGGGCGGACAAGGGGAAAGAGGTGCGCACAAGTGCAAAGAGGGGAGGACAAGGGCAAGGAGGGGCGGACAAGGGCAAAGAGGGGTGGACAAGGGCAAAGACGGGCGGACAAGTGCAAAGAGGGGCGGAAAAGTGCAAAGACGGGCGGACAAGGGTAAACAGGGGCGGACAAGGGCAAAGAGGGTCGGAGAAGTGCAAAGACAGGTGGAGAAGTGCGGAGAATACGGGACAAGGGCAAAGAGGGGCGGAAAAGGGCAAAGAGGGGCGGACAAGTGCGGAGAATACGGGACAAGGGCAAAAAGTGGTCACAATGGCAAAGAGGGAAGGAAAAGAGCAAAGAGAGGCGGACAAGAGCAAAGAGGGTCGGACAAGGGCAAAAAGGGGCGGAGAAGGGCAAAGAGGGTCTGACAAGGACAAAGAGGGGCGGACAATGGCAAAGAGTGGCGGACAAGTGAAAAGAGGGGCGGAGAAGTGCGGAGAATATGGGACACGTGCAAAGAGGGGCGGAAAAGTGCAAAGACGGGCGGCCAAGAGTAAACAGGGGCGGACAAGGGCAAAGAGGGTCGGAGAAGTGCAAAGACAGGCGTAGAAGTGCGGAGAATACGGGACAAGAGCAAAGAGGGGCAGACAAGGGCAAAGACGGGTGGACAAGGGCAAAGAGGGGCGGAGAAGTGCGGAGAATACAGGAGACGGGTAGAGACAGGCAGACAATTACAGAAAATAAGGGACAAGGACCAAGAGGGGCAGAAAAGGTCAAAGAGGGGTGGACAAGGGCAAAGAGGGGCGGACAAGGGCAAAGAGGGGTGGACAATTACAAAGAGGGGCGCACAAGTCCTAAGGGGGCGGACAAGTGCGGAGAATACGGGACAGGGGCAAAGAGGGGCGGACAGGGGCAAAGAGGGTCGGACAAGGGCTAAGAGGGGCGGACAAGGGCTAAGAGAGGCGGACAAGGGCTAAGAAGGTCGGACAACTGCAAAGAGGGGCGGAAAAGTGCAAATAGGGGAAGAGAAATGCAGAGAATACCTGAGAAGGGCAAAGTGGGGCGAACAAGGGCAAAGACGGGCGTACGAGGGCAAAGAGGGGCGGAGAATTGATCAGAATACGGCAAGAGAGCAAACAGGGACGGAGAAGTGCGGAGAATATAGGACAAGGGCAAAAAGGTGCGGACAAGGGCAAAAGGGGGCGGACAAGAGCAAAAAGGGGCGGACAAGGGCAAAGAGGGGCGGACAATGGCAAAGAGGGTTGCAGAATACGGGACAAGGGCAAAGAGGGGCGGACAGGGGCAAAGAGGGGCGGACAAGTGCAAAGAGGGACGCACAAGGGCAAAGAGGGGCGCACAAGGGAAAAGAGGGGCGGACAACTGGAAAAAGGTGCGCACAAGTGCAAAGAGGTGCGGACAAGGGCAAAGAGGGTTGCAGAATACGGGACAAGGGCAAAGAGGGGCGGACAGGGGCAAAGAGGGGCGGACAAGTGCAAAGAGGGACGCACAAGGGCAAAGAGGGGCGCACAAGGGAAAAGAGGGGCGGACAACTGGAAAAAGGTGCGCACAAGTGCAAAGAGGTGCGGACAAGGGCAAAGAGGTGCGGATCAGTTCAAAGAGGAGCGGACAAGGGCAAAGAGGGGCGGACAAGTGCAAAGAGGGGCACACAAGGGCAAAAGGGCGGACAAGGAAAATGAGGGGCGGACAAGTGCAAAGAGGGGCGGAAAAGGACAAAGAGGGGCGGACAAGTGCAAAGAGGGGGGGACAAGGATAAACAGGGGCGGACAAGAGCAAAGAGCGTCGGACAAGGGCAAAGGGGGCGGACCAAGGCAAAGAGCGGTGGACAAGGTCAAAGAGGGGTGGACAAGGACAAAGGGGCGGACAAGGGCAAAGAGGGGCGGACAAGGGCAAAAGGGCGGACAAGGGAAAAGAGAGGCGGACAAGGGCAAAGAGAGGTGGACAAGCGGGGAGAATACGGGACAAGGGCGAAGAGGAGAGGAAAAGTGAGGAGAATAAGGCACAAGGGCAAAGAGGGGGGGACAAGGGCCAAGAGGAGCGGACAAATAAAAACAGGGGCGGACAAGGGCAAAGAGAAGCAGAGAATTGCGGAGAATACGGGACAAGGGCAAAAAGGGGTGCAGAAGTGCAAAGAGGGACGGAAAAGAGCAAAGAGAGGCGGACAAGAGCAAAGAGGCCGGACAAGGGCAAAGAGGGGCGGACAATGGCAAAGAGGGGCGGACAAGGGAAAAGAGGGGCGGAGAAGTGCGGAGAATACGGGACAAGAGCAAAGAGGGGCAGACAAGGGCAAAGAGGGGCGGACAAGGGCAAAGAGGGTTGGAGAATATGGGACAAGGGCAAAGAGGTTCGGAAAAGGGCAAAGAGGTTCGGAGAACAGCGAAGAATACGGGACAAGGGCAAAGAGGGGCGGATAAGGGCAAAGAGGGGCGGACAAGGGCAAAGAGGGGCGCAAAAGGGCAATAAGGGTCGGAAAGGGGCAAACGGAGTGGACAAGAGCAAATAGTGGTGCACAAGGGCAAAGAGGAGTGCACAAGTGCAAAGAGGTGCGGACAAGGGCAAAGAGGGTTCGGACAAGTGCAAAGAGGGGCTGACAAGGGCAAAGAGGAGCGGACAAGGGCAAAGAGGGGCGGTCAAGGGCAAAGAGAGGCGGACAAGAGCAGGGAGGGGCGGACAAGGGTAAAGAGGGGCGGACAAGGACAAAGAGGGGCGTACAATTGCAAAGTGGGGCGGAAAAGTGCAAAGAGGAGCGGACAAGGGCAAAGAGGGGCTGACAAGGGCAAAGAGGGGCGGACAAGGGCAGAGAGGGGTAGACAAGTGCGGAGAATACGGGACAAGGGTAAAGAGGGTCGAACAAGGGCAAAAAGGGGCGGACATGGGCAAAGAGGGCTGGACAAGTGCAAAGAGGGGCGGAAAAGTGTAAAGACGGGCGGAGAATTACGGAGGATACGAGACAAGGGCAAAGAGGGGCGGACAAGGGCAAAGAGGGGCGGACAGGGGCATAGAGAGGCAGACAAGGGCAAAGAGGGGCGGACAAGGGCAAAAAGGGGCGGAAAAGTGCGGAGAATACGGGACAAGAGCAAAGAGGGGCGGACAAGTGCAAAGACGGGCGGACAATTGCAAAGAGGTTCGGACAAGGGCATAGAGAGGCGGAAAATTGCAAAGAGGTGCGGACAACGGCAAAGAGGTGCCGACAAGGGCAAAGAGGGGCGGACAAGTGCAAAGAGGGGCGGACAAGGGTAAAGAGGGGCGGACAAGGGCAAAGAGGGGGGGACAAGTGCGGAGAATACGGGACAAGGGCAAAGAGGGGCGGACAGGGGGAAAGAGGGGAGGATAAGTGCAAAGAGGGGCGCACAAGGGCAAAGAGGGTCACACAAGGGTAAAGAGTGGGGAGAAGTGCAAAGAAGGGCTGACAAGGGAAAAGAGGGGCGGACAAGGGCAAAGAGGGGCGGACAAGGGCAAAGGGGAGGACAAGGGCAAAGAGGGGCGGACAAGGGGAAAGAGGTGCGCACAAGTGCAAAGAGGGGAGGACAAGGGCAAGGAGGGGCAGACAAGGGGAAAGAGGTACGCACAAGTGCAAAGAGGTGCGGACAAGGGCAAAGAGGGGCGGACCTGGGCAAAGAGGGGCGGACAAGGGCAAAGAGGGGCGGACAAGTACAAAGAGGGGTGGACAAGTGCAAAGAGGGCTGGACAAGGGCAAAGGGGGCGGACAAGGGAAAAGAGGGGTGGACAAGGGCAAAGAGGGGCGGACAAGGGCAAAGAGGGGCGAGGAATTGCGGAGGATACGCGACAAGGGGAAAGAGGGGCAGACAAGGGCAAAGACAGTTGGACAATTGCGGAGAATACGGGACAAGGGCAAAGAGGGTTCTGAGAAGAGGAAAGAGGAGCCGACAAGGGCAAAGAGGGGCGGACAAATGCGGAGAATACGGGACAAGGGCAAAGAGGGGCGGACAGGGGGAAAGAGGGGAGGATAAGTGCAAAGAGGGGCAGAGAAGTGTGGAGAGTACGGCACAAGGGCAAAGAGGGACGGAGAAGTGCATAGAGGGGCGGACAAGGGCAAAGAGGGGCAGAGAATTGATCAGAATACGGGAGGAGAGCAAACAGGGACGGAGAAGTGCGGAGAATATTGGACAAGGGCAAAAAGGTGCGGACAAGGGCAAAGAGGTGCGGACAAGGGCAAAAAGAGGGGCGGACAATGGAAAAGAGGGTTGCAGAATACGGGACAAGGGCAAAGAGGGGTGGACGGGGCAAACAGGGGCGCTCAAGTGCAATGAGGGACGCACAAGGGCAAAGAGGGACGCACAAGGGCAAAGAGGGACGCACAAGGGCAAAGAAGGGCTGACAAAGTCGAAGAGGGGCGGACAAGGGCAAAGAGGGGCGGACAAGGGAAAAGAGGGGCGCACAACTGGAAAGAGGTGCGCACAAGTGCAAAGAGGTGCGGACAAGGGCAAAGAGGGGCGGATCAGGTCAAACAGGAGCGGACAAGGGCAAAGAGGGGCGGACAGGTGCAAAGATGGGCGGACAAGTGCAAAGAGGGGCGCATAAGGGCAAAAGGGCGGACAAGGGAAATGAGGGGCGGACAAGTGCAAAGAGGGGCGGACAAGGAAAAAGAGAGGCGGACAAGGAGAAAGAGGGGCGGACAAGAGCAAAGAACGGCGGACAAGTTCAAAGGGGGCGGACCAAGGCAAAGATCGGTGGACAAGGTCAAAGAGGGGCGGACAAGGACAAAGGGGCGGACAAGTGCAAAGAGGGACGGACAAGGGCAAAAGGGCGGACAAGGGAAAAGAGGGGCGGACAAGGGAAAATTGGGGCGGACAAGGGCAAGAGGGGCGGAGAATTGCGGAGATACGCGACAAGGGAAAAGAGAGGCGGACAAGGGCAAAGAGAGGTGGACAAGTGCGGAGAATACGGGACAAGGGCAAAGAGGAGAGGACAAGTTAGCAGAATAAGGCACAAGGGCAAAGACGGGCGGACAAGGGCAATGAGGGGGGGACAAGGGCCAAGAGGGGCAGAGAATTGCGGAGAATACGGGACAAGGGCAAAAAGGGGCGCAGAAGTGCAAAGAGGGACGGAAAAGAGCAAAGAGAGGCGGACAAGAGCAAAGAGGCCGGACAAGGGCAAAGAGGGTCGGACAAGGGCAAAGAGGGGCTGACAAGGGAAAAGAGGGGTGGAGAATATGGGACAAGGGCAAAGAAGTTCGGATAAGGGCAAAGAGGTGTGGAGAACTGCGGAGAATACGGGACAAGGGCAAAGAGGGGCGGACAAGGGCAAAGAGGGGCGGACAAGGACAAAGAGGGGCGGACAAGGGCAAAGAGGGGCGGACAAGGGCAAAGAGGGGCGGAGAAGTGTGGATAATACGGGACAAGTGCAAAGAGGGGCGGACAAGGGCAAAGAGGGTTGGAAAATATGGGACAAGGGCAAAGAGGTTCGGATAAGGGCAAAGAGGTGCGGAGAACTGCGAAGAATACGGGACAAGGGCAAAGAGAGGCGGATAAGGGCAAAGAGGGGCGGACAAGGGCAAAGAGGGGCGGACAAGGGCAAAGAGGGGCGGACAAGGGCAAAGAGGGGCGCAAAAGAGCAATAAGGGTCGGAAAGGGGCAAAGAGTGGTGGAGAAGTGCAAAGAGTGGCGCACAAGGGCAAAGAGGAGTGCACAAGTGCAAAGAGGTGCGGACAAGGGCAAAGAGGGTTCGGAAAAGTGCAAAGAGGGGCTGACAAGGGCAAAGAGGAGAGGACAAGGGCAAAGAGGGGCGGACAAGGGCAAAGAGGGGCGGACAAGAGCAGGGAGGGGCGGACAAGTGTAAAGAGGGACGGACAAGGTAAAGAGGGGCGTACAAATGCAAAGTGGTTCGGAAAAGTGCAAAGAGGAGCGGACAAGGGCAAAGAGGGGCTGACAAGGGCAAAGAGGGGCGGACAAGGGCAGAGAGGGGTAGACAAGTGCGGAGAATACGGGACAAGGGCAAAGAGGGTCGAACAAGGGCAAAGAGGGGTGGACATGGGCAAAGAGGGTGGACAAGGGCAAAGAGGGGCAGACCAGGGCAAAGAGGGTTGGACAAGTGCAAAGAGGGGCGGAAAAGTGTAAAGACGGGCGGAGAATTACGGAGGATACGAGACAAGGGCAAAGAGGGGCGGACAAGGGCAAAGAGGGGCGGGGAAGTGTAAAGACGGGCGGGCAAGGGCATAGAGGGGCAGACAAGGGCAAAGAGGGGCGGACAAGGGCAAAAAGGGGCGGACAAGTGCGGAGAATATGGGACAAGTGAAAAGAGGGGGGGAAAAGGACAAAGAGGGGCGGACAAGTGCAAAGAGGGGCGGATAATTGCAAAGAGGTTCGGACAAGGGCATAGAGAGGCGGACAACTGCAAAGAGGAGCGGACAAGGGCAAAGAGGGGCAGACAAGTGCAAAGAGGGGCGGACAAGGGTAAAGAGGGGCGGACAAGGGCAAAGAGGGGCGGACAAGGGCAAAGAGGGGCGGACAAGTGCGGAGAATACGGGACAAGGGCAAAGAGGGGCGGACAGGGGGAAAGAGGGGAGGATAAGTGCAAAGAGGGGCGCACAAGGGCAAAGAGGGTCACACAAGGGTAAAGAGTGGGGGAGAAGTGCAAAGAAGGGCTGACAAGGGCAAAGAGGGGCGGACAAGGGCAAAGAGGGGTAGACAAGGGCAAAGAGGGGCAGACAAGGGCAAAGAGGGGAGGACAAGTGCAAAGAGGGGCGGACAAGGGGAAAGAGGTGCGCACAAGTGCAAAGAGGGGAGGACAAGGGCAAGGAGGGGCAGACAAGGGGAAAGAGGTACGCACAAGTGCAAAGAGGTGCGGACAAGGGCAAAGAGGGGCGGACCTGGGCAAAGAGGTGCGGACAAGGGCAAAGAGGGGCGGACCTGGGCAAAGAGGGGCGGACAAGGGCAAAGAGGGGCGGACAAGGGCAAAGAGGGGCGGACAAGTACAAAGAGGGGTGGACAAGTGCAAAGAGGGGCGGACAAGGGCAAAGGGGGCGGACAAGGGAAAAGACGGGTGGACAAGGGCAAAGAGGGGCGGACAAGGGCAAAGAGGGGCGGAGAATTGCGGAGGATACGCGACAAGGGGAAAGAGGGGCAGACAAGGGCAAAGACAGTTGGACAAGTGCGGAGAATACGGGACAAGGGCAAAGAGGCTTCTGAGAAGAGGAAAGAGGAGCCGACAAGGGAAAAGAGGGGCGGACAAGGGCAAAGAGGGGCGGACAGGAGCAAAAAGAGGGGCGGACAAGTGCAAACAGGGGCGCACCAGGGCAAAGAGGGGCGGACAAGGGCAAAGAGGGGCGGACAAGGGAAAGAGGGGCGGACAAGTGCAGGGAGGGGCAGACAAGTGCAAAGAGGGGCGGACAAGAACCAAGAGGGGCGGACAAGGGTAAAGAGGGGCGGACAAGGGCAAAGAGGGGCGGAGAAGGGCAAAGAGGGGCTGACAAAGGCAAAGACGGGCGGAAAAAAGCAAAGAGGTGCGAACAAGAGCAAAGAGGGGCGGACAAGGGAAAAGATGGTCAGACATGGGCAAAGAGGGGCGGAAAAGGGCAAAGAGGGGCGGAGAAGTACGGAGAATACCGGAGAAGGGAAAAGAGGGGTGTACAAGGGCAAAGATGGGCGGACAAGTGCAAAGAGCGGCGGACAAGCGCAAAGAGGGGCGGAAAAGGGCAAAGAGGGGCGGAGAAGTGCGGAGAACAGCGGACAAGAGCAGAGAGGGGTGGACAAGTTCAAAGAGAGGCGGACAAGGGCAAAGAGGCGGGGACAATGATAAAGAGGGGCAGACAAGGGCATAAAGGGGCGGACAAGGGCAAAGAGGGGCAGACAACTGCAAGGAGGCATGGACAAAGGCAAAGAGGGGCGGAGAAGTGTGGAGAATCACGTTGAAGGGAAAATACGTGCGGAAAAGGGCAAAGAGGGGCGGACAAGTGTAAAGATGGGTGGACAAGGGCAATGAAGGGCGGACAAGGGCAAAGACGGGCTGAGAATTGCAGAGAATACCGGAGACGGGCAAAGACGTTCAGAAAATTGCGGAGAATAACGGAGATGGGCAAAGACGGGCAGAAAAGTACGGAGAATACCGGAGACGGGCAAAGACGGGCAGACAAGTGCGGAGAATAGTGGACAAGGGCAAAGAGGGGCGGACAAGTGCAAAGAGTGGTGGACAAGGGCAAAGAGGGTCAGACAAGGATAAAGCGGGGCGGGCAAAGGCAAAGAGGGGCGGGCAAGCGAAAAGAGGGGCGCAAAATGGCAAATAGGGGCTGACAAGTGCAAAGAGGGGCAGGCAAGTGAGGATAATATGGGACACGGGCAAAGAGGGGCGGACAAGGGCAAAGAGGGGCGGGAAAATGCGGAGAATATCGGAGAAGTGCAAAGACGGGCGGACAAGGGCAAAGACGGGTGGATAAGTGCAAAGACGAGCGGACAAATGGGCAAAGACGGGCGGACAAAGGCGAAGACGGGCGGAGAATTGTGGAGAATACTGGAGACGGGCAAAGACGGGCAGACAAGAGCGGAGAATAAGAGACATGGGCAAAGATGGTCGGACAAGGGCAAAGAGGAGCGGACAAGGGCAAAGAAGGGCAGACAAGGGCAAAGAAGAGCAGACAAGGGCAAAGAGGGGCGGACAAGTGCAAAGAGAGGCAGAGAAGGGCAAAGAGGGGCAGAGAAGGGCAAAGAGGGGCGGAGAAGTGCGGAGAATACCGGAGAAGGTCAAAAAGGGGTGGACAACGGCAAAGAGGGGTGGAAAAGGGCAAAGAGGGGCGGACAAGGTCAAAGAGGGGCGGACAAGGGCAAAGAGGTGTGGAGAAGTGCAGAGAATACGGGACAAGGGCAAAGAGGGGTGGACAAGGGCAAAGAGGGGCGGACAAGGGAAAAGGGGGCGGACAAGAGCAAAGAGGGGCGGACAAGGGCAAAGAAGGGCGGACAAGGGCAAAAAGAGGGGCGGACAATGGAAAAGAGGGTTGCAGAATACGGGACAAGGGCAAAGAGGGGTGGACAGGGGCAAACAGGGGCGCACAAGTGCAATCAGGGACGCACAAGGGCAAAGAGGGACGCACAAGGGCAAAGAGGGACGCACAAGGGCAAAGAAGGGCTGACAAAGTCAAAGAGGGGCGGACAGGTGCAAAGATGGGCGGACAAGTGCAAAGAGGGGCGCACAAGGGCAAAAGGGCGGACAAGGGAAATGAGGGGCGGACAAGTGCAAAGAGGGGCGGACAAGGTCAAATGGGGCGGACCAAGGCAAAGATCGGTGGACAAGGTCAAAGAGGGGCGGACAAGGACAAAGGGGCGGACAAGTGCAAAGAGGGGCGGACAAGGGCAAAAGGGCGGACAAGGGAAAAGAGGGGCGGACAAGGGCAAATTGGGGAGGACAAGGGCAAGAGGGGCGGAGAATTGCGGAGATACGCGACAAGGGAAAAGAGAGGCGGACAAGGGCAAAGAGAGGTGGACAAGTGCGGAGAATACGGGACAAGGGCAAAAAGGGGCGCAGAAGTGCAAAGAGGGACGGAAAAGAGCAAAGAGAGGCGGACAAAAGCAAAGAGGCCGGACAAGGGCATAGAGGGTCGGACAAGGGCAAATGGGGCGGACAAGGGCAAAGAGGGGCGGAGAAGTGTGGATAATACGGGACAAGTGCAAATAGGGGCGGACAAGGGCAAAGAGGGTTGGAGAATATGGGACAAGGGCAAAGAGGTTCTGATAAGGGCAAAGAGGTGCGGAGAACTGCGAAGAATACGGGACAAGGGCAAAGAGAGGCGGATAAGGGCAAAGAGGGGCGGACAAGGGCAAAGAGGGGCGGACAAGTGCAAAGAGGGGCGGGCAACAGCGGAGAATATGGGACAAGGGCAAAGAGGGGCGGACAAGTGCTGAGAATATGGGACAAGGGCAAAGAGGTGCAGAGAAAGGCAAAGAGGGGCAGACAAGGAAAATATAGGCGGACAAGGGAAAATAGGGGCGGACAAGGGCAACGAGGGGCTGACAAGGGTAAAGAGCGCCGGACAAGGGCGGAGAATACGGGACAAGTGCAAAGAGGGGCAGACAAGGGCGGAGAATACGGTAAAAGTGCAAAGAGGTACGTACAAGGGCAAAGAGGGGTGGACAAGGGCAAAGAGGTGCGGACAAGTGCTGAGAATACGATACAAGGGGAAAGAGGGGCGGACAAGGGTAAAGAGGGGCGGACAAGTGCGGAGATTAAGGGACAAGGGCAAAGAGGGGCGGACAAGTGCTGAGAATATGGGACAAGGGCAAAGAGGTGCAGCGAAAGACAAAGAGGGGCAGACAAGGAAAATATAGGCGGACAAGGGCAAAGAGGGGCGGACAAGGGCAACGAGGGGCTGACAAGGGCAAAGAGCGCCGGACAAGGGCGGAGAATACGGGACAAGTGCAAAGAGAGGCAGACAAGGATGGAGAAAACGGTACAAGGGCAAAGAGGTACGTAAAAGTGCAAAGAGGGGTGAAAAAGGGCAAGGAGGGGCAGACAAAGGCTGAGAATACGATACAAGGGCAAAGAGGGGCGGACAAGGGCAAACAGGGGCGGACAAGGGTAAAGAGGGGCAGACAAGGGCGGAGATTAAGGGACAAGGGCAAAGAGGGTCGGACAAGGGCTGAGAATACGATACAAGTGCAAAGAGCGGCGGACAAGTGCAAAGACGGGCGGACAAAGGCACAGAGGGGCGGACAAGTGCGGAGAATACGGGACAAGTGTAAAGAGGGATGGACAAGATCGGAGAATACGGGACAAGGGCAAAGAGGGGCTGAGAAGTGCGGAGAATACAGGACAGGAGCAAAGAGAGGCGGACAAGGGCAAAGACGGGCGGACAAGGGCAAAGAGGGACTGACAAGGGCAAAGAGGGGAGGACAAGGGCGGAGAATACGGGACAAGTGTAAAGTGGGCCGGACAAGTGCGGAGAATACGGGACAAGGAAAAAGAGGGGCGGACAAGTGCGGAGAATACGGGACAAGGGCAAAGAGGGGCGGACAAGTGCGGAGAATACGGTACATGGGAAAAGACGGGCAGACAAGTGCGGAGAATACGGTACATGGGAAAAGAGAGGCGGAAAAGGGCAAAGAGGGTTGGACAAGGGCTGAGAATACAATACAAGGGAAAGAGGGGCGGACAAGGGTAAAGAGGTTCGGACAAGGGCAAAGAGGGGCGGACCTTGGCAGAGATAAAGGGACAAGGGCAAAGAGGGGCGGACAAGGGCAGAGAATACGGACAAGGGAAAAGAGAGGCGGTCAAGATCGGAGAATACGGGACAAGAGCAAAGAGGGACTGACAAGGGCGGAGTATACGGGACAAGTGCAAAGAGGGCCGGACAAGTGCGGAGAATATGGGACAAGGGCAAAGTGGGGCGTACAAGGGAAAGAGGGGCGGACAAATGCAAAGAGGGGCGGACAAAGGCAAAGAGGGGCGGACAAGTGCGGAGAATACGGGACAAGGGCAAAGAGGGGCGGACAGGGGCAAAGAGTGACGGACAACGGCAAAGAGGGGCGGACAAGGGCAAACAGGCTCGGACAAGGGCAAAGATGGGCGGACAAGGGCAAAGAGGGGCGGAGAAGGGCAAAGAGGGGCGGACAAGTGTAAAGAGTGGCGCATAAGGGCAAAAGGGCTGACAAGGGAAATGAGGGGCAGACAAGTGCCAAGAGGGGCGGAAAAGGACAAAGAGGGGCGGACAAGTGCAAAGAGGGGCGGACAAGGACATAGAGGGGCGGACAAGAGCAAAGAGCGGCGGACAATGGCAAAGGGGGCGGACTAAGGCAAAGAGCGGTGGACAAGGTCAAAGAAGGGCGGACAAGGACAAAGGGGCGGACAAGTTCAAAGAGGGGAGGACAAGGGCAAAAGGGCGGACAAGTGCGGAGAATACGGGACAAGGGCAAAGAGGAGAGGACAAGTGAGGAGAATAAGGCACAAGGGCAAAGAGGGGCGGACAAGGGCAAAGAGGGGGGGACAAGGGCCAAGAGGAGCGGACAAGGGCAAAGAGGGGCAGAGAATTGCGGAGAATACGGGACAAGGGCAAAAAGGGGTGCAGAAGTGCAAAGAGGGACGGAAAAGAGCAAAGAGAGGCGGACAAGAGCAAAGAGGCCGGACAAGGGCAAAGAGGGGCGGACAATGGCAAAGAGGGGCGGACAAGGGCAAAGAGGGGCGGACAAGTGCGGAGAATACCGGACAAGAGCAAAGAGGGGCAGACAAGGGCAAAGAGGGGCGGACAAGGGAAAAGAGGGGTGGAGAATATGGGACAAGGGAAAAGAGGTTCGGATAAGGCAAAGAGGGGTGGAGAACTGCGAAGAATACGGGACAAGGGCAAAGAGGGGCGGACAAGGGCAAAGAGGGGTGGAGAAGTGTGGATAATACGGGACAAGTGCAAAGAGGGGCGGACAAGGGCAAAGAGGGTTGGAGAATATGGGACAAGGGCAAAGAGGTTCGAATAAGGGCAAAGAGGTGCGGAGAACTGCGAAGAATACGGGACAAGGGCAAAGAGGGGCGGATAAGGGCAAAGAGGGGCGGACAAGGGCAAAGAGGGGCGCAAAAGGGCAATAAGGGTCGGAAAGGGGCAAACAGGGGTGGACAAGAGCAAAGAGTGGTGCACAAGGGCAAAGAGGAGTGCACAAGTGCAAAGAGGTGCGGACAAGGGCAAAGAGGGTTCAGACAAGTGCAAAGAGGGGCGGTCAAGGGCAAAGAGGGGCGGACAAGAGCAGGGAGGGTCGGACAAGGGTAAAGAGGGGCGGACAAGGACAAAGAGGGGCGTACAATTGAAAAGTGGGGCGGAAAAGTGCAAAGAGGAGCGGACAAGGGCAAAGAGGGTCGGACAAGGGCAGAGAGGGGTAGACAAGTGCGGAGAATACGGGACAAGGGCAAAGAGGGTCGAACAAGGGCAAAAAGGGGCGGACATGGGCAAAGAGGGGTGGACAAGTGCAAAGAGGGGCGGAAAAGTGTAAAGACGGGCTGAGAATTACGGAGGATACGAGACAAGGGCAAAGAGGTTCGGACAAGGGCATAGAGAGGCGGACAACTGCAAAGAGGTGCGGAGAACGGCAAAGAGGTGCGGTCAAGGGCAAAGAGGGGCGGACAAGGGCAAAGAGGGGCGGACAAGGGCAAAGAGGGGCGGACAAGGGCAAAGAGGGGCGGACAAGGGCAAAGAGGGGCGGACAAGTGCGGAGAATACGGGACAAAGTCAAAGAGGGGCGGACAAGGGCAAAGAGAGCCGGACAAGTGCGGAGAATACGGGACAAGGGCAAAGAGGGGCGGACGGGGGAAAGAGGGGAGGATAAGTGCAAAGAGGGGCAGAGAAGTGCGGAGAATACGGCACAAGGGCAAAGAGGGACGGAGAAGTGCATAGATGGGCGGACAAAGGCAAAGAGGGGCGGAGAATAGATCAGAATACGGGAAGAGAGCAAACAGGGACGGAGAAGTGCGGAGAATATGGAACAAGGGCAAAAAGGTGCGGACAAGGGCAAAGAGGTGCGGACAAGGGCAAAAAGAGACGGACAAGAGCAAAAAGGGGCTGACAAGGGCAAAGAGGGGCGGACATGGGCAAAGAGGGGCGGACAATGGAAAAGAGGGTTGCAGAATACGGGACAAGGGCAAAGAGGGGTGGACAGGGGCAAACAGGTGCGCACAAGTGCAATGAGGGACGCACAAGGGCAAAGAGGGACGCACAAGGAGAAAGAGGGGCAGACAAGAGCAAAGAGCGGCGGACAAGGTCAAAGGGGGCGGACCAAGGCAAAGAGCGGTGGACAAGGTCAAAGAGGGGCGGACAAGGAGAAAGGGGTGTACAAGTGCAAAGAGGGGTGGACAAGTGCAAAGAGGGGCGGACAAGGGCAAAAGGGCGGACAAGGGAAAAGAGGGGCGGACAAGGGCAAAGAGAGGTGGACAAGGGCAAGAGGGGCGGAGAATTGCGGAGATACGCGACAAGGGAAAAGAGAGGCGGACAAGGGCAAAGAGAGGTGGACAAGTGCGGAGAATACGGGACAAGGGCAAAGAGGAGATGACAAGTTAGCAGAATAAGGCACAAGGGCAAAGACGGGCGGACAAGGGCAATGAGGGGGGGACAAGGGCCAAGATGGGCAGAGATTTGCGGAGAATACAGGACAAGGGCAAAAAGGGGCGCAGAAGTGCAAAGAGGGACGGAAAAGAGCAAAGAGAGGCGGACAAGAGCAAAGAGGGGCGGACAAGGGAAAAGAGGGGCGGACAAGGGAAAAGAGGGGTGGAGAATATGGGACAAGGGCAAAGAGGTTCGGATAAGGGCAAAGAGGGGTGGAGAACTGCGAAGAATACGGGACAAGGGCAAAGAGGGGCGGACAAGGGCAAAGAGGGGTGGAGAAGTGTGGATAATACGGGACAAGTGCAAAGAGGGGCGGACAAGGGCAAAGAGGGTTGGAGAATATGGGACAAGGGCAAAGAGGTTCGAATAAGGGCAAAGAGGTGCGGAGAACTGCGAAGAATACGGGACAAGGGCAAAGAGGGGCGGATAAGGGCAAAGAGGGGCGGACAAGGGCAAAGAGGGGCGCAAAAGGGCAATAAGGGTCGGAAAGGGGCAAACAGGGGTGGACAAGAGCAAAGAGTGGTGCACAAGGGCAAAGAGGAGTGCACAAGTGCAAAGAGGTGCGGACAAGGGCAAAGAGGGTTCAGACAAGTGCAAAGAGGGGCGGTCAAGGGCAAAGAGGGGCGGACAAGAGCAGGGAGGGTCGGACAAGGGTAAAGAGGGGCGGACAAGGACAAAGAGGGGCGTACAATTGAAAAGTGGGGCGGAAAAGTGCAAAGAGGAGCGGACAAGGGCAAAGAGGGTCGGACAAGGGCAGAGAGGGGTAGACAAGTGCGGAGAATACGGGACAAGGGCAAAGAGGGTCGAACAAGGGCAAAAAGGGGCGGACATGGGCAAAGAGGGGTGGACAAGTGCAAAGAGGGGCGGAAAAGTGTAAAGACGGGCTGAGAATTACGGAGGATACGAGACAAGGGCAAAGAGGTTCGGACAAGGGCATAGAGAGGCGGACAACTGCAAAGAGGTGCGGAGAACGGCAAAGAGGTGCGGTCAAGGGCAAAGAGGGGCGGACAAGGGCAAAGAGGGGCGGACAAGGGCAAAGAGGGGCGGACAAGGGCAAAGAGGGGCGGACAAGGGCAAAGAGGGGCGGACAAGTGCGGAGAATACGGGACAAAGTCAAAGAGGGGCGGACAAGGGCAAAGAGAGCCGGACAAGTGCGGAGAATACGGGACAAGGGCAAAGAGGGGCGGACGGGGGAAAGAGGGGAGGATAAGTGCAAAGAGGGGCAGAGAAGTGCGGAGAATACGGCACAAGGGCAAAGAGGGACGGAGAAGTGCATAGATGGGCGGACAAAGGCAAAGAGGGGCGGAGAATAGATCAGAATACGGGAAGAGAGCAAACAGGGACGGAGAAGTGCGGAGAATATGGAACAAGGGCAAAAAGGTGCGGACAAGGGCAAAGAGGTGCGGACAAGGGCAAAAAGAGACGGACAAGAGCAAAAAGGGGCTGACAAGGGCAAAGAGGGGCGGACATGGGCAAAGAGGGGCGGACAATGGAAAAGAGGGTTGCAGAATACGGGACAAGGGCAAAGAGGGGTGGACAGGGGCAAACAGGTGCGCACAAGTGCAATGAGGGACGCACAAGGAGAAAGAGGGGCAGACAAGAGCAAAGAGCGGCGGACAAGGTCAAAGGGGGCGGACCAAGGCAAAGAGCGGTGGACAAGGTCAAAGAGGGGCGGACAAGGAGAAAGGGGTGTACAAGTGCAAAGAGGGGTGGACAAGTGCAAAGAGGGGCGGACAAGGGCAAAAGGGCGGACAAGGGAAAAGAGGGGCGGACAAGGGCAAAGAGAGGTGGACAAGGGCAAGAGGGGCGGAGAATTGCGGAGATACGCGACAAGGGAAAAGAGAGGCGGACAAGGGCAAAGAGAGGTGGACAAGTGCGGAGAATACGGGACAAGGGCAAAGAGGAGATGACAAGTTAGCAGAATAAGGCACAAGGGCAAAGACGGGCGGACAAGGGCAATGAGGGGGGGACAAGGGCCAAGATGGGCAGAGATTTGCGGAGAATACAGGACAAGGGCAAAAAGGGGCGCAGAAGTGCAAAGAGGGACGGAAAAGAGCAAAGAGAGGCGGACAAGAGCAAAGAGGGGCGGACAAGGGAAAAGAGGGGCGGACAAGGGAAAAGAGGGGTGGAGAATATGGGACAAGGGCAAAGAGGTTCGGATAAGGGCAAAGAGGGGTGGAGAACTGCGAAGAATACGGGACAAGGGCAAAGAGGGGCGGACAAGGGCAAAGAGGGGTGGAGAAGTGAAAAGAGGGGCGGAGAAGAGTGGATAATACGGGAAAAGTGCAAAGAGGGGCGGACAAGGGCAAAGAGGGTTGGAGAATATGGGACAAGGGCAAAGAGGTTCGGATAAGGGCAAAGAGGTGCGGAGAACTGCGAAGAATACGGGACAAGGGCAAAGAGAGGCGGATAAGGGCAAAGAGGGCCAGACAAGGGCAAAGAGGGGCAGACAAGGGCAAAGAGGTGCGGAGAACGGCAAAGAGGTGCGGTCAAGGGCAAAGAGGGGCGGACAAGGGCAAAGAGGGGCGGACAAGGGCAAAGAGGGGCGGACAAGGGCAAAGAGGGGCGGACAAGGGCAAAGAGGGGCAGACAAGTGCGGAGAATACGGGACAAAGTCGAAGAGGGGCGGACAAGGGCAAAGAGAGCCGGACAAGTGCGGAGAATACGGGACAAGGGCAAAGAGGGGCGGACAGGGGGAAAGAGGGGAGGATAAGTGCAAAGAGGGGCAGAGAAGTGCGGAGAATACGGCACAAGGGCAAAGAGGGGCGGAGAAGTGCATAGATGGGCGGACAAAGGCAAAGAGGGGCGGAGAATAGATCAGAATACGGGAAGAGAGCAAACAGGGACGGAGAAGTGCGGAGAATATGGAACAAGGGCAAAAAGGTGCGGACAAGGGCAAAGAGGTGCGGACAAGGGCAAAAAGAGACGGACAAGAGCAAAAAGGGGCTGACAAGGGCAAAGAGGGGCGGACATGGGCAAAGAGGGGCGGACAATGGAAAAGAGGGTTGCAGAATACGGGACAAGGGCAAAGAGGGGTGGACAGGGGCAAACAGGTGCGCACAAGTGCAATGAGGGACGCACAAGGGCAAAGAGGGACGCACAAGGAGAAAGAGGGGCAGACAAGAGCAAAGAGCGGCGGACAAGGTCAAAGGGGGCGGACCAAGGCAAAGAGCGGTGGACAAGGTCAAAGAGGGGCGGACAAGGGCAAAAGGGCGGACAAGGGAAAAGAGGGGCGGACAAGGGCAAAGAGAGGTGGACAAGGGCAAGAGGGGCGGAGAATTGCGGAGATACGCGACAAGGGAAAAGAGAGGCGGACAAGGGCAAAGAGAGGTGGACAAGTGCGGAGAATACGGGACAAGGGCAAAGAGGAGATGACAAGTTAGCAGAATAAGGCACAAGGGCAAAGACGGGCGGACAAGGGCAATGAGGGGGGGACAAGGGCCAAGATGGGCAGAGATTTGCGGAGAATACGGGACAAGGGCAAAAAGGGGCGCAGAAGTGCAAAGAGGGACGGAAAAGAGCAAAGAGAGGCGGACAAGAGCAAAGAGGGGCGGACAAGGGAAAAGAGGGGCGGACAAGGGAAAAGAGGGGTGGAGAATATGGGACAAGGGCAAAGAGGTTCGGATAAGGGAAAAGAGGGGTGGAGAACTGCGAAGAATACGGGACAAGGGCAAAGAGGGGCGGAAAAGGGCAAAGAGGGGTGGAGAAGTGAAAAGAGGGGCGGAGAAGAGTGGATAATACGGGAAAAGTGCAAAGAGGGGCGGACAAGGGCAAAGAGGGTTGGAGAATATGGGACAAGGGCAAAAAGGTTCGGATAAGGGCAAAGAGGTGCGGAGAACTGCGAAGAATACGGGACAAGGGCAAAGAGAGGCGGATAAGGGCAAAGAGGAGTGGACAAGAGCAAAGAGGGGCGGACAAGGGCAAAGAGGGGCGGACAAGAGCAGGGAGGGGCGGACAAGGGTAAAGAGGGGCGGACAAGGACAAAGAGGGGCGTACAACTGCAAAGTGGGGCGGAAAAGTGCAAAGAGGAGCGGACAAGGGCAAAGAGGGGCTGACAAGGGCAAAGAGGGGCGGACACGGGCAAAGAGGGCGGACAAGGGCAAAGAAGGGCGGACCAGGGCAAAGAGGGGTGGACAAGTGCAAAGAGGGGCGGAAAAGTGTAAAGAGGGGCGGGCAAGGGCATAGAGGGGCAGACAAGGGCAAAGAGGGGCGGACAAGGGCAAAAAGGGGCGGACAAGTGCGGAGAATACGGGACAAGTGAAAAGAGGGGGAGAAAAGGGCAAAGAGGGGCGGACAAGTGCAAAGAGGGGCGGACAATTGCAAAGAGGGGCGGACAATTGCAAAGAGGTTCGGACAAGGGCATAGAGAGGCGGACAACTGCAAAGAGGTGCGGACAACGGCAAAGAGGTGCGGACAAGGGCAAAGAGGGGCGGACAAGTGCAAAGAGGGGCAGACAAGGGTAAAGAGGGGCGGACAAGTGCAAAGAGGGGCGGACAAGGGCAAAGAGGGGCGGACAAGGGCAAAGAGGGGCGGACAAGTGCGGAGAATATGGGACAATGGCAAAGAGGGGCGGACAGGGGAAAAGAGGGGAGGATAAGTGCAAAGAGGGGCGCACAAGGGCAAAGAGGGTCACACAAGGGTAAAGAGTGGGGGAGAAGTGCAAAGAAGGGCTGACAAGGGCAAAGAGGGGCGGACAAGGGCAAAGAGTGGAGGACAAGTGCAAAGAGGGGCGGACAAGGGGAAAGAGGTGCGCACAAGTGCAAAGAGGGGAGGACAAGGGCAAGGAGGGGCAGACAAGGGGAAAGAGGTACGCACAAGTGCAAAGAGGTGCGGACAAGGGCAAAGAGGGGCGGACCTGGGCAAAGAGGGGCGGACAAGGGCAAAGAGGGGCGGACAAGTACAAAGAGGGTTGGACAAGTTCAAAGAGGGGCGGACAAGGGCAAAGGGGGCGGACAAGGGGAAAGAGGGGTGGACAAGGGCAAAGAGGGGCGGACAAGGGCAAATTGGGGCGGAGAATTGCGGAGGATACGCGACAAGGGGAAAGAGGGGCAGACAAGGGCAAAGACAGTTGGACAAGTGCGGAGAATACGGGACAAGGGCAAAGAGGGTTCTGAGAAGAGGAAAGAGGAGCCGACAAGGGCAAAGAGGGGCGGACAAGGGCAAAGAGGGGCGGACAAGGGCAAAGTGGGGTGGACAGGGGCAAAGATGGGCGCACAAGGGCAAAGAGGGGCGGACAAGGGAAAGAGGGGCGGACAAGTGCAGGGTGGGGCAGACAAGTGCAAAGAGGGGCGGACAAGAACCAAGAGGGGCGGACAAGGGTAAAGAGGGGCGGACAAGGGCAAAGAGGGGCGGAGAAGTGCAAAGAGGGGCGGACAAGGGCAAAGACGGGCGGAAAAGGGCAAAGAGGTGCGAACAAGAGCAAAGAGGGGCGGACAAGGGAAAAGATGGTCAGACATGGGCAAAGAGGGGCGGAAAAGGGCAAAGAGGGGCGGAGAAGTGCGGAGAACAGCGGACAAGAGCAGAGAGGGGTGGACAAGTTCAAAGAGAGGCGGACAAGGGCAAAGAGGCGGGGACAATGATAAAGAGGGGCGGACAAGGGCATAAAGGGGCGGACAAGGGCAAAGAGGGGCAGACAACTGCAAGGAGGCATGGACAAAGGCAAAGAGGGGCAGAGAAGTGTGGAGAATAACGTTGAAGGGAAAATACGTGCGGAAAAGTGCAAAGAGGGGCGGACAAGTGTAAAGATGGGTGGACAAGGGCAATGAAGGGCGGACAAGGGCAAAGACGGGCTGAGAATTGCAGAGAATACCGGAGACGGGCAAAGACGTTCAGAAAATTGCGGAGAATAACGGAGACGGGCAAAGACGGGCAGAAAAGTACGGAGAATACCGGAGACGGGCAAAGACGGGCAGACAAGTGCGGAGAATAGTGGACAAGGGCAAAGAGGGGCAGACAAGTGCAAAGAGTGGTGGACAAGGGCAAAGAGGGTCAGACAAGGATAAAGCGGGGCGGGCAAAGGCAAAGAGGGGCGGAAAAGGGCAAAGAGGGGCGGACAAGTGCGGAGAATACCGGACAAGAGCAAAGAGGGGCAGACAAGGGCAAAGAGGGGCGGACAAGGGAAAAGAGGGGTGGAGAATATGGGACAAGGGAAAAGAGGTTCGGATAAGGCAAAGAGGGGTGGAGAACTGCGAAGAATACGGGACAAGGGCAAAGAGGGGCGGACAAGGGCAAAGAGGGGCGGAGAAGTGTGGATAATACGGGACAAGTGCAAAGAGGGGCGGACAAGGGCAAAGAGGGTTGGAGAATATGGGACAAGGGCAAAGAGGTTCGAATAAGGGCAAAGAGGTGCGGAGAACTGCGAAGAATACGGGACAAGGGCAAAGAGGGGCGGATAAGGGCAAAGAGGGGCGGACAAAGGCAAAGAGGGTTGGAGAATATGGGACAAGGGCAAAGAGGTTCGAATAAGGGCAAAGAGGTGCGGAGAACTGCGAAGAATACGGGACAAGGGCAAAGAGGGGCGGATAAGGGCAAAGAGGGGCGGACAAGGGCAAAGAGGGGCGCAAAAGGGCAATAAGGGTCGGAAAGGGGCAAACGGAGTGGACAAGAGCAAATAGTGGTGCACAAGGGCAAAGAGGAGTGCACAAGTGCAAAGAGGTGCGGACAAGGGCAAAGAGGGTTCGGACAAGTGCAAAGAGGGGCTGACAAGGGCAAAGAGGAGCGGACAAGGGCAAAGAGGGGCGGTCAAGGGCAAAGAGAGGCGGACAAGAGCAGGGAGGGGCGGACAAGGGTAAAGAGGGGCGGACAAGGACAAAGAGGGGCGTACAATTGCAAAGTGGGGCGGAAAAGTGCAAAGAGGAGCGGACAAGGGCAAAGAGGGGCTGACAAGGGCAAAGAGGGGCGGACAAGGGCAGAGAGGGGTAGACAAGTGCGGAGAATACGGGACAAGGGTAAAGAGGGTCGAACAAGGGCAAAAAGGGGCGGACATGGGCAAAGAGGGCTGGACAAGTGCAAAGAGGGGCGGAAAAGTGTAAAGACGGGCGGAGAATTACGGAGGATACGAGACAAGGGCAAAGAGGGGCGGACAAGGGCAAAGAGGGGCGGACAGGGGCATAGAGAGGCAGACAAGGGCAAAGAGGGGCGGACAAGGGCAAAAAGGGGCGGAAAAGTGCGGAGAATACGGGACAAGAGCAAAGAGGGGCGGACAAGTGCAAAGACGGGCGGACAATTGCAAAGAGGTTCGGACAAGGGCATAGAGAGGCGGAAAACTGCAAAGAGGTGCGGACAACGGCAAAGAGGTGCCGACAAGGGCAAAGAGGGGCGGACAAGTGCAAAGAGGGGCGGACAAGGGTAAAGAGGGGCGGACAAGGGCAAAGAGGGGGGGACAAGTGCGGAGAATACGGGACAAGGGCAAAGAGGTGCGGACAGGGGGAAAGAGGGGAGGATAAGTGCAAAGAGGGGCGCACAAGGGCAAAGAGGGTCACACAAGGGTAAAGAGTGGGGAGAAGTGCAAAGAAGGGCTGACAAGGGCAAAGAGGGGCGGACAAGGGCAAAGAGGGGCGGACAAGGGCAAAGAGGGGAGGACAAGGGCAAAGAGGGGCGGACAAGGGGAAAGAGGTGCGCACAAGTGCAAAGAGGGGAGGACAAGGGCAAGGAGGGGCAGACAAGGGGAAAGAGGTACGCACAAGTGCAAAGAGGTGCGGACAAGGGCAAAGAGGGGCGGACCTGGGCAAAGAGGGGCGGACAAGGGCAAAGAGGGGCGGACAAGTACAAAGAGGGGTGGACAAGTGCAAAGAGGGGTGGACAAGGGCAAAGGGGGCGGACAAGGGAAAAGAGGGGTGGACAAGGGCAAAGAGGGGCGGACAAGGGCAAAGAGGGGCGAGGAATTGCGGAGGATACGCGACAAGGGGAAAGAGGGGCAGACAAGGGCAAAGACAGTTGGACAATTGCGGAGAATACGGGACAAGGGCAAAGAGGGTTCTGAGAAGAGGAAAGAGGAGCCGACAAGGGCAAAGAGGGGCGGACAAATGCGGAGAATACGGCACAAGGGCAAAGAGGGACGGAGAAGTGCATAGAGGGGCGGACAAGGGCAAAGAGGGGCAGAGAATTGATCAGAATACGGGAGGAGAGCAAACAGGGACGGAGAAGTGCGGAGAATATTGGACAAGGGCAAAAAGGTGCGGACAAGGGCAAAGAGGTGCGGACAAGGGCAAAAAGAGGGGCGGACAATGGAAAAGAGGGTTGCAGAATACGGGACAAGGGCAAAGAGGGGTGGACAGGGGCAAACAGGGGCGCTCAAGTGCAATGAGGGACGCACAAGGGCAAAGAGGGATGCACAAGGGCAAAGAGGGACGCACAAGGGCAAAGAAGGGCTGACAAAGTCAAAGAGGGGCGGACAAGGGCAAAGAGGGGCGGACAAGGGCAAAGAGGGGCGCACAACTGGAAAGAGGTGCGCACAAGTGCAAAGAGGTGCGGACAAGTGCAAAGGGGGGCGGATCAGGTCAAACAGGAGCGGACAAGGGCAAAGAGGGGCGGACAGGTGCAAAGATGGGCGGACAAGTGCAAAGAGGGGCGCACAAGAGCAAAAGGGCGGACAAGGGAAATGAGGGGCGGACAAGTGCAAAGAGGGGCGGACAAGGACAAATAGGGGCGGACAAGGAGAAAGAGGGGCAGACAAGAGCAAAGAACGGCGGACAAGGTCAAAGGGGGCGGACCAAGGCAAAGATCGGTGGACAAGGTCAAAGAGGGGCGGACAAGGACAAAGGGGCGGACAAGTGCAAAGAGGGACGGACAAGGGCAAAAGGGCGGACAAGGGAAAAGAGGGGCGGACAAGGGAAAATTGGGGCGGACAAGGGCAAGAGGGGCGGAGAATTGCGGAGATACGCGACAAGGGAAAAGAGAGGCGGACAAGGGCAAAGAGAGGTGGACAAGTGCGGAGAATACGGGACAAGGGCAAAGAGGAGAGGACAAGTTAGCAGAATAAGGCACAAGGGTAAAGACGGGCGGACAAGGGCAATGAGGGGGGGACAAGGGCCAAGAGGGGCAGAGAATTGCGGAGAATACGGGACAAGGGCAAAAAGGGGCGCAGAAGTGCAAAGAGGGACGGAAAAGAGCAAAGAGAGGCGGACAAGAGCAAAGAGGCCGGACAAGGGCAAAGAGGGTCGGACAAGGGCAAAGAGGGGCTGACAAGGGAAAAGAGGGGTGGAGAATATGGGACAAGGGCAAAGAAGTTCGGATAAGGGCAAAGAGGGGTGGAGAACTGCGGAGAATACGGGACAAGGGCAAAGAGGGGCGGACAAGGGCAAAGAGGGGCGGACAAGGACAAAGAGGGGCAGACAAGGGCAAAGAGGGGCGGACAAGGGCAAAGAGGGGCGGAGAAGTGTGGATAATACGGGACAAGTGCAAAGAGGGGCGGACAAGGGCAAAGAGGGTTGGAAAATATGGGACAAGGGCAAAGAGGTTCGGATAAGGGCAAAGAGGTGCGGAGAACTGCGAAGAATACGGGACAAGGGCAAAGAGGGGCGGACAAGGGCAAAGAGGGGCGGACAAGGGCAAAGAGGGGCGGACAAGGGCAAAGAGGGGCGCAAAAGAGCAATAAGGGTCGGAAAGGGGCAAAGAGTGGTGGAGAAGTGCAAAGAGTGGCGCACAAGGGCAAAGAGGAGTGCACAAGTGCAAAGAGGTGCGGACAAGGGCAAAGAGGGTTCGGAAAAGTGCAAAGAGGGGCTGACAAGGGCAAAGAGGAGAGGACAAGGGCAAAGAGGGGCGGACAAGGGCAAAGAGGGGCGGACAAGAGCAGGGAGGGGCGGACAAGTGTAAAGAGGGACGGACAAGGTAAAGAGGGGCGTACAAATGCAAAGTGGTTCGGAAAAGTGCAAAGAGGAGCGGACAAGGGCAAAGAGGGGCTGACAAGGGCAAAGAGGGGCGGACAAGGGCAGAGAGGGGTAGACAAGTGCGGAGAATACGGGACAAGGTCAAAGAGGGTCGAACAAGGGCAAAGAGGGGTGGACATGGGCAAAGAGGGTGGACAAGGGCAAAGAGGGGCAGACCAGGGCAAAGAGGGTTGGACAAGTGCAAAGAGGGGCGGAAAAGTGTAAAGACGGGCGGAGAATTACGGAGGATACGAGACAAGGGCAAAGAGGGGCGGACAAGGGCAAAGAGGGGCGGGCAAGTGTAAAGACAGGCGGGCAAGGGCATAGAGGGGCAGACAAGGGCAAAGAGGGGCGGACAAGGGCAAAAAGGGGCGGACAAGTGCGGAGAATATGGGACAAGTGAAAAGAGGGGGGGAAAAGGACAAAGAGGGGCGGACAAGTGCAAAGAGGGGCGGACAATTGCAAAGAGGTTCGGACAAGGGCATAGAGAGGCGGACAACTGCAAAGAGGTGCGGACAACGGCAAAGAGGAGCAGACAAGGGCAAAGAGGGGAGGATAAGTGCAAAGAGGGGCGCACAAGGGCAAAGAGGGTCACACAAGGGTAAAGAGTGGGGGAGAAGAGCAAAGAAGGGCTGACAAGGGCAAAGAGGGGCGGACAAGGGCAAAGAGGGGTAGACAAGGGCAAAGAGGGGCAGACAAGGGCAAAGAGGGGAGGACAAGTGCAAAGAGGGGCGGACAAGGGGAAAGAGGTGCGCACAAGTGCAAAGAGGGGAGGACAAGGGCAAGGAGGGGCAGACAAGGGGAAAGAGGTACGCACAAGTGCAAAGAGGTGCGGACAAGGGCAAAGAGGGGCGGACCTGGGCAAAGAGGTGCGGACAAGGGCAAAGAGGGGCGGACCTGGGCAAAGAGGGGCGGACAAGGGAAAAGAGGGGCGGACAAGGGCAAAGAGGGGCGGACAAGGGCAAAGAGGGGCGGACAAGTACAAAGAGGGGTGGACAAGTGCAAAGAGGGGCGGACAAGGGCAAAGGGGGCGGACAAGGGAAAAGACGGGTGGACAAGGGCAAAGAGGGGCGGACAAGGGCAAAGAGGGGCGGAGAATTGCGGAGGATACGCGACAAGGGGAAAGAGGGGCAGACAAGGGCAAAGACAGTTGGACAAGTGCGGAGAATACGGGACAAGGGCAAAGAGGCTTCTGAGAAGAGGAAAGAGGAGCCGACAAGGGAAAAGAGGGGCGGACAAGGGCAAAGAGGGGCGGACAGGAGCAAAAAGAGGGGCGGACAAGTGCAAACAGGGGCGCACCAGGGCAAAGAGGGGCGGACAAGGGCAAAGAGGGGCGGACAAGGGAAAGAGGGGCGGACAAGTGCAGGGAGGGGCAGACAAGTGCAAAGAGGGGCGGACAAGAACCAAGAGGGGCGGACAAGGTTAAAGAGGGGCGGACAAGGGCAAAGAGGGGCGGAGAAGGGCAAAGAGGGGCTGACAAAGGCAAAGACGGGCGGAAAAAAGCAAAGAGGTGCGAACAAGAGCAAAGAGGGGCGGACAAGGGAAAAGATGGTCAGACATGGGCAAAGAGGGGCGGAAAAGGGCAAAGAGGGGCGGAGAAGTACGGAGAATACCGGAGAAGGGAAAAGAGGGGTGTACAAGGGCAAAGATGGGCGGACAAGTGCAAAGAGCGGCGGACAAGCGCAAAGAGGGGCGGAAAAGGGCAAAGAGGGGCGGAGAAGTGCGGAGAACAGCGGACAAGAGCAGAGAGGGGTGGACAAGTTCAAAGAGAGGCAGACAAGGGCAAAGAGGCGGGGACAATGATAAAGAGGGGCAGACAAGGGCATAAAGGGGCGGACAAGGGCAAAGAGGGGCAGACAACTGCAAGGAGGCATGGACAAAGGCAAAGAGGGGCGGAGAAGTGTGGAGAATCACGTTGAAGGGAAAATACGTGCGGAAAAGGGCAAAGAGGGGCGGACAAGTGTAAAGATGGGTGGACAAGGGCAATGAAGGGCGGACAAGGGCAAAGACGGGCTGAGAATTGCAGAGAATACCGGAGACGGGCAAAGACGTTCAGAAAATTGCGGAGAATAACGGAGATGGGCAAAGACGGGCAGAAAAGTACGGAGAATACCGGAGACGGGCAAAGACGGGCAGACAAGTGCGGAGAATAGTGGACAAGGGCAAAGAGGGGCGGACAAGTGCAAAGAGTGGTGGACAAGGGCAAAGAGGGTCAGACAAGGATAAAGCGGGGGGGGCAAAGGCAAAGAGGGGCGGGCAAGTGAAAAGAGGGGCGCAAAATGGCAAATAGGGGCTGACAAGTGCAAAGAGGGGCAGGCAAGTGAGGATAATATGGGACACGGGCAAAGAGGGGTGGACAAGGGCAAAGAGGGGCGGGAAAATGCGGAGAATATCGGAGAAGTGCAAAGACGGGCGGACAAGGGCAAAGACGGGTGGATAAGTGCAAAGACGAGCGGACAAATGGGCAAAGACGGGCGGACAAAGGCGAAGACGGGCGGAGAATTGTGGAGAATACTGGAGACGGGCAAAGACGGGCAGACAAGAGCGGAGAATAAGAGACATGGGCAAAGATGGTCGGACAAGGGCAAAGAGGAGCGGACAAGGGCAAAGAAGGGCAGACAAGGGCAAAGAAGAGCAGACAAGGGCAAAGAGGGGCGGACAAGTGCAAAGAGAGGCAGAGAAGGGCAAAGAGGGGCAGAGAAGGGCAAAGAGGGGCGGAGAAGTGCGGAGAATACCGGAGAAGGTCAAAGAGGGGTGGACAACGGCAAAGAGGGGTGGAAAAGGGCAAAGAGGGGCGGACAAGGTCAAAGAGGGGCGGACAAGGGCAAAGAGGTGTGGAGAAGTGCAGAGAATACAGGACAAGGGCAAAGAGGGGTGGACAAGGGCAAAGAGGGGCGGACAAGGGAAAAGGGGGCGGACAAGAGCAAAGAGGGGCGGACAAGGGCAAAGAAGGGCGGACAAGGGCAAAAAGAGGGGCGGACAATGGAAAAGAGGGTTGCAGAATACGGGACAAGGGCAAAGAGGGGTGGACAGGGGCAAACAGGGGCGCACAAGTGCAATGAGGGACGCACAAGGGCAAAGAGGGACGCACAAGGGCAAAGAGGGATGCACAAGGGCAAAGAGGGACGCACAAGGGCAAAGAAGGGCTGACAAAGTCAAAGAGGGGCGGACAGGTGCAAAGATGGGCGGACAAGTGCAAAGAGGGGCGCACAAGGGCAAAAGGGCGGACAAGGGAAATGAGGGGCGGACAAGTGCAAAGAGGGGCGGACAAGGTCAAATGGGGCGGACCAAGGCAAAGATCGGTGGACAAGGTCAAAGAGGGGCGGACAAGGACAAAGGGGCGGACAAGTGCAAAGAGGGGCGGACAAGGGCAAAAGGGCGGACAAGGGAAAAGAGGGGCGGACAAGGGCAAATTGGGGAGGACAAGGGCAAGAGGGGCGGAGAATTGCGGAGATACGCAACAAGGGAAAAGAGAGGAGGACAAGGGCAAAGAGAGGTGGACAAGTGCGGAGAATATGGGACAAGGTCAAAAAGGGGCGCAGAAGTGCAAAGAGGGACGGAAAAGAGCAAAGAGAGGCGGACAAAAGCAAAGAGGCCGGACAAGGGCATAGAGGGGCGGACAAGGGAAAAGAGGGGCGGACAAGGGCAAAGAGGGGCGGAGAAGTGTGGATAATACGGGACAAGTGCAAATAGGGGCGGACAAGGGCAAAGAGGGTTGGAGAATATGGGACAAGGGCAAAGAGGTTCGGATAAGGGCAAAGAGGTGCGGAGAACTGCGAAGAATACGGGACAAGGGCAAAGAGAGGCGGATAAGGGCAAAGAGGGGCGGACAAGGGCAAAGAGGGGCGGACAAGTGCAAAGAGGGGCGGGCAACAGCGGAGAATATGGGACAAGGGCAAAGAGGGGCGGACAAGTGCTGAGAATATGGGACAAGGGCAAAGAGGTGCAGAGAAAGGCAAAGAGGGGCAGACAAGGAAAATATAGGCGGACAAGGGAAAATAGGGGCGGACAAGGGCAACGAGGGGCTGACAAGGGTAAAGAGCGCCGGACAAGGGCGGAGAATACGGGACAAGTGCAAAGAGGGGCAGACAAGGGCGGAGAATACGGTAAAAGTGCAAAGAGGTACGTACAAGGGCAAAGAGGGGTGGACAAGGGCAAAGAGGTGCGGACAAGTGCTGAGAATACGATACAAGGGGAAAGAGGGGCGGACAAGGGTAAAGAGGGGCGGACAAGTGCGGAGATTAAGGGACAAGGGCAAAGAGGGGCGGACAAGTGCTGAGAATATGGGACAAGGGCAAAGAGGTGCAGCGAAAGACAAAGAGGGGCAGACAAGGAAAATATAGGCGGACAAGGGCAAAGAGGGGCGGACAAGGGCAACGAGGGGCTGACAAGGGCAAAGAGCGCCGGACAAGGGCGGAGAATACGGGACAAGTGCAAAGAGAGGCAGACAAGGATGGAGAAAACGGTACAAGGGCAAAGAGGTACGTAAAAGTGCAAAGAGGGGTGAAAAAGGGCAAGGAGGAGCGGACAAAGGCTGAGAATACGATACAAGGGCAAAGAGGGGCGGACAAGGGCAAAGAGGGGCGGACAAGGGCAAAGAGGGGCAGACAAGGGCGGAGAATACGGTACAAGAGCAAAGTGGAGCGGACAAGGGCAAAGAGGGTAGGACAAGGGCAAACAGGGGCGGACAAGGGCGAAGAGGGTCGGACAAATGCTGAGAATATGATAAAAGGGCAAAGAGGGGCGGACAAAGGCAGAGAATACGGTACAAGGGCAAAGAGGGGCGGACAAGGGCGGAGAATACGGTACATGGGCAAAGAGGGGTGGAAAAGGGCAAAGAGGGGCGGACAAGGGCAAAGAGGGTCGGACAAGGGCTGAGAATACGATACAAGTGCAAAGAGCGGCGGACAAGTGCAAAGACGGGCGGACAAAGGCACAGAGGGGCGGACAAGTGCGGAGAATACGGGACAAGTGTAAAGAGGGATGGACAAGATCGGAGAATATGGAACAAGGGCAAAGAGTGGCGGAAAAAACCGGAGAATACGGGACAAGGGCAAAGAGGGGCTGAGAAGTGCGGAGAATACAGGACAGGAGCAAAGAGAGGCGGACAAGGGCAAAGACGGGCGGACAAGGGCAAAGAGGGACTGACAAGGGCAAAGAGGGGAGGACAAGGGCGGAGAATACGGGACAAGTGTAAAGTGGGCCGCACAAGTGCGGAGAATACGGGACAAGGAAAAAGAGGGGCGGACAAGTGCGGAGAATACGGGACAAGGGCAAAGAGGGGCGGACAAGTGCGGAGAATACGGTACATGGGAAAAGACGGGCAGACAAGTGCGGAGAATACGGTACATGGGAAAAGAGAGGCGGAAAAGGGCAAAGAGGGTTGGACAAGGGCTGAGAATACAATACAAGGGAAAGAGGGGCGGACAAGGGTAAAGAGGTTCGGACAAGGGCAAAGAGGGGCGGACCTTGGCAGAGATAAAGGGACAAGGGCAAAGAGGGGCGGACAAGGGCAGAGAATACGGACAAGGGAAAAGAGAGGCGGTCAAGATCGGAGAATACGGGACAAGAGCAAAGAGGGACTGACAAGGGCGGAGTATACGGGACAAGTGCAAAGAGGGCCGGACAAGTGCGGAGAATATGGGACAAGGGCAAAGTGGGGCGTACAAGGGAAAGAGGGGCGGACAAATGCAAAGAGGGGCGGACAAAGGCAAAGAGGGGCGGACAAGTGCGGAGAATACGGGACAAGGGCAAAGAGGGGCGGACAGGGGCAAAGAGTGACGGACAACGGCAAAGAGGGGCGGACAAGGGCAAACAGGCTCGGACAAGGGCAAAGATGGGCGGACAAGGGCAAAGAGGGGCGGACAAGGGCAAAGAGGGGCGGAGAAGGGCAAAGAGGGGCGGACAAGTGTAAAGAGTGGCGCATAAGGGCAAAAGGGCTGACAAGGGAAATGAGGGGCAGACAAGTGCCAAGAGGGGCGGAAAAGGACAAAGAGGGGCGGACAAGTGCAAAGAGGGGCGGACAAGGACATAGAGGGGCGGACAAGAGCAAAGAGCGGCGGACAATGGCAAAGGGGGCGGACTAAGGCAAAGAGCGGTGGACAAGGTCAAAGAAGGGCGGACAAGGACAAAGGGGCGGACAAGTTCAAAGAGGGGAGGACAAGGGCAAAAGGGCGGACAAGTGCGGAGAATACGGGACAAGGGCAAAGAGGAGAGGACAAGTGAGGAGAATAAGGCACAAGGGCAAAGAGGGGCGGACAAGGGCAAAGAGGGGGGGACAAGGGCCAAGAGGAGCAGACAAGGGCAAAGAGGGGCAGAGAATTGCGGAGAATACGGGACAAGGGCAAAAAGGGGTGCAGAAGTGCAAAGAGGGACGGAAAAGAGCAAAGAGAGGCGGACAAGAGCAAAGAGGCCGGACAAGGGCAAAGAGGGGCGGACAATGGCAAAGAGGGGCGGACAAGGGCAAAGAGGGGCGGACAAGTGCGGAGAATACTGGACAAGAGCAAAGAGGGGCAGACAAGGGCAAAGAGGGGCGGACAAGGGAAAAGAGGGGTGGAGAATATGGGACAAGGGAAAAGAGGTTCGGATAAGGCAAAGAGGGGTGGAGAACTGCGAAGAATACGGGACAAGGGCAAAGAGGGGCGGACAAGGGCAAAGAGGGGTGGAGAAGTGTGGATAATACGGGAAAAGTGCAAAGAGGGGCGGACAAGGGCAAAGAGGGTTGGAGAATATGGGACAAGGGCAAAGAGGTTCGAATAAGGGCAAAGAGGTGCGGAGAACTGCGAAGAATACGGGACAAGGGCAAAGAGGGGCGGATAAGGGCAAAGAGGGGCGGACAAGGGCAAAGAGGGGCGCAAAAGGGCAATAAGGGTTGGAAAGGGGCAAACAGGGGTGGACAAGAGCAAAGAGTGGTGCACAAGGGCAAAGAGGAGTGCACAAGTGCAAAGAGGTGCGGACAAGGGCAAAGAGGGTTCAGACAAGTGCAAAGAGGGGCGGTCAAGGGCAAAGAGGGGCGGACAAGAGCAGGGAGGGGCGGACAAGGGTAAAGAGGGGCGGACAAGGACAAAGAGGGGCGTACAATTGAAAAGTGGGGCGGAAAAGTGCAAAGAGGAGCGGACAAGTGCAAAGAGGGGCGGACAAGGGCAGAGAGGGGTAGACAAGTGCGGAGAATACGGGACAAGGGCAAAGAGGGTCGAACAAGGGCAAAAAGGGGCGGACATGGGCAAAGAGGGGTGGACAAGTGCAAAGAGGGGCGGAAAAGTGTAAAGACGGGCTGAGAATTACGGAGGATACGAGACAAGGGCAAAGAGGTTCGGACAAGGGCATAGAGAGGCGGACAACTGCAAAGAGGTGCGGAGAACGGCAAAGAGGTGCGGTCAAGGGCAAAGAGGGGCGGACAAGGGCAAAGAGGGGCGGACAAGGGCAAAGAGGGGCGGACAAGGGCAAAGAGGGGCGGACAAGTGCGGAGAATACGGGACAAAGTCAAAGAGGGGCGGACAAGGGCAAAGAGAGCCGGACAAGTGCGGAGAATACGGGACAAGGGCAAAGAGGGGCGGACAGGGGGAAAGAGGGGAGGATAAGTGCAAAGAGGGGCAGAGAAGTGCGGAGAATACGGCACAAGGGCAAAGAGGGGCGGAGAAGTGCATAGATGGGCGGACAAAGGCAAAGAGGGGCGGAGAATAGATCAGAATACGGGAAGAGAGCAAACAGGGACGGAGAAGTGCGGAGAATATGGAACAAGGGCAAAAAGGTGCGGACAAGGGCAAAGAGGTGCGGACAAGGGCAAAAAGAGACGGACAAGAGCAAAAAGGGGCTGACAAGGGCAAAGAGGGGCGGACATGGGCAAAGAGGGGCGGACAATGGAAAAGAGGGTTGCAGAATACGGGACAAGGGCAAAGAGGGGTGGACAGGGGCAAACAGGTGCGCACAAGTGCAATGAGGGACGCACAAGGGCAAAGAGGGACGCACAAGGAGAAAGAGGGGCAGACAAGAGCAAAGAGCGGCGGACAAGGTCAAAGGGGGCGGACCAAGGCAAAGAGCGGTGGACAAGGTCAAAGAGGGGCGGACAAGGAGAAAGGGGTGTACAAGTGCAAAGAGGGGTGGACAAGTGCAAAGAGGGGCGGACAAGGGCAAAAGGGCGGACAAGGGAAAAGAGGGGCGGACAAGGGCAAAGAGAGGTGGACAAGGGCAAGAGGGGCGGAGAATTGCGGAGATACGCGACAAGGGAAAAGAGAGGCGGACAAGGGCAAAGAGAGGTGGACAAGTGCGGAGAATACGGGACAAGGGCAAAGAGGAGATGACAAGTTAGCAGAATAAGGCACAAGGGCAAAGACGGGCGGACAAGGGCAATGAGGGGGGGACAAGGGCCAAGATGGGCAGAGATTTGCGGAGAATACAGGACAAGGGCAAAAAGGGGCGCAGAAGTGCAAAGAGGGACGGAAAAGAGCAAAGAGAGGCGGACAAGAGCAAAGAGGGGCGGACAAGGGAAAAGAGGGGCGGACAAGGGAAAAGAGGGGTGGAGAATATGGGACAAGGGCAAAGAGGTTCGGATAAGGGAAAAGAGGGGTGGAGAACTGCGAAGAATACGGGACAAGGGCAAAGAGGGGCGGACAAGGGCAAAGAGGGGTGGAGAAGTGAAAAGAGGGGCGGAGAAGAGTGGATAATACGGGAAAAGTGCAAAGAGGGGCGGACAAGGGCAAAGAGGGTTGGAGAATATGGGACAAGGGCAAAGAGGTTCGGATAAGGGCAAAGAGGTGCGGAGAACTGCGAAGAATACGGGACAAGGGCAAAGAGAGGCGGATAAGGGCAAAGAGGGGCGGACAAGGGCAAAGAGGTGCGGAGAACGGCAAAGAGGTGCGGTCAAGGGCAAAGAGGGGCGGACAAGGGCAAAGAGGGGCGGACAAGGGCAAAGAGGGGCGGACAAGTGCGGAGAATACGGGACAAAGTCAAAGAGGGGCGGACAAGGGCAAAGAGAGCCGGACAAGTGCGGAGAATACGGGACAAGGGCAAAGAGGGGCGGACAGGGGGAAAGAGGGGAGGATAAGTGCAAAGAGGGGCAGAGAAGTGCGGAGAATACGGCACAAGGGCAAAGAGGGGCGGAGAAGTGCATAGATGGGCGGACAAAGGCAAAGAGGGGCGGAGAATAGATCAGAATACGGGAAGAGAGCAAACAGGGACGGAGAAGTGCGGAGAATATGGAACAAGGGCAAAAAGGTGCGGACAAGGGCAAAGAGGTGCGGACAAGGGCAAAAAGAGACAGACAAGAGCAAAAAGGGGCTGACAAGGGCAAAGAGGGGCGGACATGGGCAAAGAGGGGCGGACAAGGGAAAAGAGGGGCGGACAAGGGAAAAGAAGGGTGGAGAATATGGGACAAGGGCAAAGAGGTTCGGATAAGGGAAAAGAGGGGTGGAGAACTGCGAAGAATACGGGACAAGGGCAAAGAGGGGCGGACAAGGGCAAAGAGGGGTGGAGAAGTGAAAAGAGGGGCGGAGAAGAGTGGATAATACGGGAAAAGTGCAAAGAGGGGCGGACAAGGGCAAAGAGGGTTGGAGAATATGGGACAAGGGCAAAGAGGTTCGGATAAGGGCAAAGAGGTGCGGAGAACTGGGAAGAATACGGGACAAGGGCAAAGAGAGGCGGATAAGGGCAAAGAGGGGCGGACAAGGGCAAAGAGTGGCTGACAAGGGCAAAGAGGAGTGGACAAGAGCAAAGAGGGGCGGACAAGGGCAAAGAGGGGCGGACAAGAGCAGGGAGGGGCGGACAAGTGTAAAGAGGGGCGGACAAGGACAAAGAGGGGCGTACAACTGCAAAGTGGGGCGGAAAAGTGCAAAGAGGAGCGGACAAGGGCAAAGAGGGGCTGACAAGGGCAAAGAGGGGCGGACACGGGCAAAGAGGGCGGACAAGGGCAAAGAAGGGCGGACCAGGGCAAAGAGGGGTGGACAAGTGCAAAGAGGGGCGGAAAAGTGTAAAGAGGGGCGGGCAAGGGCATAGAGGGGCAGACAAGGGCAAAGAGGGGCGGACAAGGGCAAAAAGGGGCGGACAAGTGCGGAGAATACGGGACAAGTGAAAAGAGGGGGGGAAAAGGGCAAAGAGGGGCAGACAAGTGCAAACAGGGGCGGACAATTGCAAAGAGGGGCGGACAATTGCAAAGAGGTTCGGACAAGGGCATAGAGAGGCGGACAACTGCAAAGAGGTGCGGACAACGGCAAAGAGGTGCGGACAAGGGCAAAGAGGGGCGGACAAGTGCAAAGAGGGGCAGACAAGGGTAAAGAGGGGCGGACAAGTGCAAAGAGGGGCGGACAAGGGCAAAGAGGGGCGGACAAGGGCAAAGAGGGGCAGACAAGTGCGGAGAATATGGGACAATGGCAAAGAGGGGCGGACAGGGGAAAAGAGGGGAGGATAAGTGCAAAGAGGGGCGCACAAGGGCAAAGAGGGTCACACAAGTGTAAAGAGTGGGGGAGAAGTGCAAAGAAGGGCTGACAAGGGCAAAGAGGGGCGGACAAGGGCAAAGAGTGGAGGACAAGTGCAAAGAGGGGCGGACAAGGGGAAAGAGGTGCGCACAAGTGCAAAGAGGGGAGGACAAGGGCAAGGAGGGGCAGACAAGGGGAAAGAGGTACGCACAAGTGCAAAGAGGTGCGGACAAGGGCAAAGAGGGGCGGACCTGGGCAAAGAGGGGCGGACAAGGGCAAAGAGGGGCGGACAAGTACAAAGAGGGTTGGACAAGTTCAAAGAGGGGCGGACAAGGGCAAAGGGGGCGGACAAGGGGAAAGAGGGGTGGACAAGGGCAAAGAGGGGCGGACAAGGGCAAAGAGGGGCGGAGAATTGCGGAGGATACGCGACAAGGGGAAAGAGGGGCAGACAAGGGCAAAGACAGTTGGACAAGTGCGGAGAATACGGGACAAGGGCAAAGAGGGTTCTGAGAAGAGGAAAGAGGAGCCGACAAGGGCAAAGAGGGGCGGACAAGGGAAAAGAGGGGCGGACAAGGGCAAAGTGGGGTGGACAGGGGCACAGATGGGCGCACAAGGGCAAAGAGGGGCGGACAAGGGAAAGAGGGGCGGACAAGTGCAGGGTGGGGCAGACAAGTGCAAAGAGGGGCGGACAAGAACCAAGAGGGGCGGACAAGGGTAAAGAGGGGTGGACAAGGGCAAAGAGGGGCGGACAGGAGCAAAAAGAGGGGCGGACAAGTGCAAACAGGGGCGCACCAGGGCAAAGAGGGGCGGACAAGGGCAAAGAGGGGCGGACAAGGGAAAGAGGGGCGGACAAGTGCAGGGAGGGGCAGACAAGTGCAAAGAGGGGCGGACAAGAACCAAGAGGGGCGGACAAGGGTAAAGAGGGGCGGACAAGGGCAAAGAGAGGCGGAGAAGGGCAAAGAGGGGCTGACAAAGGCAAAGACTGGCGGAAAAAAGCAAAGAGGTGCGAACAAGAGCAAAGAGGGGCGGACAAGGGAAAAGATGGTCAGACATGGGCAAAGAGGGGCGGAAAAGGGCAAAGAGGGGCGGAGAAGTACGGAGAATACCGGAGAAGGGAAAAGAGGGGTGTACAAGGGCAAAGATGGGCGGACAAGTGCAAAGAGCGGCGGACAAGCGCAAAGAGGGGCGGAAAAGGGCAAAGAGGGGCGGAGAAGTGCGGAGAACAGCGGACAAGAGCAGAGAGGGGTGGACAAGTTCAAAGAGAGGCGGACAAGGGCAAAGAGGCGGGGACAATGATAAAGAGGGGCAGACAAGGGCATAAAGGGGCGGACAAGGGCAAAGAGGGGCAGACAACTGCAAGGAGGCATGGACAAAGGCAAAGAGGGGCGGAGAAGTGTGGAGAATCACGTTGAAGGGAAAATACGTGCGGAAAAGTGCAAGGAGGGGCGGACAAGTGTAAAGATGGGTGGACAAGGGCAATGAAGGGCGGACAAGGGCAAAGACGGGCTGAGAATTGCAGAGAATACCGGAGACGGGCAAAGACGTTCAGAGAATTGCGGAGAATAACGGAGATGGGCAAAGACGGGCAGAAAAGTACGGAGAATACCGGAGACGGGCAAAGACGGGCAGACAAGTGCGGAGAATAGTGGACAAGGGCAAAGAGGGGCGGACAAGTGCAAAGAGTGGTGGACAAGGGCAAAGAGGGTCAGACAAGGATAAAGCGGGGCGGGCAAAGGCAAAGAGGGGCGGGCAAGCGAAAAGAGGGGCGCAAAATGGCAAATAGGGGCTGACAAGTGCAAAGAGGGGCAGGCAAGTGAGGATAATATGGGACACGGGCAAAGAGGGGTGGACAAGGGCAAAGAGGGGCGGGAAAATGCGGAGAATATCGGAGAAGTGCAAAGACGGGCGGACAAGGGCAAAGACGGGTGGATAAGTGCAAAGACGAGCGGACAAATGGGCAAAGACGGGCGGACAAAGGCGAAGACGGGCGGAGAATTGTGGAGAATACTGGAGACGGGCAAAGACGGGCAGACAAGAGCGGAGAATAAGAGACATGGGCAAAGATGGTCGGACAAGGGCAAAGAGGAGCGGACAAGGGCAAAGAAGGGCAGACAAGGGCAAAGAAGAGCAGACAAGGGCAAAGAGGGGCAGACAAGTGCAAAGAGAGGCAGAGAAGGGCAAAGAGGGGCAGAGAAGGGCAAAGAGGGGCGGAGAAGTGCGGAGAATACCGGAGAAGGTCAAAGAGGGGTGGACAACGGCAAAGAGGGGTGGAAAAGGGCAAAGAGGGGCGGACAAGGTCAAAGAGGGGCGGACAAGGGCAAAGAGGTGTGGAGAAGTGCAGAGAATACAGGACAAGGGCAAAGAGGGGTGGACAAGGGCAAAGAGGGGCGGACAAGGGAAAAGGGGGCGGACAAGAGCAAAGAGGGGCGGACAAGGGCAAAGAAGGGCGGACAAGGGCAAAAAGAGGGGCGGACAATGGAAAAGAGGGTTGCAGAATACGGGACAAGGGCAAAGAGGGGTGGACAGGGGCAAACAGGGGCGCACAAGTGCAATGAGGGACGCACAAGGGCAAAGAGGGACGCACAAGGGCAAAGAGGGACGCACAAGGGCAAAGAAGGGCTGACAAAGTCAAAGAGGGGCAGACAGGTGCAAAGATGGGCGGACAAGTGCAAAGAGGGGCGCACAAGGGCAAAAGGGCGGACAAGGGAAATGAGGGGCGGACAAGTGCAAAGAGGGGCGGACAAGGTCAAATGGGGCGGACCAAGGCAAAGATCGGTGGACAAGGTCAAAGAGGGGCGGACAAGGACAAAGGGGCGGACAAGTGCAAAGAGGGGCGGACAAGGGCAAAAGGGCGGACAAGGGAAAAGAGGGGCGGACAAGGGCAAATTGGGGAGGACAAGGGCAAGAGGGGCGGAGAATTGCGGAGATACGCAACAAGGGAAAAGAGAGGAGGACAAGGGCAAAGAGAGGTGGACAAGTGCGGAGAATACGGGACAAGGGCAAAAAGGGGCGCAGAAGTGCAAAGAGGGACGGAAAAGAGCAAAGAGAGGCGGACAAAAGCAAAGAGGCCGGACAAGGGCATAGAGGGGCGGACAAGGGAAAAGAGGGGCGGACAAGGGCAAAGAGGGGCGGAGAAGTGTGGATAATACGGGACAAGTGCAAATAGGGGCGGACAAGGGCAAAGAGGGTTGGAGAATATGGGACAAGGGCAAAGAGGTTCGGATAAGGGCAAAGAGGTGCGGAGAACTGCGAAGAATATGGGACAAGGGCAAAGAGAGGCGGATAAGGGCAAAGAGGGGCGGACAAGGGCAAAGAGGGGCGGACAAGTGCAAAGAGGGGCGGGCAACAGCGGAGAATATGGGACAAGGGCAAAGAGGGGCGGACAAGTGCTGAGAATATGGGACAAGGGCAAAGAGGTGCAGAGAAAGGCAAAGAGGGGCAGACAAGGAAAATATAGGCGGACAAGGGAAAATAGGGGCGGACAAGGGCAACGAGGGGCTGACAAGGGTAAAGAGCGCCGGACAAGGGCGGAGAATAAGGGACAAGTGCAAAGAGGGGCAGACAAGGGCGGAGAATACGGTAAAAGTGCAAAGAGGTACGTACAAGGGCAAAGAGGGGTGGACAAGGGCAAAGAGGTGCGGACAAGTGCTGAGAATACGATACAAGAGGAAAGAGGGGCGGACAAGGGTAAAGAGGGGCGGACAAGTGCGGAGATTAAGGGACAAGGGCAAAGAGGGGCGGACAAGTGCTGAGAATATGGGACAAGGGCAAAGAGGTGCAGCGAAAGACAAAGAGGGGCAGACAAGGAAAATATAGGCGGACAAGGGCAAAGAGGGACGGACAAGGGCAACGAGGGGCTGACAAGGGCAAAGAGCGCCGGACAAGGGCGGAGAATACGGGACAAGTGCAAAGAGAGGCAGACAAGGATGGAGAAAACGGTACAAGGGCAAAGAGGTACGTAAAAGTGCAAAGATGGGTGAAAAAGGGCAAGGAGGGGCGGACAAAGGCTGAGAATACGATACAAGGGCAAAGAGGGGCGGACAAGGGCAAAGAGGGGCGGACAAGGGTAAAGAGGGGCAGACAAGGGCGAAGAATACGGTACAAGAGCAAAGTGGAGCGGACAAGGGCAAAGAGGGTAGGACAAGGGCAAACAGGGGCGGACAAGGGCAAAGAGGGTCGGACAAATGCTGAGAATATGATAAAAGGGCAAAGAGGGGCGGACAAAGGCAGAGAATACGGTACAAGGGCAAAGAGGGGCGGACAAGGGCGGAGAATACGGTACATGGGCAAAGAGGGGTGGAAAAGGGCAAAGAGGGGCGGACAAGGGCAAAGAGGGTCGGACAAGGGCTGAGAATACGATACAAGTGCAAAGAGCGGCGGACAAGTGCAAAGACGGGCGGACAAAGGCACAGAGGGGCGGACAAGTGCGGAGAATACGGGACAAGTGTAAAGAGGGATGGACAAGATCGGAGAATATGGAACAAGGGCAAAGAGTGGCGGAAAAAACCGGAGAATACGGGACAAGGGCAAAGAGGGGCTGAGAAGTGCGGAGAATACAGGACAGGAGCAAAGAGAGGCGGACAAGGGCAAAGACGGGCGGACAAGGGCAAAGAGGGACTGACAAGGGCAAAGAGGGGAGGACAAGGGCGGAGAATACGGGACAAGTGTAAAGTGGGCCGCACAAGTGCGGAGAATACGGGACAAGGAAAAAGAGGGGCGGACAAGTGCGGAGTATACGGGACAAGGGCAAAGAGGGGCGGACAAGTGCGGAGAATACGGTACATGGGAAAAGACGGGCAGACAAGTGCGGAGAATACGGTACATGGGAAAAGAGAGGCGGAAAAGGGCAAAGAGGGTTGGACAAGAGCTGAGAATACAATACAAGGGAAAGAGGGGCGGACAAGGGTAAAGAGGTTCGGACAAGGGCAAAGAGGGGCGGACCTTGGCAGAGATAAAGGGACAAGGGCAAAGAGGGGCGGACAAGGGCAGAGAATACGGACAAGGGAAAAGAGAGGCGGTCAAGATCGGAGAATACGGGACAAGAGCAAAGAGGGACTGACAAGGGCGGAGTATACGGGACAAGTGCAAAGAGGGCCGGACAAGTGCGGAGAATATGGGACAAGGGCAAAGTGGGGCGTACAAGGGAAAGAGGGGCGGACAAATGCAAAGAGGGGCGGACAAAGGCAAAGAGGGGCGGACAAGTGCGGAGAATACGGGACAAGGGCAAAGAGGGGCGGACAGGGGCAAAGAGTGACGGACAACGGCAAAGAGGGGCGGACAAGGGCAAACAGGCTCGGACAAGGGCAAAGAGGGGCGGACAAGGGCAAAGAGGGGCGGACAAGGGCAAAGAGGGGCGGAGAAGGGCAAAGAGGGGCGGACAAGTGTAAAGAGTGGCGCATAAGGGCAAAAGGGCTGACAAGGGAAATGAGGGGCAGACAAGTGCCAAGAGGGGCGGAAAAGGACAAAGAGGGGCGGACAAGTGCAAAGAGGGGCGGAAAAGGACATAGAGGGGCGGACAAGAGCAAAGAGCGGCGGACAATGGCAAAGGGGGCGGACTAAGGCAAAGAGCGGTGGACAAGGTCAAAGAAGGGCGGACAAGGACAAAGGGGCGGACAAGTTCAAAGAGGGGAGGACAAGGGCAAAAGGGCGGACAAGTGCGGAGAATACGGGACAAGGGCAAAGAGGAGAGGACAAGTGAGGAGAATAAGGCACAAGGGCAAAGAGGGGCAGACAAGGGCAAAGAGGGGGGGACAAGGGCCAAGAGGAGCGGACAAGGGCAAAGAGGGGCAGAGAATTGCGGAGAATACAGGACAAGGGCAAAAAGGGGTGCAGAAGTGCAAAGAGGGACGGAAAAGAGCAAAGAGAGGCGGACAAGAGCAAAGAGGCCGGACAAGGGCAAAGAGGGGCGGACAATGGCAAAGAGGGGCGGACAAGGGCAAAGAGGGGCGGACAAGTGCGGAGAATACTGGACAAGAGCAAAGAGGGGCAGACAAGGGCAAAGAGGGGCGGACAAGGGAAAAGAGGGGTGGAGAATATGGGACAAGGGAAAAGAGATTCGGATAAGGCAAAGAGGGGTGGAGAACTGCGAAGAATACGGGACAAGGGCAAAGAGGGGCGGACAAGGGCAAAGAGGGGTGGAGAAGTGTGGATAATACGGGACAAGTGCAAAGAGGGGCGGACAAGGGCAAAGAGGGTTGGAGAATATGGGACAAGGGCAAAGAGGTTCGAATAAGGGCAAAGAGGTGCGGAGAACTGCGAAGAATACGGGACAAGGGCAAAGAGGGGCGGATAAGGGCAAAGAGGGGCGGACAAGGGCAAAGAGGGGCGCAAAAGGGCAATAAGGGTTGGAAAGGGGCAAACAGGGGTGGACAAGAGCAAAGAGTGGTGCACAAGGGCAAAGAGGAGTGCACAAGTGCAAAGAGGTGCGGACAAGGGCAAAGAGGGTTCAGACAAGTGCAAAGAGGGGCGGTCAAGGGCAAAGAGGGGCGGACAAGAGCAGGGAGGGGCGGACAAGGGTAAAGAGGGGCGGACAAGGACAAAGAGGGGTAGACAAGTGCGGAGAATACGGGACAAGGGCAAAGAGGGTCGAACAAGGGCAAAAAGGGGCGGACATGGGCAAAGAGGGGTGGACAAGTGCAAAGAGGGGCGGACAATGGAAAAGAGGGTTGCAGAATACGGGACAAGGGCAAAGAGGGGCGCAGAAGTGCAAAGAGGGACGGAAAAGAGCAAAGAGAGGCGGACAAGAGCAAAGAGGGGCGGACAAGGGAAAAGAGGGGCGGACAAGGGCAAAGAGGGGTGGAGAAGTGAAAAGAGGGGCGGAGAAGAGTGGATAATACGGGAAAAGTGCAAAGAGGGGCGGACAAGGGCAAAGAGGGTTGGAGAATATGGGACAAGGGCAAAGAGGTTCGGATAAGGGCAAAGAGGTGCGGAGAACTGCGAAGAATACGGGACAAGGGCAAAGAGAGGCGGATAAGGGCAAAGAGGGGCGGACAAGGGCAAAGAGTGGCTGACAAGGGCAAAGAGGAGTGGACAAGAGCAAAGAGGGGCGGACAAGGGCAAAGAGGGGCGGACAAGAGCAGGGAGGGGCGGACAAGGGTAAAGAGGGGCGGACAAGGACAAAGATTGGCGTACAACTGCAAAGTGGGGCGGAAAAGTGCAAAGAGGAGCGGACAAGGGCAAAGAGGGGCTGACAAGGGCAAAGAGGGGCGGACACGGGCAAAGAGGGCGGACAAGGGCAAAGAAGGGCGGACCAGGGCAAAGAGGGGTGGACAAGTGCAAAGAGGGGCGGAAAAGTGTAAAGAGGGGCGGGCAAGGGCATAGAGGGGCAGACAAGGGCAAAGAGGGGCGGACAAGGGCAAAAAGGGGCGGACAAGTGCGGAGAATACGGGACAAGTGAAAAGAGGGGGGGAAAAGGGCAAAGAGGGGCGGACAAGTGCAAAGAGGGGCGGACAATTGCAAAGAGGGGCGGACAATTGCAAAGAGGTTCGGACAAGGGCATAGAGAGGCGGACAACTGCAAAGAGGTGCGGACAACGGCAAAGAGGTGCGGACAAGGGCAAAGAGGGGCGGACAAGTGCAAAGAGGGGCAGACAAGGGTAAAGAGGGGCGGACAAGTGCAAAGAGGGGCGGACAAGGGCAAAGAGGGGCGGACAAGGGCAAAGAGGGGCGGACAAGTGCGGAGAATATGGGACAATGGCAAAGAGGGGCGGACAGGGGAAAAGAGGGGAGGATAAGTGCAAAGAGGTGCGCACAAGGGCAAAGAGGGTCACACAAGGGTAAAGAGTGGGGGAGAAGTGCAAAGAAGGGCTGACAAGGGCAAAGAGGGGCGGACAAGGGCAAAGAGTGGAGGACAAGGGCAAAGAGGGGCGGACAAGGGGAAAGAGGTGCGCACAAGTGCAAAGAGGTGCGGACAAGGGCAAAGAGGGGCGGACCTGGGCAAAGAGGGGCGGACAAGGGCAAAGAGGGGCGGACAAGGACAAAGAGGGGCGAACAAGTACAAAGAGGGTTGGACAAGTTCAAAGAGGGGCGGACAAGGGCAAAGGGGGCGGACAAGGGGAAAGAGGGGTGGACAAGGGCAAAGAGGGGCGGACAAGTACAAAGAGGGGCGGAGAATTGCGGAGGATACGCGACAAGGGGAAAGAGGGGCAGACAAGGGCAAAGACAGTTGGACAAGTGCGGAGAATACGGGACAAGGGCAAAGAGGGTTCTGAGAAGAGGAAAGAGGAGCCGACAAGGGCAAAGAGGGGCGGACAAGGGCAAAGAGGGGCGGACAAGGCAAAGTGGGGCGGACAAGTGCAGGGTGGGGCAGACAAGTGCAAAGAGGGGCGGACAAGAACCAAGAGGGGCGGACAAGGGTAAAGAGGGGCGGACAAGGGCAAAGAGGGGCGGAGAAGTGCAAAGAGGGGCGGACAAGGGCAAAGACGGGCTGAAAAGGGCAAAGAGGTGCGAACAAGAGCAAAGAGGGGCGGACAAGGGAAAAGATGGTCAGACATGGGCAAAGAGGGGCGGAAAAGGGCAAAGAGGGGCGGAGAAGTACGGAGAATACCGGAGAAGGGTAAAGAGGGGTGTACAAGGGCAAAGAGGTGGGGACAAGTGCAAAGAGCGGCGGACAAGCGCAAAGAGGGGCGGAAAAGGGCAAAGAGGGGCGGAGAAGTGCGGAGAACAGCGGACAAGAGCAGAGAGGGGTGGACAAGTTCAAAGAGATGCAGACAAGGGCAAAGAGGCGGGGACAATGATAAAGAGGGGCGGACAAGGGCATAAAGGGGCGGACAAGGGCAAAGAGGGGCAGACAACTGCAAGGAGGCATGGACAAAGGCAAAGAGGGGCGGAGAAGTGTGGAGAATAACGTTGAAGGGAAAATACGTGCGGAAAAGTGCAAAGAGGGGCGGACAAGTGTAAAGATGGGTGGACAAGGGCAATGAAGGGCGGACAAGGGCAAAGACGGGCTGAGAATTGCAGAGAATACCGGAGACGGGCAAAGACGTTCAGAAAATTGCGGAGAATAACGGAGACGGGCAAAGACGGGCAGAAAAGTACGGAGAATACCGGAGACGGGCAAAGACGGGCAGACAAGTGCGGAGAATAGTGGACAAGGGCAAAGAGGGGCAGACAAGTGCAAAGAGTGGTGGACAAGGGCAAAGAGGGTCAGACAAGGATAAAGCGGGGCGGGCAAAGGCAAAGAGGGGCGGAAAAGGGCAAAGAGGGGCGGACAAGTGCGGAGAATACCGGAAAAGAGCAAAGAGGGGCAGACAAGGGCAAAGAGGGGCGGACAAGGGAAAAGAGGGGTGGAGAATATGGGACAAGGGAAAAGAGGTTCGGATAAGGCAAAGAGGGGTGGAGAACTGCGAAGAATACGGGACAAGGGCAAAGAGGGGCGGACAAGGGCAAAGAGGGGCGGAGAAGTGTGGATAATACGGGACAAGTGCAAAGAGGGGCGGACAAGGGCAAAGAGGGTTGGAGAATATGGGACAAGGGCAAAGAGGTTCGAATAAGGGCAAAGAGGTGCGGAGAACTGCGAAGAATACGGGACAAGGGCAAAGAGGGGCGGATAAGGGCAAAGAGGGGCGGACAAGGGCAAAGAGGGGCGCAAAAGGGCAATAAGGGTCGGAAAGGGGCAAACAGGGGTGGACAAGAGCAAAGAGTGGTGCACAAGGGCAAAGAGGAGTGCACAAGTGCAAAGAGGTGCGGACAAGGGCAAAGAGGGTTCAGACAAGTGCAAAGAGGGGCTGACAAGGGCAAAGAGGGACGGACAAGAGCAGGGAGGGGCGGTCAAGGGTAAAGAGGGGCGGAGAAGGACAAAGAGGGGCGTACAATTGAAAAGTGGGGCGGAAAAGTGCAAAGAGGAGCGGACAAGGGCAAAGAGGGGCTAACAAGGGCAAAGAGAGGCGGACAAGGGCAGAGAGGGGTAGACAAGTGCGGAGAATACGGGACAAGGGCAAAGAGGGTCGAACAAGGGCAAAAAGGGGCGGACATGGGAAAAGAGGGGTGGACAAGTGCAAAGAGGGGCGGAAAAGTGTAAAGACGGGCTGAGAATTACGGAGGATACGAGACAAGGGCAAAGAGGTTCGGACAAGGGCATAGAGAGGCGGACAACTGCAAAGAGGTGCGGAGAACGGCAAAGAGGTGCGGACAAGGGCAAAGAGGGGCGGACAAGGGCAAAGAGGGGCGGACAAGGGCAAAGAGGGGCGGACAAGGGTAAAGAGGGGCGGACAAGGGCAAAGAGAGCCGGACAAGTGCGGAGAATACGGGACAAGGGCAAAGAGGGGCGGACAGGGGGAAAGAGGGGAGGATAAGTGCAAAGAGGGGCAGAGAAGTGCGGAGAATACGGCACAAGGGCAAAGAGGGGCGGAGAAGTGCATAGATGGGCGGACAAGGGCAAAGAGGGGCGGAGAATAGATCAGAATACGGGAAGAGAGCAAACAGGGACGGAGAAGTGCGGAGAATATGGGACAAGGGCAAAAAGGTGCGGACAAGGAGCTAAAAGAGACGGACAAGAGCAAAAAGGGGCTGACAAGGGCAAAGAGGGGCGGACATGGGCAAAGAGGGGCGGACAATGGAAAAGAGGGTTGCAGAATAAGGGACAAGGGAAAGAGGGGTTGACAGGGGCAAACAGGTGCACACAAGTGCAATGAGGGACGCACAAGGGCAAAGAGGGACGCACAAGGGCAAAGAGGGATGCACAAGGGCAAAGAAGGGCTGACAAAGTCAAAGGGGGCGGACAAGGGCAAAGAGGGGCGGACAAGGGCAAAGAGGGGCGCACAAATGGAAAGAGGTGCGCACAAGTGCAAAGAGGTGCGGACAAGGGCAAAGAGGGGCGGATCAGGTCAAACAGGAGCGGACAAGGGCAAAGAGGGACGGACAGGTGCAAAGAGGGGCGGACAAGTGCAAAGAGGGGCGCACAAGGGCAAAAGGGCGGACAAGGGAAATGAGGGGCGGACAAGTGCAAAGAGGGGCGGACAAGGACAAAGAGGGGCGGACAAGGAGAAAGAGGGGCAGACAAGAGCAAAGAGCGGCGGACAAGGTCAAAGGGGGTGGACCAAGGCAAAGAGCGGTGGACAAGGTCAAAGAGGGGCGGACAAGGACAAAGGGGCGGACAAGTGCAAAGAGGGGCGGACAAGGGCAAAAGGGCGGACAAGGGAAAAGAGGGGCGGACAAGGGCAAAGAGGGGCGGAGAAGGGAAAGAGGGGCGGAGAATTGCGGAGATACGCGACAAGGGAAAAGAGAGGCGGACAAGGGCAAAGAGAGGTGGACAAGTGCGGAGAATACGGGACAAGGGCAAAGAGGAGATGACAAGTTAGCAGAATAAGGCACAAGGGCAAAGACGGGTGGACAAGGGCAATGAGGGGGGGACAAGGGCCAAGATGGGCAGAGATTTGCGGAGAATACGGGACAAGGGCAAAAAGGGGCGCAGAAGTGCAAAGAGGGACGGAAAAGAGCAAAGAGAGGCGGACAAGAGCAAAGAGGGGCGGACAAGGGAAAAGAGGGGCGGACAAGGGAAAAGAGGGGCGGACAAGGGAAAAGAGGTGTGGAGAATATGGGACAAGGGCAAAGAGGTTCGGATAAGGGCTAAGAGGGGTGGAGAACTGCGAAGAATACGGGACAAGGGCAAAGAGGGTTGGACAAGGGCAAAGAGGGGCGGAGAATTGCAGAGAATACCGGACAAGTGCAAAGACGGGCATACATTTGCAATGACGGTCGGACAAGGGCAAAGAGGGGTAGACAAGGGCAAAGAGGGGCTGACAAGGGCAAGGAGGGGTAGAGAAGGCAAAGAGGAGCGGAGAAGGGCAAAGACAGGCTGACAAGGGAAAAGAGGGGCGGAGAATTGCGGAGAATACCGGAGAAGTGCAAAGAGGGTCGGAGAAGTGCAAAAAGGTGCGGACAAGTGCAAAGAGGGTTGGACAAAGGCAAAGAGGGTCAGAAAAGGTCAAAGAGGGGCGGACAAGTGCGAAGAAGGTCGGAGAAGTGCGAAGAGGGGTGGAGAAGTGTAAAAGAGGGGCGGAGAATAGTGGATAATACGGGACAAGTGTAAAGAGGGGCGGAGAATTGCGGAGAATACCGGACAAGTGCAAACAGGGGCGGACAATGTCAAAGACGGGCGGACAAGAGCAAAGAGGTGCGGACAAATGGCAAAGAGGGGCGGACAACGGCAAAGAGGGGCGGACATAGGCAAAGAGGGTCGGACAAGTGCAAAGAGGGGCGGACATAGGCAAAGAGGGTCGGAAAATGGAGGAGAATACGAGACACGTGCAAGGAGGGGCAGACAAGGGCAAGGAGGGTCGGAAAAGGGCAAAGAGGGGGGGACAAAGGGCAAAGAGGGGCGGACAAGGGCAAAGAGGGGCCGACAATATCAAAGAGGGGCGGACAAGTTCTAAGAGGGGTGGACAAGGGCAAAGAGGGGCGGAAGAGGGCAAAGAGGGGCGGAGAAGTGGAAAGAGTGGCGGACAAGTGAGGAGAATACGGGACACGGGCAAAGAGGGGCGGACTAGGGCAAAGAGGGGCGGACAAGGGCAAAGAGGGGCGGACAAGGGCAAAGATGGGCGGAAAAGGGCAATGAGGGGCGGACAAGTGTAAAGAGGGGCGGAGAAATAAGGAGAATAGCGGAAAAGTGCATAGAGGGGCGGACAAGGGGAAAGAGGGGCGGACAAGGGGAAAGATGGGCGGATAAGGGCAAAAAGGGGCGGAGAAGGGCAAAGAGGGGTGGACAAGTGCAAAGAGGGGGGGACAAGTGCAAAGAGGGGCGGAAAAGTGCAGAGAATACGGGACATGTGCAAAAAGGTGCGGACAAGTACAAAGAGGGGTGGACAAATGTAAAGAGTGGCGGAGAAGTACGGAGAATACCGGAGAAGGGCAAAGAGGTGCGGACAAGGGCAAAGAGGGGCGGACAAGGGCAAAGATGTGTGGAAAAAGGGCAAAGAGGGGCGGACAAGGGCAAAGAAAGGCGGACAAATGCAAAGAGGGGCGGACAAATGCAAAGAGGGGCGGACAAGGGCAAAGGGGGGCAGAGAAGTGTCGAAAATAAGGGAGAATGGCAAGGAGGGGCGGAGAAGTGCGGAGAATACGGGACAAGTGCAAAGAGGGGCAGACAAGGGGAAAGACGATAGGACACGGGCGAAGAGGGGCGGAGATGTGCGGCGAATAGCGGAGAAGTGCAAAGACGTGCGTAGAAGTGCAAAGACGGGGGGACAAGGACAAAGACGCGTGGACAATAGCAAAGACGGGCGGAGAAGTGTGGAGAATACGGGACAAGGGCAAAGAGGGGCGGACAAGGGCAAAGAGGGGCAGACAAGGGCAAAGACGGGCAGACAAGGGCAAAGACGGGCAGACAAGGGCTAAGACGGGTGGAGAAGTGTGGAGAATAGCCGAGAAGTGCAAAGACGGGCGTAGAAGTGCAAATACGGGCAGACAAGGGCAAAGACGGGCGGACAACAGCAGAGACGGTCGGACAACAGAAAAGACGGGCGGAGAAGTGCGGAGAATACCGGAGACAGGAAAAGACGGGCAGACAAGTGCGGAGAATACGGGACAAGGGCAAAGATAGGGGCAGACAAGGGCAAAGAGGTGCGGACAAGGGCAAAGAGGGACACACAAAAGCAAAGAGGGGTGGACAAGGGCAAAGAGGGGCGGACAGGTGCGGAAAATACGGTACACGGGCAAAGATGGGCGGACAAGAGCAAAGACGGGCGGACAAGTGCCAAGACGGTGGACAAGGGCAAAGAGGGGCGGACAAGAGCGGAGAATTCAGGACACGTGCAAGGAGGGGCGGACAAGGGCAAAGAGGGGCGGACAAGTTCACAGAGGGGCGGACAAGGGCAAAGAGGGTCGGACAAGGTAAAGAGGAGCGGACAAATGCAAAAAAGGGCAGACAAGGGCAAAGAGGGGCGGACAAGTGCAAAGAGGGGCGGAGAAGGGCAAAGAGGGGTGGACAAGTGCTGAGAATACGGGACAAGGGCAAAGAGGGGCGGACAGGGGGAAAGAGGGGAGGATAAGTGCAAAGAGGGGCGCACAAGGGCAAAGAGGGTAACACAAGGGTAAAGAGTGGGGGAGAAGTGCAAAGAAGGGCTGACAAGGGCAAAGAGGGGCGGACAAGGGCAAAGAGGGGAGGACAAGGGCAAAGAGGGGCGGACAAGGGGAAAGAGGTGCGCACAAGTGCAAAGAGGGGAGGACATGGGCAAGGAGGGGCAGACAAGGGGAAACAGGTACGCACAAGTGCAAAGAGGTGCGGACAAGGGCAAAGAGGGGCGGACCTGGGCAAAGAGGGGCGGACAAGGGCAAAGAGGGGTGGACAAGTGCAAAGAGGGGCGGACAAGGGCAAAGAGGGGCGGACAGGGGCAAAGAGGGGCGGACAGGGGCAAAGAGGGGCGGTCAAGGGCAAAGAGGGGCGGACAAGAGCAGGGAGGGGCGGACAAGGGTAAAGAGGGGCGGACAAGGACAAAGAGGGGCGTACAATTGAAAAGTGGGGCGGAAAAGTGCAAAGAGGAGCGGACAAGGGCAAAGAGGGGCTGACAAGGGCAAAGAGGGGCGGACAAGGTCAGAGAGGGGTAGACAAGTGCGGAGAATACGGGACAAGGGCAAAGAGGGTCGAACAAGGGCAATAAGGGGCGGACATAGGCAAAGAGGGGTGGACAAGTGCAAAGAGGGGCGGAAAAGTGTAAAGACGGGCTGAGAATTACGGAGGATACGAGACAAGGGCAAAGAGCTTCGGACAAGGGCATAGAGAGGCGGACAACTGCAAAGAGGTGCGGAGAACGGCAAAGAGGTGCGGACAAGGGCAAAGAGGGGTGGACAAGGGCAAAGAGGGGCGGACATAGGCAAAGAGGGTCGGAAAATGGAGGAGAATACGAGACACGTGCAAGGAGGGGCAGACAAGGGCAAGGAGGGTCGGAAAAGGGCAAAGAGGGGGGGACAAAGGGCAAAGAGGGGCGGACAAGGGCAAAGAGGGGCCGACAATATCAAAGAGGGGCGGACAAGTTCTAAGAGGGGTGGACAAGGGCAAAGAGGGGCGGAAGAGGGCAAAGAGGGGCGGAGAAGTGGAAAGAGTGGCGGACAAGTGAGGAGAATACGGGACACGGGCAAAGAGGGGCGGACTAGGGCAAAGAGGGGCGGACAAGGGCAAAGAGGGGCGGACAAGGGCAAAGATGGGCGGAAAAGGGCAATGAGGGGCGGACAAGTGTAAAGAGGGGCGGAGAAATAAGGAGAATAGCGGAAAAGTGCATAGAGGGGCGGACAAGGGGAAAGAGGGGCGGACAAGGGGAAAGATGGGCGGATAAGGGCAAAAAGGGGCGGAGAAGGGCAAAGAGGGGTGGACAAGTGCAAAGAGGGGGGGACAAGTGCAAAGAGGGGCGGAAAAGTGCAGAGAATACGGGACATGTGCAAAAAGGTGCGGACAAGTACAAAGAGGGGTGGACAAATGTAAAGAGTGGCGGAGAAGTACGGAGAATACCGGAGAAGGGCAAAGAGGTGCGGACAAGGGCAAAGAGGGGCGGACAAGGGCAAAGATGTGTGGAAAAAGGGCAAAGAGGGGCGGACAAGGGCAAAGAAAGGCGGACAAATGCAAAGAGGGGCGGACAAATGCAAAGAGGGGCGGACAAGGGCAAAGGGGGGCAGAGAAGTGTCGAAAATAAGGGAGAATGGCAAGGAGGGGCGGAGAAGTGCGGAGAATACGGGACAAGTGCAAAGAGGGGCAGACAAGGGGAAAGACGATAGGACACGGGCGAAGAGGGGCGGAGATGTGCGGCGAATAGCGGAGAAGTGCAAAGACGTGCGTAGAAGTGCAAAGACGGGGGGACAAGGACAAAGACGCGTGGACAATAGCAAAGACGGGCGGAGAAGTGTGGAGAATACGGGACAAGGGCAAAGAGGGGCGGACAAGGGCAAAGAGGGGCAGACAAGGGCAAAGACGGGCAGACAAGGGCAAAGACGGGCAGACAAGGGCTAAGACGGGTGGAGAAGTGTGGAGAATAGCCGAGAAGTGCAAAGACGGGCGTAGAAGTGCAAATACGGGCAGACAAGGGCAAAGACGGGCGGACAACAGCAGAGACGGTCGGACAACAGAAAAGACGGGCGGAGAAGTGCGGAGAATACCGGAGACAGGAAAAGACGGGCAGACAAGTGCGGAGAATACGGGACAAGGGCAAAGATAGGGGCAGACAAGGGCAAAGAGGTGCGGACAAGGGCAAAGAGGGACACACAAAAGCAAAGAGGGGTGGACAAGAGCAAAGACGGGCGGACAAGTGCCAAGACGGGTGGACAAGGGCAAAGAGGGGCGGACAAGAGCGGAGAATTCAGGACACGTGCAAGGAGGGGCGGACAAGGGCAAAGAGGGGCGGACAAGTTCACAGAGGGGCGGACAAGGGCAAAGAGGGTCGGACAAGGTAAAGAGGAGCGGACAAATGCAAAAAAGGGCAGACAAGGGCAAAGAGGGGCGGACAAGTGCAAAGAGGGGCGGAGAAGGGCAAAGAGGGGTGGACAAGTGCTGAGAATACGGGACAAGGGCAAAGAGGGGCGGACAGGGGGAAAGAGGGGAGGATAAGTGCAAAGAGGGGCGCACAAGGGCAAAGAGGGTAACACAAGGGTAAAGAGTGGGGGAGAAGTGCAAAGAAGGGCTGACAAGGGCAAAGAGGGGCGGACAAGGGCAAAGAGGGGAGGACAAGGGCAAAGAGGGGCGGACAAGGGGAAAGAGGTGCGCACAAGTGCAAAGAGGGGAGGACATGGGCAAGGAGGGGCAGACAAGGGGAAACAGGTACGCACAAGTGCAAAGAGGTGCGGACAAGGGCAAAGAGGGGCGGACCTGGGCAAAGAGGGGCGGACAAGGGCAAAGAGGGGTGGACAAGTGCAAAGAGGGGCGGACAAGGGCAAAGAGGGGCGGACAGGGGCAAAGAGGGGCGGACAGGGGCAAAGAGGGGCGGTCAAGGGCAAAGAGGGGCGGACAAGAGCAGGGAGGGGCGGACAAGGGTAAAGAGGGGCGGACAAGGACAAAGAGGGGCGTACAATTGAAAAGTGGGGCGGAAAAGTGCAAAGAGGAGCGGACAAGGGCAAAGAGGGGCTGACAAGGGCAAAGAGGGGCGGACAAGGTCAGAGAGGGGTAGACAAGTGCGGAGAATACGGGACAAGGGCAAAGAGGGTCGAACAAGGGCAAAAAGGGGCGGACATAGGCAAAGAGGGGTGGACAAGTGCAAAGAGGGGCGGAAAAGTGTAAAGACGGGCTGAGAATTACGGAGGATACGAGACAAGGGCAAAGAGCTTCGGACAAGGGCATAGAGAGGCGGACAACTGCAAAGAGGTGCGGAGAACGGCAAAGAGGTGCGGACAAGGGCAAAGAGGGGTGGACAAGGGCAAAGAGGGGCGGACATAGGCAAAGAGGGTCGGAAAATGGAGGAGAATACGAGACACGTGCAAGGAGGGGCAGACAAGGGCAAGGAGGGTCGGAAAAGGGCAAAGAGGGGGGGACAAAGGGCAAAGAGGGGCGGACAAGGGCAAAGAGGGGCCGACAATATCAAAGAGGGGCGGACAAGTTCTAAGAGGGGCGGACAAGGGCAAAGAGGGGCGGAAGAGGGCAAAGAGGGGCGGAGAAGTGGAAAGAGTGGCGGACAAGTGAGGAGAATACGGGACACGGGCAAAGAGGGGCGGACTAGGGCAAAGAGGGGCGGACAAGGGCAAAGAGGGGCAGACAAGGGCAAAGATGGGCGGAAAAGGGCAATGAGGGGCGGACAAGTGTAAAGAGGGGCGGAGAAATAAGGAGAATAGCGGAAAAGTGCATAGAGGGGCGGACAAGGGGAAAGAGGGGCGGACAAGGGGAAAGATGGGCGGATAAGGGCAAAAAGGGGCGGAGAAGGGCAAAGAGGGGTGGACAAGTGCAAAGAGGGGGGGACAAGTGCAAAGAGGGGCGGAAAAGTGCAGAGAATACGGGACATGTGCAAAAAGGTGCGGACAAGTACAAAGAGGGGTGGACAAATGTAAAGAGTGGCGGAGAAGTACGGAGAATACCGGAGAAGGGCAAAGAGGTGCGGACAAGGGCAAAGAGGGGCGGACAAGGGCAAAGATGTGTGGAAAAAGGGCAAAGAGGGGCGGACAAGTGCAAAGAGGGGTGGACAAATGCAAAGAGGGGCGGACAAATGCAAAGAGGGGCGGACAAGGGCAAAGGGGGGCAGAGAAGTGTCGAAAATAAGTGAGAATGGCAAGGAGGGGCGGAGAAGTGCGGAGAATACGGGACAAGTGCAAAGAGGGGCAGACAAGGGGAAAGACGATAGGACACGGGCGAAGAGGGGCGGAGATGTGCGGCGAATAGCGGAGAAGTGCAAAGACGTGCGTAGAAGTGCAAAGACGGGGGGACAAGGACAAAGACGCGTGGACAATAGCAAAGACGGGCGGAGAAGTGTGGAGAATACGGGACAAGGGCAAAGAGGGGCGGACAAGGGCAAAGAGGGGCAGACAAGGGCAAAGACGGGCAGACAAGGGCAAAGACGGGCAGACAAGGGCTAAGACGGGTGGAGAAGTGTGGAGAATAGCCGAGAAGTGCAAAGACGGGCGTAGAAGTGCAAATACGGGCAGACAAGGGCAAAGACGGGCGGACAACAGCAAAGACGGTCGGACAACAGAAAAGACGGGCGGAGAAGTGCGGAGAATACCGGAGACAGGAAAAGACGGGCAGACAAGTGCGGAGAATACGGGACAAGGGCAAAGATAGGGGCAGACAAGGGCAAAGAGGTGCGGACAAGGGCAAAGAGGGACACACAAAAGCAAAGAGGGGTGGACAAGGGCAAAGAGGGGCGGACAGGTGCGGAAAATACGGTACACGGGCAAAGATGGGCGGACAAGAGCAAAGACGGGCGGACAAGTGCCAAGACGGGTGGACAAGGGCAAAGAGGGGCGGACAAGAGCGGAGAATTCAGGACACGTGCAAGGAGGGGCGGACAAGGGCAAAGAGGGGCGGACAAGTTCACAGAGGGGCGGACAAGGGCAAAGAGGGTCGGACAAGGTAAAGAGGAGCGGACAAATGCAAAAAAGGGCAGACAAGGGCAAAGAGGGGCGGACAAGTGCAAAGAGGGGCGGAGAAGGGCAAAGAGGGGTGGACAAGTGCTGAGAATACGGGACAAGGGCAAAGAGGGGCGGACAGGGGGAAAGAGGGGAGGATAAGTGCAAAGAGGGGCGCACAAGGGCAAAGAGGGTAACACAAGGGTAAAGAGTGGGGGAGAAGTGCAAAGAAGGGCTGACAAGGGCAAAGAGGGGCGGACAAGGGCAAAGAGGGGAGGACAAGGGCAAAGAGGGGCGGACAAGGGGAAAGAGGTGCGCACAAGTGCAAAGAGGGGAGGACATGAGCAAGGAGGGGCAGACAAGGGGAAACAGGTACGCACAAGTGCAAAGAGGTGCGGACAAGGGCAAAGAGGGGCGGACCTGGGCAAAGAGGGGCGGACAAGGGCAAAGAGGGGTGGACAAGTGCAAAGAGGGGCGGACAAGGGCAAAGAGGGGCGGACAGGGGCAAAGAGGGGCGGACAGGGGCAAAGAGGGGCGGTCAAGGGCAAAGAGGGGCGGACAAGAGCAGGGAGGGGCGGACAAGGGTAAAGAGGGGCGTACAATTGAAAAGTGGGGCGGAAAAGTGCAAAGAGGAGCGGACAAGGGCAAAGAGGGGCTGACAAGGGCAAAGAGGGGCGGACAAGGTCAGAGAGGGGTAGACAAGTGCGGAGAATACGGGACAAGGGCAAAGAGGGTCGAACAAGGGCAAAAAGGGGCGGACATAGGCAAAGAGGGGTGGACAAGTGCAAAGAGGGGCGGAAAAGTGTAAAGACGGGCTGAGAATTACGGAGGATACGAGACAAGGGCAAAGAGCTTCGGACAAGGGCATAGAGAGGCGGACAACTGCAAAGAGGTGCGGAGAACGGCAAAGAGGTGCGGACAAGGGCAAAGAGGGGTGGACAAGGGCAAAGAGGGGCGGACAAGGGTAAAGAGGGGCGGACAAGGGCAAAGAGGGGCGGACAAGGGCAAAGAGGGGCGGACAAGTGCGGAGAATACGGGACAAAGTCAAAGAGGGGCGGACAAGGGCAAAGAGAGCCGGACAAGTGCGGAGAATACGGGACAAGGGCAAAGAGGGGCAGACAGGGGGAAAGAGGGGAGGATAAGTGCAAAGAGGGGCAGAGAAGTGCGGAGAATACGGCACAAGGGAAAAGAGGGGCGGAGAAGTGCATAGATGGGCGGACAAGGGCAAAGATGGGCGGAGAATAGATCAGAATATGGGAAGAGAGCAAACAGGGACGGAGAAGAGCGGAGATTATGGGACAAGGGCAAAGAGGTGCGGACAAGGGCAAAAAGAGACGGAGAAGAGCAAAAAGGGGCTGACAAGGGCAAAGAGGGGCGGACATGGGCAAAGAGGGGCGGACAATGGAAAAGAGGGTTGCAGAATATGGGACAAGGGCAAAGAGGGGTGGACAGGGGCAAACAGGTGCGCACAAGTGCAATGAGGGACGCACAAGGGCAAAGAGGGACGCACAAGGGCAAAGAGGGACGCACAAGGGCAAAGAAGGGCTGACAAAGTCAAAGAGGGGCGGACAAGGGCAAAGAGGGGCGGACAAGGGCAAAGAGGGGCGCACAAATGCAAAGAGGTGCGCACAAGTGCAAAGAGGTGCGGACAAGGGCAAAGAGGGGCGGATCAGGTCAAACAGGAGCGGACAAGGGCAAAGAGGGGCGGACAGGTGCAAAGAGGGGCGGACAAGTGCAAAGAGGGGCGCACAAGGACAAAGAGGGGCGGACAAGGAGAAAGAGGGGCAGACAAGAGCAAAGAGCGGCGGACAAGGTCAAAGGGGGCGGACCAAGGCAAAGATCGGTGGACAAGGTCAAAGAGGGGCGGACAAGGACAAAGGGGATGACAAGTGCAAAGAGGGGCGGACAAGGGCAAAAGGGCGGACAAGGGAAAAGAGGGGCGGACAAGGGCAAAGAGGGGCAGACAAGGTCAAAGAAGGGCAGACAAGGGCAAAGAAGGGCAGACAAGGGCAACGAAGGGCAGACAAGGGCAACGAAGGGCAGACAAAGGCAAAGAAGGGCAGACAAGGGCAAAGAGAGGCAGAGAAGGGCAAAGAGGGGCAGAGAAGGGCAAAGAGGGGCGGAGAAGTGCGGAGAATACCGGAGAAGGTCAAAGAGGGGTGGAGAACGGCAAAGACGGGTGGAAAAGGGCAAAGAGGGGCGGACAAGGTCAAAGAGGGGCGGACAAGGGCAAAGAGGTGTGGAGAAGTGCAGAGAATACGGGACAAGGGCAAAGAGGGGTGGACAAGAGCAAAGAGGGGCGGACAAGGGCAAAGAGGGGCGGACAATTACAAAGAGGGGTGGACAAGGGCAAAGAGGGGCGGAGAATTGCAGAGAATACCGGACAAGTGCAAAGACGGGCATACAATTGCAATGACGGTCGGGCAAGGGCAAAGAGGGGTAGACAAGGGCAAAGAGGGGCTGACAAGGGCAAGGAGGGGTAGAGAAGGCAAAGAGGAGCGGAGAAGGGCAAAGACAGGCTGACAAGGGAAAAGAGGGGTGGAGAATTGCGGAGAATACCGGAGAAGTGCAAAGAGGGGCGGAGAAGTGCAAAAAGGTGCGGACAAGTGCAAAGAGGCTTGGACAAAGGCAAAGAGGGGCGGACAAGCGCAAAGAGGGTCAGAAAAGGTCAAAGAGGGGCGGACAAGTGCGAAGAAGGTCGGAGAAGTGCGAAGAGGGGTGGAGAAGTGTAAAAGAGGGGCGCACAAGGGCAAAGAGGGGCGGAGAATAGTGGATAATATGGGAGAAGTGTAAAGAGGGCAGAGAATTGCGGAGAATACCGGACAAATGCAAACAGGGGCGGACAATGTCAAAGAGGGGCGGACAAGAGCAAAGAGGTACGGACAAATGGCAAAGAGGGGAGGACAACGGCAAAGAGGGGCGGACATATGCAAAGAGGGTCGGACAAGTGCAAAGAGGGGCGGACAAGGGCAAAGAGGGTCGGAAAATGGAGGAGAATACGGGACACGTGCAAGGAGGGGCAGACAAGGGCAAGGAGGGTCGGAAAAGGGCAAAGAGGGGAGGACAAAGGGCAAAGAGGGGCGGACAAGGGCAAAGAGGGGCCGACAATATCAAAGAGGGGGGGACAAGTTCTAAGAGGGGCGGACAAGGGCAAAGAGGGTCGGAAGAGGGCAAAGAGGGGTGGAGAAGTGGAAAGAGTGGCGGACAAGTGAGGAGAATAGGGGACAGGGGCAAAGAGGGGCGGACAAGGACAAAGAGGGGCGGACAAGGGCAAAGAGGGGCGGACAAGGGCAAAGAGGGGCGGAAAAGGGCAATGAGGGGCGGACAAGGGCAAAGAGGGGCGGAGAAGTAAGGAGAATAGCGGAAAAGTGCATAGAGGGGCGGACAAGGGGAAAGAGGGGCGGACAAGGGCAAAGATGGGCGGATAAGGGCAAAAAGGGGCGGAGAAGTACGGAGAATACCGGAGAAGGGAAAAGAGGGGTGTACAAGGGCAAAGAGGGGCGGAAAAGGGCAAAGAGGTGCGAACAAGAGCAAAGAGGGGCGGACAAGGGAAAAGATGGTCAGACATGGGCAAAGAGGGGCGGAAAAGGGCAAAGAGGGGCGGAGAAGTACGGAGAATACCGGAGAAGGGAAAAGAGGGGTGTACAAGGGCAAAGAGGGGCGGACAAGTGCAAAGAGCGGCGGACAAGCGCAAAGAGGCGCGGAAAAGGCAAAGAGGGGCGGAGAAGTGCGGAGAACAGCGGACAAGAGCAGAGAGGGGTGGACAAGTTCAAAGAGATGCGGACAAGGGCAAAGAGTCGGGGACAATGATAAAGAGGGGCGGACAAGGGCATAAAGGGGCGGACAAGGGAAAAGAGGGGCAGACAACTGCAAGGAGGCATGGACAAAGGCAAAGAGGGGCGGAGAAGTGTGGAGAATAACGTTGAAGGGAAAATACGTGCAGAAAAGGGCAAAGAGGGGCGGACAAGTGTAAAGATGGGTGGACAAGGGCAATGAAGGGCGGACAAGGGCGAAGACGGGCTGAGAATTGCAGAGAATACCGGAGACGGGCAAAGACGTTCAGAAAATTGCGGAGAATAACGGAGACGGGCAAAGACGGGCAGAAAAGTACGGAGAATACCGGAGACGGGCAAAGACGGGCAGACAAGTGCGGAGAATAGTGGACAAGGGCACAGAGGGGCGGACAAGTGCACAGAGGGGTGGAGAAGGGCAAAGAGGGTCGGACAAAGGTAAAGAGGAGCGGACAAGGGCAAAGAAGGGCAGACAAGGGCAAAGAAAGGCAGACAAGGGCAACGAAGGGCAGACAAGGGCAACGAAGGGCAGACAAGGGCAAAGAAGGGCAGACAAGGGCAAAGAGAGGCAGAGAAGGGCAAAGAGGGGCAGAGAAGGGCAAAGAGGGGCGGAGAAGTGCGGAGAATACCGGAGAAGGACAAAGAGGGGTGGAGAACGGCAAAGACGGATGGAAAAGGGCAAAGAGGGGCGGACAAGGTCAAAGAGGGGCGGACAAGGGCAAAGAGGTGTGGAGAAGTGCAGAGAATACGGGACAAGGGCAAAGAGGGGTGGACAAGAGCAAAGAGGGGCGGACAAGGGCAAAGAGGGGCGGACAATTACAAAGAGGGGCGGACAAGGGCAAAGAGGGGCGGACAAAGACAAAAACTAGCGGACAAGTGCGGAGAATACGGGACAAGGGCAAAGAGGGTTGGACAAGGGCAAAGAGGGGCGGAGAATTGCAGAGAATACCGGACAAGTGCAAAGACGGGCATACAATTGCAATGACGGTCGGACAAGGGCAAAGAGGGGTAGACAAGGGCAAAGAGGGGCTGACAAGGGCAAGGAGGGGTAGAGAAGGCAAAGAGGAGCGGAGAAGGGCAAAGACAGGCTGACAAGGGAAAAGAGGGGCGGAGAATTGCGGAGAATACCGGAGAAGTGCAAAGAGGGGCGGAGAAGTGCAAAAAGGTGCGGACAAGTGCAAAGAGGGTTGGACAAAGGCAAAGAGGGGCGGACAAGCGCAAAGAGGGTCAGAAAAGGTCAAAGAGGGGCGGACAAGTGCGAAGAAGGTCGGAGAAGTGCGAAGAGGGGTGGAGAAGTGTAAAAGAGGGGCGCACAAGGGCAAAGAGGGGCGGAGAATAGTGGATAATATGGGAGAAGTGTAAAGAGGGGCGGAGAATTGCGGAGAATACCGGACAAATGCAAACAGGGGCGGACAATGTCAAAGAGGGGCGGACAAGAGCAAAGAGGTACGGACAAATGGCAAAGAGGGGAGGACAACGGCAAAGAGGGGCGGACAAGTGCAAAGAGGGGCGGACAAGGGCAAAGAGGGTCGGAAAATGGAGGAGAATACGGGACACGTGCAAGGAGGGGCAGACAAGGGCAAGGAGGGTCGGAAAAGGGCAAAGAGGGGAGGACTAAGGGCAAAGAGGGGCGGACAAGGGCAAAGAGGGGCCGACAATATCAAAGACGGGGGGACAAGTTCTAAGAGGGGCGGACAAGGGCAAAGAGGGGCGGAAGAGGGCAAAGAGGGGTGGAGAAGTGGAAAGAGTGGCGGACAAGTGAGGAGAATAGGGGACAGGGGCAAAGAGGGGCGGACAAGGACAAAGAGGGGCGGACAAGGGCAAAGAGGGGCGGACAAGGGCAAAGAGGGGCGGAAAAGGGCAATGAGGGGCGGACAAGTGTAAAGAGGGGCGGAGAAGTAAGGAGAATAGCGGAAAAGTGCATAGATGGGCGGACAAGGGGAAAGAGGGGCGGACAAGGGCAAAGATGGGCGGATAAGGGCAAAAAGGGGCGGAGAAGTACGGAGAATACCGGAGAAGGGAAAAGAGGGGTGTACAAGGGCAAAGAGGGGCGGAAAAGGGCAAAGAGGTGCGAACAAGAGCAAAGAGGGGCGGACAAGGGAAAAGATGGTCAGACATGGGCAAAGAGGGGCGGAAAAAGGAAAAGAGGGGCGGAGAAGTACGGAGAATACCGGAGAAGGGAAAAGAGGGGTGTACAAGGGCAAAGAGGGGCAGACAAGTACAAAGAGCGGCGGACAAGCGCAAAGAGGGGCGGAAAAGGCAAAGAGGGGCGGAGAAGTGCGGAGAACAGCGGACAAGAGCAGAGAGGGGTGGACAAGTTCAAAGAGATGCGGACAAGGGCAAAGAGACGGGGACAATGATAAAGAGGGGCGGACAAGGGCATAAAGGGGCGGACAAGGGAAAAGAGGGGCAGACAACTGCAAGGAGGCATGGACAAAGGCAAAGAGGGGCGGAGAAGTGTGGAGAATAACGTTGAAGGGAAAATACGTGCAGAAAAGGGCAAAGAGGGGCGGACAAGTGTAAAGATGGGTGGACAAGGGCAATGAAGGGCGGACAAGGGCGAAGACGGGCTGAGAATTGCAGAGAATACCGGAGACGGGCAAAGACGTTCAGAAAATTGCGGAGAATAACGGAGACGGGCAAAGACGGGCAGAAAAGTACGGAGAATACCGGAGACGGGCAAAGACGGGCAGACAAGTGCGGAGAATAGTGGACAAGGGCACAGAGGGGCGGACAAGTGCACAGAGGGGTGGAGAAGGGCAAAGAGGGTCGGACAAATGTAAAGAGGAGCGGACAAGGGCAAAGAAGGGCAGACAAGGGCAAAGAAAGGCAGACAAGGGCAAAGAAGGGCAGACAAGGGCAAAGAGAGGCAGAGAAGGGCAAAGAGGGGCAGAGAAGGGCAAAGAGGGGCGGAGAAGGGCAAAGAGGGGCGGAGAAGGGCAAAGAGGGGCGGAGAAGGGCAAAGAGGGGCGGAGAAGGGCAAAGAGGGGTGGACAACGGCAAAGACGGGTGGAAAAGGGCAAAGAGGGGCGGACCAGGTCAAAGAGGGGCGGACAAGGGCAAAGAGGTGTGGAGAAGTGCAGAGAATACGGGACAAGGCCAAAGAGGGGTGGACAAGGGCAAAGAGGGGCGGACAAGGGAAAAGGGGGCGGACAAGAGCAAAGAGGGGCGGACAAGGGCAAAGAGGGGCGGACAAAGACAAAAACTAGCGGACAAGTGCGGAGAATACGGGACAAGGGCAAAGAGGGGTAGACAAGGGCAAAGAGGGGCTGACAAGGGCAAGGAGGGGTAGAGAAGGCAAAGAGGAGCGGAGAAGGACAAAGACAGGCTGACAAGGGAAAAGAGGGCCGGAGAATTCCGGAGAATTCCGGAGAAGTGCAAAGAGGGGCGGAGAAGTGCAAAAAGGTGCGGACAAGTGCAAAGAGGGTTGGACAAAGGCAAAGAGGGGCGGACAAGCGCAAAGAGGGTCAGAAAAGGTCAAAGAGGGGCGGACAAGTGTGAAGAAGGTCGGAGAAGTGCGAAGAGGGGTGGAGAAGTGTAAAAGAGGGGCGGACAAGGGCAAAGAGGGGCGGAGAATAGTGGATAATAAGGGAAAAGTGTAAAGAGGGGCGGAGAATTGCGGAGAATACCGGACAAGTGCAAACAGGGGCGGACAATGTCAAAGACGGGCGGAAAAGAGCAAAGAAGTGCGGAGAAATGGCAAAGAGGGGCGGACAACGACAAAGAGGGGCGGACATAGGCAAAGAGGGTCGGACAAGTGCAAAGAGGGGCGGACAAGGGCAAAGAGAGTCGGAAAATGGAGGAGAATACGGGACACATGCAAGGAGGGGCAGACAAGGGCAAGGAGGGTCGGAAAAGGGCAAAAAGGGGAGGACAAAGGGCAAAGAGGGGCGGACAAGGGCAAAGAGGTGCCGACAAAATCAAAGAGGGGAGGACAAGTTCTAAGAGGGGCGGACAAGGGCAAAGAGGGTCGGAAGAGGGCAAAGAGGGGCGGAGAAGTGGAAAGAGTGGCGGACAAGTGAGGAGAATAGGGGACACAGGCAAAGAGGGGCGGACAAGGACAAAGAGGGGCGGACAAGGGCAAAGAGGGGCGGACAAGGGCAAAGAGGGGCGGACAAGGGCAAAGATGGGCGGATAAGGGCAAAAAGGGGCGGAGAAGTACGGAGAATACCGGAGAAGGGAAAAGAGGGGTGTACAAGGGCAAAGAGGGGCGGAAAAGGGCAAAGAGGTGCGAACAAGAGCAAAGAGGGGCGGACAAGGGAAAAGATGGTCAGACATGGGCAAAGAGGGGCGGAAAAGGGCAAAGAGGGGCGGAGAAGTACGGAGAATACCGGAGAAGGGAAAAGAGGGGTGTACAAGGGCAAAGAGGGGCGGACAAGTGCAAAGAGCGGCGGACAAGCGCAAAGAGTTGCGGAAAAGGGCAAAGAGGGGCAGACAACTGCAAGGAGGCATGGACAAAGGCAAAGAGGGCCGGAGAATTGTGGAGAATAACGTTGAAGGGAAAATACGTGCAGAAAAGGGCAAAGAGGGGCGGACAAGTGTAAAGATGGGTGGACAAGGGCAATGAAGGGCGGACAAGGGCGAAGACGGGCTGAGAATTGCAGAGAATACCGGAGACGGGCAAAGACGTTCAGAAAATTGTGGAGAATAACGGAGACGGGCAAACACGGGCAGAAAAGTACGGAGAATACCGGAGACGGGCAAAGACGGGCAGAAAAGTGCGGAGAATAGTGGACAAGGGCAAAGAGGGGCGGACAAGTGCACAGAGGGGCGGAGAAGGGCAAAGAGGGTCGGACAAAGGTAAAAAGGAGCGGACAAGGGCAAAGAAGGGCAGACAAGGGCAAAGAAGGGCAGACAAGGGCAAAGAAGGGCAGACAAGGGCAAAGAGAGGCAGAGAAGGGCAAAGAGGGGCAGAGAAGGGCAAAGAGGGGCGGAGAAGGGCAAAGAGGGGCGGAGAAGGGCAAAGAGGGGCGGAGAAGGGGAAAGAGGGGCGGAGAAGGTCAAAGAGGGGTGGACAACGACAAAGACGGGTGGAAAAGGGCAAAGAGGGGCGGACCAGGTCAAAGAGGGGCGGACAAGGGCAAAGAGGTGTGGAGAAGTGCAGAGAATATGGGACAAGGGCAAAGAGGGGTGGACAAGGGCAAAGAGGGGCGGACAAGGGAAAAGGGGGCGGACAAGGGAAAAGGGGGCGGACAAGAGCAAAGAGGGGCGGACAAGGGCAAAGAGGGGCGGACAAGGGCAAAGAGGGGTGGACATGTGCGGAGAATACGGGATAAGGGCATAAGAGGGGCGGACAATTACAGAGAGGGGCGGACAAGGGCAAAGAGGGGCGGACAAAGACAAAAACTAGCGGACAAGTGCGGAGAATACGGGAGAAGGGCAAGGAGGGTTGGACAAGGGAAAAGAGGGGCGGAGAATTGCAGAGAATACCGGACAAGTGCAAAGACGGGCATACAATTGCAATGACGGTCGGACAAGGGCAAAGAGGGGTAGACAAGGGCAAAGAGGGGCTGACAAGGGCAAGGAGGGGTAGAGAAGGCAAAGAGGAGCGGAGAAGGGCAAAGACAGGCTGACAAGGGAAAAGAGGGGCGGAGAATTGCGGAGAATTCCGGAGAAGTGCAAAGAGGGGCGGAGAAGTGCAAAAAGGTGCGGACAAGTGCAAAGAGGGTTGGACAAAGGCAAAGAGGGGCGGACAAGGGGAAAGACGATCGGACACGGGCAAAGAGGGGCGGAGATGTGTGGAGAATAGCGGAGAAGTGCAAAGACGTGCGTAGAAGTGCAAAGACGGGGGGACAAGGACAAAGACGCGTGGACAATAGCAAAGACGGGCGGAGAAGTGTGGAGAATACCGGAGACGGGAAAAGACGGGCAGAAAAGTGCGGAGAATACGGGACAAGGGCAAAGAGGGGCGGACAAGGGCAAAGAGGGGCAGACAAGGGCAAAGACGGGCAGACAAGGGCAAAGACGGGCAGACAAGGGCAAAGACGGGCAGACAAGGGCAAAGACGGGCAGACAAGGGCTAAGACAGGTGGAGAAGTGTGGAGAATAGCCGAGAAGTGCAAAGACGGGCGTAGAAGTACAAAGACGGGCAGACAAGTGCAAAGACGGGCGGACAACAGCAAAGACGGGCGGACAACAGAAAAGACGGGCGGACAAGTGCAGAGAATACCGGAGACAGGAAAAGACGGGCAGACAAGTGCGGAGAATACGGGACAAGGGCAAAGAGGGGCGGGCAAGGGCAAAGATAGGGGCAGACAAGGGCAAAGAGGTGCGGACAAGGGCAAAGAGGGACACACAAAAGCAAAGAGGGGTGGACAAGGGCAAAGAGGGGCGGACAGGTGCGGAAAATATGGTACACGGGCAAAGATGGGCGGACAAGAGCAAAGACGGGCGGACAAGTGCCAAGACGGGCGGACAAGGGCAAAGAGGAGCGGACAAGGGCAAGGACGGGCGGACAAGGGCAAAGAGGGGCGGACAAGAGCGGAGAATTCAGGACACGTGCAAGGAGGGGCTGACAAGGGCAAAGAGGGGCGGACAAGTTCACAGAGGGGCGGACAAGGGCAAAGAGGGGCGGACCTGGGCAAAGAGGGGCGGACAAGGGCAAAGAGGGGCGGACAAGTACAAAAAGGGGTGGACAAGTGCAAAGAGGGGCAGAGAATTGCGGAGGATACGCGACAAGGGGAAAGAGGGGCAGACAAGGGCAAAGACAGTTGGACAAGTGCGGAGAATACGGGACAAGGGCAAAGAGGGTTCTGAGAAGAGGAAAGAGGAGCCGACAAGGGCAAAGAGGGGCGGACAACGGCAAAGTGGGGCGGACAGGGGCAAAGAGGGGCGGACAAGGGAAAGAGGGGCGGACAAGTGCAGGGTGGGGCAGACAAGTGCAAAGAGGGGCGGACAAGAACCAAGAGGGGCGGACAAGTGTAAAGAGGGGCGGACAAGGGCAAAGAGGGGCGGAGAAGTGCAAAGAGGGGCGGACAAGGGCAAAGACGGGCGGAAAAGGGCAAAGAGGTGCGAACAAGAGCAAAGAGGGGCGGACAAGGGAAAAGATGGTCAGACATGGGCAAAGAGGGGCGGAAAAGTGCAAAGAGGGGCGGAGAAGTACGGAAAATACCGGAGAAGGGAAAAGAGGGGTGTACAAGGGCAAAGAGGGGCGGACAAGTGCAAAGAGCGGCGGACAAGCGCAAAGAGGGGCGGAAAAGGGCAAAGAGGGGCGGAGAAGTGCGGAGAACAGCGGACAAGAGCAGAGAGGGGTGGACAAGTTCAAAGGGAGGCGGACAAGTGCAAAGAGGCGGGGACAATGATAAAGAGGGGCGGACAAGGGCATAAAGGGGCGGACAAGGGCAAAGAGGGGCAGACAACTGCAAGGAGGCATGGACAAAGGCAAAGAGGGGCGGAGAAGTGTGGAGAATAACGTTGAAGGGAAAATACGTGCGGAAAAGTGCAAAGAGGGGCGGACAAGTGTAAAGATGGGTGGACAAGGGCAATGAAGGGCGGACAAGGGCAAAGACGGGCTGAGAATTGCAGAGAATACCGGAGACGGGCAAAGACGTTCAGAAAATTGCGGAGAATAACGGAGACGTGCAACGACGGGCAGAAAAGTACGGAGAATACCGGAGACGGGCAAAGACGGGCAGACAAGTGCGGAGAATAGTGGACAAGGGCAAAGAGGGGCGGACAAGTGCAAAGAGTGGTGGACAAGGGCAAAGAGGGTCAGACAAGGATAAAGCGGGGCGGGCAAAGCCAAAGAGGGGCGGGCAAGCGAAAAGAGGGGCGCAAAATGGCAAATAGGGGCTGACAAGTGCAAAGAGGGGCAGGCAAGTGCGGATAATATGGGACACGGGCAAAGAGGGGCGGACAAGGGCAAAGAGGGGCGGGAAAATGCGGAGAATATCGGAGAAGTGCAAAGACAGGCGGACAAGGGCAAAGACGGGTGGATAAGTGCAAAGACAAGCGGACAAATGGGCAAAGACGGGCGGACAAAGGCGAAGACGGGCGGAGAATTGTGGAGAATACAGGAGACGGGCAAAGACGGGTAGACAAGTGCGGAGAACACCGGAGACGGGCAAAGACGGGCAGACAAGAGCGGAGAATAAGAGACATGGGCAAAGATGGTCGGACAAGGGCAAAGAGGAGCGGACAAGGGCAAGGACGGGCGGACAAGTGCGGAGAATTCGGGACACGTGCAAGGAGGGGCGGACAAGGGTAAAGAGGGGCGGACAAGATCACAGAGGGGCGGAGAAGGGCAAAGAGGAGCGGACAAGGGCAAAGAAGGGCGGACAAGGGCAAAGAAGGGCAGACAAGGGCAAAGAAGGGCAGACAAGGGCAAAGAAGGGCAGACAAGGGCAAAGAAGGGCAGACAAGGGCAAAGAGAGGCAGAGAAGGGCAAAGAGGGGCAGAGAAGGGCAAAGAGGGGCGGAGAAGAGCGGAGAATACCGGAGAAGGTCAAAGAGGGGTGGAGAACGGCAAAGACGGGTGGAAAAGGGCAAAGAGGGGCGGACAAGGTCAAAGAGGGGCGGACAAGGGCAAAGAGGTGTGGAGAAGTGCAGAGAATACGGGACAAGGGCAAAGAGGGGTGGACAAGAGCAAAGAGGGGCGGACAAGGGCAAAGAGGGGCGGACAATTACAAAGAGGGGTGGACAAGTGCGGAGAATACGGGATAAGGGCATAAGAGGGGCGGACAATTACAAAGAGGGGCGGACAAGGGCAAAGAGGGGCGGACAAAGACAAAAACTAGCGGACAAGTGCGGAGAATACGGGACAAGGGCAAAGAGGGTTGGACAAGGGCAAAGAGGGGCGGAGAATTGCAGAGAATACCGGACAAGTGCAAAGACGGGCATACAATTGCAATGACGGTCGGACAAGGGCAAAGAGGGGTAGACAAGGGCAAAGAGGGGCTGACAAGGGCAAGGAGGGGTAGAGAAGGCAAAGAGGAGCGGAGAAGGGCAAAGACAGGCTGACAAGGGAAAAGAGGGGCGGAGAATTGCGGAGAATACCGGAGAAGTGCAAAGAGGGGCGGAGAAGTGCAAAAAGGTGCGGACAAGTGCAAAGAGGGTTGGACAAAGGCAAAGAGGGGCGGACAAGCGCAAAGAGGGTCAGAAAAGGTCAAAGAGGGGCGGACAAGTGCGAAGAAGGTCGGAGAAGTGCGAAGAGGGGTGGAGAAGTGTAAAAGAGGGGCGCACAAGGGCAAAGAGGGGCGGAGAATAGTGGATAATATGGGACAAGTGTAAAGAGGGGCGGAGAATTGCGGAGAATACCGGACAAATGCAAACAGGGGCGGACAATGTCAAAGAGGGGCGGACAAGAGCAAAGAGGTACGGACAAATGGCAAAGAGGGGAGGACAACGGCAAAGAGGGGCGGACATAGGCAAAGAGGGGCGGACATAGGCAAAGAGGGGCGGACAAGTGCAAAGAGGGGCGGACAAGGGCAAAGAGGGTCGGAAAATGGAGGAGAATACGGGACACGTGCAAGGAGGGGCAGACAAGGGCAAGGAGGGTCGGAAAAGGGCAAAGAGGGGAGGACAAAGGGCAAAGAGGGGCGGACAAGGGCAAAGAGGGGCCGACAATATCAAAGAGGGGGGGACAAGTTCTAAGAGGGGCGGACAAGGGCAAAGAGGGGCGGAAGAGGGCAAAGAGGGGTGGAGAAGTGGAAAGAGTGGCGGACAAGTGAGGAGAATAGGGGACAGGGGCAAAGAGGGGCGGACAAGGACAAAGAGGGGCGGACAAGGGCAAAGAGGGGCGGACAAGGGCAAAGAGGGGCGGAAAAGGGCAATGAGGGGCGGAAAAGGGCAATGAGGGGCGGACAAGGGCAAAGAGGGGCGGAGAAGTAAGGAGAATAGCGGAAAAGTGCATAGAGGGGCGGACAAGGGGAAAGAGGGGCGGACAAGGGCAAAGATGGGCGGATAAGGGCAAAAAGGGGCGGAGAAGTACGGAGAATACCGGAGAAGGGAAAAGAGGGGTGTACAAGGGCAAAGAGGGGCGGAAAAGGGCAAAGAGGTGCGAACAAGAGCAAAGAGGGGCGGACAAGGGAAAAGATGGTCAGACATGGGCAAAGAGGGGCGGAAAAGGGCAAAGAGGGGCGGAGAAGTACAGAGAATACCGGAGAAGGGAAAAGAGGGGTGTACAAGGGCAAAGAGGGGCGGACAAGTGCAAAGAGCGGCGGACAAGCGCAAAGAGGGGCGGAAAAGGCAAAGAGGGGCGGAGAAGTGCGGAGAACAGTGGACAAGAGCAGAGAGGGGTGGACAAGTTCAAAGAGATGCGGACAAGGGCAAAGAGGCGGGGACAATGATAAAGAGGGGCGGACAAGGGCATAAAGGGGCGGACAAGGGCAAAGAGGGGCAGACAACTGCAAGGAGGCATGGACAAAGGCAAAGAGGGGCGGAGAAGTGTGGAGAATAACGTTGAAGGGAAAATACGTGCAGAAAAGGGCAAAGAGGGGCGGACAAGTGTAAAGATGGGTGGACAAGGGCAATGAAGGGCGGACAAGGGCGAAGACGGGCTGAGAATTGCAGAGAATACCGGAGACGGGCAAAGACGTTCAGAAAATTGCGGAGAATAACGGAGACGGGCAAAGACGGGCAGAAAAGTACGGAGAATACCGGAGACGGGCAAAGACGGGCAGACAAGTGCGGAGAATAGTGGACAAGGGCACAGAGGGGCGGACAAGTGCACAGAGGGGCGGAGAAGGGCAAAGAGGGTCGGACAAAGGTAAAGAGGAGCGGACAAGGGCAAAGAAGGGCAGACAAGGGCAAAGAAAGACAGACAAGGGCAAAGAAGGGCAGACAAGGGCAAAGAGAGGCAGAGAAGGGCAAAGAGGGGCAGAGAAGGGCAAAGAGGGGCGGAGAAGGGCAAAGAGGGGCTGAGAAGGGCAAAGAGGGGCGGAGAAGGGCAAAGAGGTGTGGACAACGGCAAAGACGGGTGGAAAAGGGCAAAGAGGGGCGGACCAGGTCAAAGAGGGGCGGACAAGGGCAAAGAGGTGTGGAGAAGTGCAGAGAATACGGGACAAGGGCAAAGAGGGGTGGACAAGGGCAAAGAGGGGCGGACAAGGGAAAAGGGGGCGGACAAGAGCAAAGAGGGGCGGACAAGGGCAAAGAGGGGCGGACAAGGGCAAAGAGGGGTGGACAAGTGCGGAGAATACGGGATAAGGGCAAGGAGGGTTGGACAAGGGAAAAGAGGGGCGGAGAATTGCAGAGAATACCGGACAAGTGCAAAGACGGGCATACAATTGCAATGACGGTCGGAGAAGGTCAAAGAGGGGTAGACAAGGGCAAAGAGGGGCTAACAAGGGCAAGGAGGGGTAGAGAAGGCAAAGAGGAGCGGAGAAGGGCAAAGACAGGCTGACAAGGGAAAAGAGGGGCGGAGAATTGCGGAGAATACCGGAGAAGTGCAAAGAGGGGCGGAGAAGTGCAAAAAGGTGCGGACAAGTGCAAAGAGGGTTGGACAAAGGCAAAGAGGGGCGGACAAGCGCAAAGAGGGTCAGAAAAGGTCAAAGAGGGGCGGACAAGTGCGAAGAAGGTCGGAGAAGTGCGAAGAGGGGTGGAGAAGTGTAAAAGAGGGGCGCACAAGGGCAAAGAGGGGCGGAGAATAGTGGATAATACGGGACAAGTGTAAAGAGGGGCGGAGAATTGCAGAGAATACCGGACAAGTGCAAACAGGGGCGGACAATTTCAAAGACGGGCGGACAAGAGCAAAGAGGTGCATACAAATGGCAAAGAGGGGCGGACAACGGCAAAGAGGGGCGGACATAGGCAAAGAGGGTCGGACAAGTGCAAAGAGGGGTGGACAAGGGCAAAGAGAGTCGGAAAATGGAGGAGAATACGGGACACGTGCAAGGAGGAGCAGGCAGGGGCAAGGAGGGTCGGAAAAGGGCAAAGAGGGGAGGACAAAGGGCAAAGAGGGGCGGAAGAGGGCAAAGAGGGGCGGAGAAGTGGAAAGAGTGGCGGACAAGTGAGGAGAATACGGGACACGGGCAAAGAGGGGCGGACTAGGGCAAAGAGGGGCGGACAAGGGCAAAGAGGGGCGGACAAGGGCAAAGAGGGGCGGAAAAGGGCAATGAGGGGCGGACAAGTGTAAAGAGGGGCGGAGAAATAAGGAGAATAGCGGAAAAGTGCATAGAGGGGCGGACAAGGGGAAAGAGGGGCGGACAAGGGGAAAGATGGGCGGTTAAGGGCAAAAAGGGGCGGAGAAGGGCAAAGAGGGGCGGAGAAGGGCAAAGAGGGGTGGACAAGTGCAAAGAGGGGGGGACAAGTGCAAAGAGGGGCGGAAAAGTGCAGAGAATACGGGACATGTGCAAAAAGGTGCGGACAAGTACAAAGAGGGGTGGACAAATATAAAGAGGGGCGGAGAAGTACGGAGAATACCGGAGAAGGGCAAAGAGGTGCGGACAAGGGCAAAGAGGGGCGGACAAGGGCAAAGATGTGTGGAAAAAGGGCAAAGAGGGGCGGACAAGGGCAAAGAGGGGCGGACAAATGCAAAGAGGGGCGGACAAGGGCAAAGGGGGGCAGAGAAGTGTCGAAAATAAGGGAGAAGGCCAAGGAGGGGCGGAGAAGTGCGGAGAATACGGGACAAGTGCAAAGAGGGGCAGACAAGGGGAAAGACGATCGGACACGGGCAAAGAGGGGCGGAGATGTGCGGAGAATAGCGGAGAAGTGCAAAGACGTGCGTAGAAGTGCAAAGACGGGGGGACAAAGACAAAGACGCGTGGACAATAGCAAAGACGGGAGGAGAAGTGTGGAGAATACCGGAGACGGGAAAAGACGGGCAGAAAAGTGCGGAGAATACGGGACAAGGGCAAAGAGGGGCGGACAAGGGCAAAGAGGGGCAGACAAGGGCAAAGACGGGCAGACAAGGGCAAAGACGGGCAGACAAGGGCTAAGACGGGTGGAGAAGTGTGGAGAATAGCCGAGAAGTGCAAAGACGGGCAGACAAGGGCAAAGACGGGCGGACAACAGCAAAGACGGGCGGACAACACAAAAGACGGGCGGAGAAGTGCGGAGAATACCGGAGACAGGAAAAGACGGGCAGACAAGTGCGGAGAATACGGGACAAGGGCAAAGAGGGGCGGGCAAGGGCAAAGATAGGGGCAGACAAGGGCAAAGAGGTGCGGACAAGGGCAAAGAGGGACACACAAAAGCAAAGAGGGGTGGACAAGGGCAAAGAGGAGCGGACAAGGGCAAGGACGGGCGGACAAGGGCAAAGAGGGGCGGACAAGAGCGGAGAATTCAGGACACGTGCAAGGAGGGGCTGACAAGGGCAAAGAGGGGCGGACAAGTTCACAGAGGGGCGGACAAGGGCAAAGAGGGTCGGACAAGGTAAAGAGGAGCGGACAAATGCAAAGAAGGGCAGACAAGGGCAAAGAGGGGCGGACAAGTGCAAAGAGGGGCGGAGAAGGGCAAAGAGGGGTGGACAAGTGCTGAGAATACGGGACAAGGGCAAAGAGGGGCGGACAAGTGCAAAGAGGGGTGGACAAGTGCGGAGAATACGGGAGAAGGGCAAAGAGGGGCGGACAAGGTCAAAGAGGAGCGGACAAAGGCAAAGAGGGGCTGACAAGGGCAAAGATGGGCGCACAAGGGCAAAGAAACGCGGACAAGTCAAAGAGGGGCGGACAAGTGCGGAGAATATGGGAAAAGGGCAAAGAGGGGCGGACAAGTGAAAAGAGGGGTGGACAAGGGCAAAGAGGGGCGGACAAAGACAAAGAGGGACAGAGAAGTGCAGAGAATACAGTAAAAAGTCAAAGAGGGACGGACAATTGCGTAGAATACGGTACAAGGGCAAAGAGGGGCGGACAAGGGCAAAGAGGGGCGGACAAGGGCAAAGAGGAGCGGACAAAAGCAGAGAATACTTTACAAGGGCAAAGAGGGGCGGACAAGGGCAGAGAATATGGTACAAGGGCAAAGAGGGGTGGACGGGGGCGGAGAATACGGTACAAGAGCAAAGAGGGGCGGACGAGGGCAAAGAGGGGCGGACGTGTGCAAACAGGTTCGTACAAGGGGCAAGAGGGGCAGACAAGGGCAAATAGTGGTGGATAAGTGCAAAGAGGGGCGGACAAGTGCGGAGAATACGGGACAACCGCACAGAGGGGCGGACAAGGGCCGAGAATACGGTACAAGGGCAAAGAGGGGCGGACAAGGGCGGAGAATACCGGACAAGGGCAAAGAGGGGCGGACAAGTGCAGAGAATATGGTACAAGGTCAAAGCGGGGCAGACAAGGGCAAAGAGGGGCGGACAAGTGCAAAGAGGGGCGGACAAAGGCAAAGAGGGGCGGACAAGTGCGGAGAATATGGTACAAGGGCAAAGAGGGGTGGACAAGGGATAAGAGGGGCGGACATTGGCAAAGAGGGGTGGACAAGGGCAAAGAGGGGTGGAGAAATGTGGAGAATATGGGACAAGGGCAAAGAGGGTTGGACAAGTGCGGAGAAAACGGGACAAGAGCAAAGAGGGGCAGAGAAGGGCGGAGAATACTGGACAAGTGCAAAGAGGGGCGGACAAGTGTGGAGAATACGGGACAACTGCAAAGAGGGGCGAACAAGGGCAAAGAGGTGCAGACAAGAGCCAAGAGGTGTGGACAAGTGCAAAGAGTGGCGGACAAGGGCAGAGAATACGATACAAGGGCAAAGAGGGGCGGACGGGGGCAAAGAGTTGTGGACAAGGGCAGAGAATATGGGATAAGTGCAAAGAGGAGCGGACAAGGGCAAAGAGGGTCGGACAAGCGCAAAGAGGGGCGGACAAGGGCAAAGAGGTGCGGACAAGGGAAAAGAGGGGCAGACAAGGGCAAAGAGGGGCAGACAAGCGTGGAGAATATGGGGCAAGGGCAAAGAGGGGCGGACAAGTGCGGACAATACGGGACAACGGCAAAGAGGGGCGGACAAGTGCGGAGAATACGGGACAAGGGCAAAGAGGGTCAGACAAGGGCAAAGAGGGGTTGAAAAGGGAAAAGAGGGTCGGAGAAGTGCAAAGAGGGGTGGACAAGGGCAAAGAGGCGCGGACAAGGGCAAAGAGGGATGGACAATGGCAAAGAGGGGCGGACAAGGGAAAAGAGGGTTGGACAAGGGCAAAGAGGGTCGGACAAGGGCAATGTGGGGCGGACAAGGGCAAAGAGGGGCAGAGAAGTACAGAGAATACAGTAAAAAGTCAAAGAGGGGCGGACAAGTGCGTAGAATACGGTACAAGGGTAAAGAGGGGCGGACAAGGGCAAAGAGAGGCGGACAAGTGCAAAGAGGAGCGGAGAAAAGCAGAGAATACTGTACAAGTCCAAAGAGGGGCGGACAAGGCAAAGAGGGTGTGACAAGGGCAATGAGGTGCGGACACATGCAAAGAGGGGCGGAAAAGGGCAAAGAGGTTCAAATAAGGGTGTTGGACAAGGGCGAAGAATACTGTTTAAGGGCAAAGAGGGGCAGACAAGTGCAAAGAGGGGCAGACAAGTGCAAAGAGGGTCTGACAAGGGCAAAGAGGGGCCGACAAGGTCAAAGAGGGGCCTACAAGGGTGAAAAGGAGCGGACAAGGGCTGAGAATACGACACAAGGGCAAAGAAGGCTGGGCAAGGGCAAAGAGGGACGGACAAGGGCAAAGGGGACGGACAATTTTGGAGAATGCGGGGCAAGGTAAAAGAGGGGCGGAAAAGTGCGGAGAATACGGGAAAAGGGTAAAGAGGGGCAGACAAGTGCGGATAATACCGGACAAGGGCAAAAGGGGCGGACAAGTGCGGAGAATACGGGACAAGGACAAAGAGGGGCGGACAAGTGCGGAGAATACGGGACAAGGGCAAAGAGGGGCGGACAATGGCAAAGAGTGGCGGACAAGTTCAAAGAGGGGCGGACAAGGGCAAACAGGCTCGGACAAGGGCAAAGAGGGGTGGACAAGGGCAAAGAGGGTCTGACAAGGGCAAAGACGGTCGGACAAGTGCAAAGAGGGGCGGACAAGTGCAAAGAGGGTCTGACAGGGGAAAAGAGGGGCGGACAAGGGCTGAGAATATGGGACAAGGGCAAAGAGGGGCGGAGAAAGGCAAAGAAGGGCAGACAGGGAAAAGAAGGGCGAACAAGGGCAAAGAGGGGCGGAGAAAGGCAAAGAAGGGCAGACAGGGAAAAGAGGGGCGAACAAGGCCAAAGAGGGGCGGACAGGGGCAAAGAGGGGAGGAGAAGGGCAAAGAGGAGTGGACATTGGCAAAGGGGGGTGGACAAGGGCTGAGAATACGATACAAGGGCAAAGAGGGGCGGAGAAGGGCAAAGTAGGGCGGACAAGTGCAAAGAGGGGCGGACAAGTGTGGAGATTAAGGGACAAGGGCAAAGAGGGGCGGACAATTGCGGAGAATACGGGACAAAGGCAAAGAGGGGCGGACAAGTGCGGAGAGTACAAGACAAGGGCAAAGAGGGGCGGAGAAGGGCAAAGAGGGGCAGACAAGGGCAACGAGTGGCGGACAAGGGCAAAGAGGGGCGGAGAAGGGCAAAGAGGGGCAGACAAGGGCAACGAGTGGCGGACAAAGGCAAACAAGGGCGGACAAGTGCTGAGAATACGGGACAAGAGCAAAGTGGGTCGGTCAAGGCCAAAGAGGGACGAAGGAGTGCGGAGAATACGGGACAAGGGCAAAGAGGGGCGGACAAGTGCGGAGAATAAGGGACAAGGGCAAAGAGGGGCGGACAACGGCAAAGAGGGTCGGACGAGCGCAAAGAGGTGCGGACGACAGAAAAGAGGGGCGGACAAGGGCAAAGAGTGTTGCACAAGGGCAAAGAGGGTCGCACAAGAGAAAAGAGGGGCGCACAAGAGCAAAGAGGGGTGGTCAAGGGCAAAGAGGTGCGGACAAGAACGGAGAACACGGTACAAGGGCAAAGAGGGTCGGACAAGTGAAAAGAGCGTCGGAGAATTCCGGAGAATACGGGACAATTGCAAAGAGGGTCCGAAAATTTCGGAGAATACGGAAAAAGGGCAAAGAGGGGCGGACAAGTGCGGATAATACGGGACAAGTGCAAAGAGTGACGGATAAGTGCTGAGAATACGGGACAAGGACAAAGAGGGGCGGACAAGTGTGGAGAATACGGGACAAGGGCAAGGAGGGGCAGACAAGTGTTGAGAATACGGGACAAGTGCAAAGAAGGGGCGGAAACGGGCGGAGAATACAGGACAATGGCAAAGAGGGCGGACAAGGGCGGAGAATACGGGACAAGTCCAAAGAGTGGCGGAGAAGTGTGGAGAATTCGGAACAAGGGCAAAGAGGGGCGGACAAGTGCGGAGAATACAGGACAAGAGCAAAGACGGGCGGACAAGTGCAAAGCGGGGCGGACAAGGGCAAGGAGAGGAGGAGAAGTAGAAACAGGTGCGGACAAGTTCAAAGGGGGATAGAACGAGGGCAAAGAGTGGCGGCCATTGCGGAGAATACGGGACAAGGGCAAAGAGGGGCGGACAAGTGCGGAGAATACGGGACAAGGGCAAAGAAGGGCGGAGAAGTGCGGAGAATACGGACAAGGGCAAAGAGGGGCGTAGAAGTGCAAAAAGGGGCGGACAAGGGCAAAGGGGGGCGGACAAGTTCCAAGAGGGGCGGACAAGTGCAGAGAATACGGACAAGGGCAAAGAGGGGCGTAGCAGTGCAAAAAGGGGGGGACAAGGGCAAAGAGGGGCGGACAAGTGCAGAGAATACGGGACATGGGCAAAGAGGGGCGGACAAGATCGGATAATATGGAAAAACTGCAAAGAGTGGCGGACAAGGGCGGAGAATACGGGAAAAGGGCAAAGAGGGGCGGACAAGGGCATAGAGGGTCGGACAAGGGCAAAGAGGGGCGGACAAGTGCGGAGAACACGGGACAAGGGCAAAGAGGGACGGACAAGCGCGGAGAATACAGGACAAGTGCAAAGAGGGGCGGACAAGGGCAAAGAGGGGTGGACAAGGGCAAAGAGGGGCGGACAAGGGCAAAGAGGGGCGGACAAGTGCTGAGAATACGGGAAAGTGCAAAGAGGGGCGGACAAGTGCGGAGAATACAGGATAAGGGCCAAGAGGGGAGGACAAGGGCCGAGAGTGGCGGACAACCCCCAAGAGGGCCGGACAAGTGCAAAGAGAGGTGGACAACGGCCAAGAGGTGCGGAACAAGGGCAAACAGTGGCAGACAAGGGCAAATAGGAGTGGAAAACTGCAAAGAGGGGTGGACAAGTGCGGAGAATACAGGACAAGGGCAAAGAGGGGCGGAGAAGTGCGGAGAATACGGGACAAGGGCAAAGAGGGGCGGACAACTTCTGAGAATACGGGACAAAGGCAAAGAGAGGCGGAGAAGTGCGGAGAATATGGGACAAGGGCAAAGAATACGCGAGAATGTTAAAGAGGGGCGGAAAAGTGCGGAAAATGCGGGATAAGGGCTAAGAGGGGCGGACAAGGGCAAAGAGGGGTGGATAAGGGATAAGAGGTGCGGACAAGGGCAAAGATGGGGGTACAAGAGCAAAGAGGGGCGGACAAGGGCAAAGAGTGGCAGACAAGGGCAAAGAGTGGCGGAAAATGTCAAAGAGGGGCGGAGAAGTGCAAGGAGGAGAGGAAAAGTGCGGAGAATACTGGACAAGGGCAAAGAGGGGCTTACAAATGTGGAGAATACGGGACAAGAGCAAAGAGGAACAGAAAGGGGTAGAGAATACGGGACAAGAGCAATGAGGGGCGGAGAAGTGCGGAGAATGCGGGGCAAGGGCAAAGAGGTGCGGACAAGGGCAAAGAGGGGCGGACAAGGGCAAAGAGGTTCGGACAAGGGCAAAGAGGGTCGGACAAGGGCAAAGAGGGGCGGACAAGTGCAAAGAGGAGCGGACAATGGCAAAGAGGTTTGGACAAGGACAAAGAGGGGCGGACAAGGGCAAAGAGGGGCGGACAATTGCGGAGAATACGGGACAAGAGCAAAGAGGGTCGGACAACGGCAAAGAGGGGCGGACAAGTGCAAAGAGGGGCAGAGAAGAGCAAAGAGGGGCAGACAAGTTCAAAGAGGGGCGGACAAGGGCAAAGAGGGGTGGTCAAGGGCAAAGAGGGGCGGACAAGGACAAAGAGGTGGGGAAATTGCGGAGAATATGGGACAAGGGCAAAGAGAGACGGACAAGAGCGGGGAATAGAGGACAAAGGCAAAGAGGGGCGGACAAGGGCAAAGAGGGGCGGACAAGTGTGAAGAATATGGGACAAGGGTAAAGAGGGGCGGTCAAGGGCGGAGAATACGTGACAAGGGCAAAGAAGGGGGGGACAACGGCGGAGAATACGGGACAAGGCCAAAGAGGGGCGGAGAAGTGTGGAGAATACGGAACAAGGGCAAAGAGGGACGGACAAGTGCGGAGAATACAGGACAATAGCAAAGACGGGCGGAGAAGTGCAAAGTGGGGTGGACAAGGCCAAAGAGAGGCTGAAAAGGGCAAAGAGGGGAGGAAAAGGGCAAAGAGGGGCGGAGAAGTGCAGAGAATGCAGGACAAGGGCAAAGATGGACGGACAAGGGCAAAGAGGGTCGGACAAGGGAAAAGAGGTGCAGACAAGGGCAAAGATGGGGGGACAAGAGCAAAGAGGGGCGGACAAGGGCAAAGAGGGGCGGACAAGGGAAAAGAGGTGCAGACAAGGGCAAAGAGGGGCGGACAATAGCAAAGAGGGACAAAAAAGTGTGAAGCATACGGGACAAGGGCAAAGAGGGGAAGACAAGTGCGGAGAATACGGGATAAGGGCAAAACAGGGGCGGAGAAGTGCGGAGAACGCGGGACAAGGGCCAAGAGGGGCGGACAAGTGCAAAGAGGGGCGGACAAGGGCAAAGGGGGGCGGACAAGGGCTGAAAATATGGTACAAGGGCAAATAGTGTCGGACAAGGGAAAAGAGGGGCGGACAAGGGCAAAGAGGGGCGGACAAGGGCAAAGAGGGGCGGACTAAGGCAAAGAGGGGCGGACAAGTGCTGAGAATACGGGACAAGAGCAAAGAGAGGAGGACAAGGGCAAATAGGGGCACACAAATGCTGAGAATACAGGACAAGGGCAAAGAGGGGCGGACAAGTGCTGAGAATACGGGACAAGGGCAAAGAGGAGGGGACAAGTGCTGAGAACACGGGACAAGGGCAAAAAGGGGCGGACAAGTGCTGAGAACATGGGACAAGTGCAAAAAGGGGCGGACAAGGGCAAAGAGGGGCGGACAAGTGCAAAGCCTGGCGGACAAAGGCAAAGACTGGCGGACAAGGGCCAAGAGGTGCGGATAAGGGCCAAGAGGAGCGGACAAGGGCAAAGAGGTGCGGACAAGGGCCAAGAGGGGCGGACAAGGGCCAAGAGGGGCGGACAAGGGCAAGGAGGGGCGGAAAAGTGCTGAGAATACGGGACAAGGGCAAAGAGGGTCGGAGTGGTTCTGAGAATACGAGACAAGAGCAAAGACGGGCGGAGTGGTGCTGAGAATACGGGACAAGGGCTAAGAGGGGCGGACAAGGGCCAAGGGGTCAGACAAGGGCAAAGAGGGTCGGACAAGGGCTAAGTGGTCGGACAAGGGCTAAGGGGGGCGGACAAGGGCAAAGGGGGGCGGACAAGGGCAAAGAGTGGCGGACAAGGGCAAAGAGGGGCGGACAAGTTATGAGAATACGGGACAAGGGCAAAGAGGGACGGAGGAGTGCTGAGAATGCGGTTCAAGAGCAAAGAGGGGCAGACAAGGCCAAAGAAGGATTGACAATTGCTGAGAATAAGGGACAATGGCAAAATGTCCGACAAGACCTGAGAATACTGGACAAGGGCAAAGAGGGGCAGACAAGGCTGAGACTACGGGACAAGGAAAAAGAGGGGCGGACAAGGGCTGAGAATACGGGACAAGGGCCAAGAGGGGCGGACAAGGGCAAAGAGGGGCGGACAAGGGCCAAGAGGGGCGGACAAGAGCTGAGAATACGGGACAAGAGCAAAGAGGTGCGGACAAGTGCTGAGAATACGGGACAAGGGCAAAGAGGGCGGACAAGGGCAAAGAGGGGCGGACAAGGGCAAAGAGGGGCGGACAAGGGCTGAGAATACGGGAGAAGGGCAAAGAGGTACGGACAACTTTTGAGAATACGGGACAAGGGCAAAGAGGGGCGGACAAGGGCCAAGAGGGGCGGACAAGGGCCAAGAGGGGCGGACAAGGGCCAAGAGGGGCGGACAAGTGCTTGAGAATACGGGACAAGGGCAAAGAGGGGCCGACAAGTGCTGAGAATCCTGGACAAGGGCAAATAGCGGCGGATAAGTGCTGAGAATACGGGACAAAGGCGAAGAGGGGCGGAGAGGTGCTGAGAATACGGGACAAGGGCAATTAGGGGCGGACAAGTGCGGATAATACGGGACAAGGGCAAAGAGGGGCGGACAAGGGCAAAGAGGGGTGGACAAGTGCAAAGAGGGGCGGACAAAGGCAAAGAGGGGCGGACAAGGGCAAAGAGGGGCGGACAAGGGCAATTAGGGGCGAACAAGAGCGGAGAATAAGGGACAAGGGCAAAGAGGGGCGGACAAGGGCAAAGAGGGGCGGACAAGTGCTGAGAATACGGGACAAGGGTAAAAAGGGGTGGACAATGGCAAAGAGGGTCGGACAAGGGCAAAGAGGGTCGGACAGGGGCAAAGGGGGGCGGACAAGGGCAAAGGGGGGCGGACAAGGGCAAAGAGGGGCGGACAAGTGCAAAGAGGGGTGGACAAGGGCAAAGGGGGGCGGACAAGGGCAAAGGGGGGCGGACAAGGGCAAAGAGGGGCGGACAAGGGCAAAGAGGGGCTGACAAGGGCAATGAGGGTCGGACAAGTATAACGAGGGGCGGACAAGGACAAAGAGGGGCGGACAAGTGCCGAGAATATGGGACAAGGGCCAAGAGGGGCGGACAAGGCCCAAGAGTGGTGGACAAGGGAAAAGATGGGCGGACAAGGGCCAAGAGGGGCGGACAAGTGCAAAGAGGGGCGTACAAGCGCAAAGAGGGGCGGACAAGTGCTGAGAATACGGGACAAGGGCAAAGGGGGGCGGACAAGGGCAAAGAGGGGCGGACAAGAGCAAAGAGGGGCAGACAAGGGCAAAGAGGGGCGGACAAGTGCTGAGAATACAGGACAAGGGCAAAGAGGGGCTGAACAAGTTCTGAGAATCCGGGACAAGGGCAAAGAGGGGCGGACAAGGGCAAAGAGGGGCGGACAAGGGCAAAGAGGGGCGGACAAGAGCAAAGAGGGGCGGACAAGTGCAAAGAGGGGCGTACAAGCGCAAAGAGGGGCGGACAAGTGCTGAGAATACGGGACAAGGGCAAAGAGGGCGGACAAGGGCAAAGAGGGGCGGACAAGGGCAAAGAGGGGCGGACAAGGGCTGAGAATACGGGAAAAGGGCAAAGAGGTACGGACAATTTTTGAGAATACGGGACAAGGGCAAAGAGGGGCGGACAAGGGCCAAGAGGGGCGGACAAGGGCCAAGAGGGGCGGACAAGTGCTTGAGAATACGGGACAAGGGCAAAGAGAGGCCGACAAGTGCTGAGAATACTGGACAAGGGCAAATAGCGGCGGATAAGTGCTGCGAATACGGGACAAAGGCGAAGAGGGGCGGAGAAGTGCTGAGAATACGGGACAAAGGCAATTAGGGGCGGAGAAGTGCGGAGAATAAGGGACAAGGGCAAAGAGGGGCGGACAAGGGCAAAGAGGGGCGGACAAGGGCAAAGAGGGGTGGACAAGTGCAAAGAGGGGCGGACAAAGGCAAAGAGGGGCGGACAAGGGCAATTAGGGGCGAAAAAGTGCGGAGAATAAGGGACAAGGGCAAAGAGGGGCGGACAAGGGCAAAGAGGGGCGGACAAGAGCAAAGAGGGGCGGACAAGGGCAAAGAGGGGTGGACAAGTGCTGAGAATACGGGACAAGTGTAAAGAGGGGTGGACAATGGCAAAGAGGGGCGGACAAGTGCTGAGAATACAGGACAAGGGTAAAAAGGGGTGAACAATGGCAAAGAGGGCCGGACAAAGGCAAAGAGGGTCGGACAAGGGCAAAGGGGGGCGGACAAGGGCGAAGAGGTGTGGACAATGGCAAAGAGGGGCGGACAAGGGCAAAGAGGGGCGGACAAGGGCAAAGGGGTGCGGACAAGGGCAAAGGGGGGCGGACAAGTGATGAGAATACGGGACAAGGGAAAGAGGGGAGGAAAAGTGCGGAGAATATGGGACAAGGGCCAAGGGGTCGGACAAGGGCCAAGAGGGGCGGACAAGGGCCAAGAGGGGCGGACAAGTGTAAAGAGGGGCGTAAAAGTGCTGAGAATACGGGACAAGGGCAAAGAGGGGCGGACAAGTGCTGAGAATACGGGACAATTGTAAAGAGGGGTGGAAAATGGCAAAGAGGGGCGGACAAGTGCTGAGAATACGGGACAAGTGTAAAAAGGGGTGAACAATGGCAAAGAGGGTCGGACAAGGGCAAAGAGGGTCGGACAAGGGCAAAGGGGGGCGGACAAGGGTAAAGGGGGGCGGACAAGGGCAAAGGGGGGCGGACAAGGGCAAAGGGGGGCGGACAAGGGCAAAGGGGGGCGGACAAGGGCAAAGAGGGGCGGACAAGGGCAAAGAGGGGCGGACAAGGGCAAAGGGGGGCGGACAAGGGCAAAGGGGGGCGGACAAGTGATGAGAATACGGGACAAGGGCAAAGAGGGGAGGAAAAGTGCGGAGAATATGGGACAAGGGCCACGGGGTCGCACAAGGGCCAAGAGGGGCGGACAAGGGCCAAGAGGGGCGGACAAGTGTAAAGAGGGGCGTACAAGTGCTGAGAATACGGGACAAGGGCAAAGAGGGGCGGACAAGGGCAAAGAGGGGCGGACAAGAGCAAAGAGGGGCAGACAAGGGCAAAGAGGGGCGGACAAGTGCTGAGAATACAGGACAAGGGCAAAGAGGGGCTGAACAAGTTCTGAGAATCCGGGACAAGGGCAAAGAGGGGCGGACAAGGGCAAAGAGGGGCGGACAAGGGCAAAGAGGGGCGGACAAGAGCAAAGAGGGGCGGACAAGGGCAAAGAGGGGCAGACAAGGGCAAAGAGGGGCAGACAAGGGCAAAGAGGGGAGGACAAGGGCAAAGAGGGGCTGACAAAGGCAATGAGGGGCGCACAAGTATAACGAGGGGCGGACAAGGACAAAGAGGGGCGGACAAGTGCTGAGAATACGGGATAAGTGCAAAGAGGGGTGGACAAGTGCTGAGAATACGGGACAAGGGCAAAGAGCGGCGGACAAGTATAAAGAGGGGCGGACAAGGACAAAGAGGGGCGGACAAGTGCCGAGAATATGGGACAAGGGCCAAGAGGGGCGGACAAGGCCCAAGAGGGGTGGACAAGGGAAAAGATGGGCGGACAAGGGCCAAGAGGGGCGGACAAGTGCAAAGAGGGGCGTACAAGGGCAAAGAGGGGCGAACAAGTGCTGAGAATACGGGACAAGGGCAAAGAGGGGCGGACAAGTGCTGAGAATACGGGACAAGGGAAAAGAGGGCGGACAATGGCCAAGAGGGGCGGACAAGGGCCAAGAGGGGCGGACAAGGGCCAAGAGGGGCGGACAAGTTCTTGAGAATACGGGACAAGGGCAAAGAGGGGCCGACAAGTGCTGAGAATCCTGGACAAGGGCAAATAGCGGCGGATAAGTGCTGAGAATACGGGACAAGGGCGAAGAGGGGCGGAGAAGTGCTGAGAATACGGGACAAGGGCAATTAGGGGCGGACAAGTGCGGAGAATAAGGGACAAGGGCAAAGAGGGGCGGACAAGGGCAAAGGGGGGTGGACAAGTGCAAAGAGGGGCGGACAAAGGCAAAGAGGGGTGGACAAAGGCAAAGAGGGGCGGACATGGGCAATTAGGGGCGAACAAGTGCGGAGAATAAGGGACAAGGGCAAAGAGGGGCGGACAAGGGCAAAGAGGGGCGGATAAGGGCAAAGAGGGGCGGACAAGAGCAAAGAGGGGCGGACAAGTGCTGAGAATACCTGACAAGGGCAAAGAGGGGCGGACAAGTGCTGAGAATACGGGACAAGTGTAAAGAGGGGTGGACAATGGCAAAGAGGGGCGGACAAGTGCTGAGAATACGGGACAAGGGTAAAAAGGGGCGGACAAGGGCAAAGAGGGGCGGACAAGGGCAAAGGGGGGCGGACAAGGGCAAAGGGGTCGGACAAGTGATGAGAATACGGAACAAGGGAAAGAGGGGAGGAAAAGTGCGGAGAATATGGGACAAAGGCCAAGGGGTCGGACAAGGGCCAAGAGGGGCGGACAAGGGCCAAGAGGGGCGGACAAGTGTAAAGAGGGGCGTACAAGTGCTGAGAATACGGGACAAGGGCAAAGAGGGGCGGACAAGTGCTGAGAATACGGGACAAGTGTATTGAGGGGTGGAAAATGGCAAAGAGGGGCGGCCATTGCTGAGAATACGGGACAAGTGTAAAAAGGGGTGAAAAATGGCAAAGAGGGTCGGACAAGGGCAAAGAGGGTCAGACAAGGGCAAAGGGGGGCGGAAAAGGGCAAAGGGGGGCGGACAAGGGCAAAGGGGGGCGGACAAGGGCAAAGAGGGGTGGACAATGGCAAAGAGGGGCGGACAAGGGCAAAGGGGGGCGGACAAGGGCAAAGGGGGGCGGACAAGGGCAAAGGGGGGCGGACAAGGGCAAAGGGGGGCGGACAAGTGATGAGAATACGGGACAAGGGCAAAGAGGGGAGGAAAAGTGCGGAGAATATGGGACAAGGGCCAAGGGGTCGCACAAGGGCCAAGAGGGGCGGACAAGGGCCAAGAGGGGCGGACAAGTGTAAAGAGTGGCGTACAAGTGCTGAGAATACGGGACAAGGGCAAAGAGGGGCGGACAAGGGCAAAGAGGGGCGGACAAGGGCAAAGAGGGGCAGACAAGGGCAAAGAGGGGCGGAGAAGTGCGGAGAATACCGGAGAAGGTCAAAGAGGGGTGGACAACGGCAAAGACGGGTGGAAAAGGGCAAAGAGGGGCGGACAAGGTCAAAGAGGGGCGGACAAGGTCAAAGAGGTGTGGAGAAGTGCAGAGAATACGGGACAAGGGCAAAGAGGGGTGGACAAGTGCAAAGAGGAGCGGACAAGGGCAAAGAGGGGCGGACAATTACAAAGAGGGGTGGACAAGTGCGGAGAATACGGGATAAGGGCATAAGAGGGGCGGACAATTACAAAGAGGGGCGGACAAGGGCAAAGAGGGGCGGACAAAGACAAAAACTAGCGGACAAGTGCGGAGAATACGGGACAAGGGCAAAGAGGGTTGGACAAGGGCAAAGAGGGGCGGAGAATTGCAGAGAATACCGGACAAGTGCAAAGACGGGCATACAATTGCAATGTCGGTCGGACAAGTGCAAAGAGGGGTAGACAAGGGCAAAGAGGGGCTGACAAGGGCAAGGAGGGGTAGAGAAGGCAAAGAGGAGCGGAGAAGGGCAAAGACAGGCTGACAAGGGAAAAGAGGGGCGGAGAATTGCGGAGAATACCGGAGAAGTGCAAAGAGGGGCGGAGAAGTGCAAAAAGGTGCGGACAAGTGCAAAGAGGCTTGGACAAAGGCAAAGAGGGGCGGACAAGCGCAAAGAGGGTCAGAAAAGGTCAAAGAGGGGCGGACAAGTGCGAAGAAGGTCGGAGAAGTGCGAAGAGGGGTGGAGAAGTGTAAAAGAGGGGCGCACAAGGGCAAAGAGGGGCGGAGAATAGTGGATAATATGGGACAAGTATAAAGAGGGGCGGAGAATTGCGGAGAATACCGGACAAATGCAAACAGGGGCGGACAATGTCAAAGAGGGGCGGACAAGAGCAAAGAGGTACGGACAAATGGCAAAGAGGGGAGGACAACGGCAAAGAGGGGCGGACATAGGCAAAGAGGGTCGGACAAGTGCAAAGAGGGGCGGAGAAATAAGGAGAATAGCGGAAAAGTGCATAGAGGGGCGGACAAGGGGAAAGAGGGGCGGACAAGGGGAAAGAGGGGCGGACAAGGGGAAAGATGGGCGGATAAGGGCAAAAAGGGGCGGAGAAGGGCAAAGAGGGGCGGAGAAGGGCAAAGAGGGGTGGACAAGTGCAAAGAGGGGGGGACAAGTGCAAAGAGGGGCGGAAAAGTGCAGAGAATACGGGACATGTGCAAAAAGGTGCGGACAAGTACAAAGAGGGGTGGACAAATGTAAAGAGGGGCGGAGAAGTACGGAGAATACCGGAGAAGGGCAAAGAGGTGCGGACAAGGGCAAAGAGGGGCGGACAAGGGCAAAGATGTGTGGAAAAAGGGCAAAGAGGGGCGGACAAGGGCAAAGAGGGGCGGACAAATGCAAAGAGGGGCGGACAAATGCAAAGAGGGGCGGACAAGTGTTGGCAAAGGGGGGCAGAGAAGTGTCGAAAATAAGGGAGAAGGCCAAGGAGGGGCGGAGAAGTGCGGAGAATACGGGACAAGGGCAAAGAGGGGAGGAAAAGTGCGGAGAATATGGGACAAGGGCCAAGGGGTCGCACAAGGGCCAAGAGGGGCGGACAAGTGCCAAGAGGGGCGGACAAGTGTAAAGAGTGGCGTACAAGTGCTGAGAATACGGGACAAGGGCAAAGAGGGGCGGACAAGGGCAAAGAGGGGCGGACAAGGGCAAAGAGGGGCAGACAAGGGCAAAGAGGGGCGGAGAAGTGCGGAGAATACCGGAGAAGGTCAAAGAGGGGTGGACAACGGCAAAGACGGGTGGAAAAGGGCAAAGAGGGGCGGACAAGGTCAAAGAGGGGCGGACAAGGTCAAAGAGGTGTGGAGAAGTGCAGAGAATACGGGACAAGGGCAAAGAGGGGTGGACAAGTGCAAAGAGGAGCGGACAAGGGCAAAGAGGGGCGGACAATTACAAAGAGGGGTGGACAAGTGCGGAGAATACGGGATAAGGGCATAAGAGGGGCGGACAATTACAAAGAGGGGCGGACAAGGGCAAAGAGGGGCGGACAAAGACAAAAACTAGCGGACAAGTGCGGAGAATACGGGACAAGGGCAAAGAGGGTTGGACAAGGGCAAAGAGGGGCGGAGAATTGCAGAGAATACCGGACAAGTGCAAAGACGGGCATACAATTGCAATGTCGGTCGGACAAGTGCAAAGAGGGGTAGACAAGGGCAAAGAGGGGCTGACAAGGGCAAGGAGGGGTAGAGAAGGCAAAGAGGAGCGGAGAAGGGCAAAGACAGGCTGACAAGGGAAAAGAGGGGCGGAGAATTGCGGAGAATACCGGAGAAGTGCAAAGAGGGGCGGAGAAGTGCAAAAAGGTGCGGACAAGTGCAAAGAGGCTTGGACAAAGGCAAAGAGGGGCGGACAAGCGCAAAGAGGGTCAGAAAAGGTCAAAGAGGGGCGGACAAGTGCGAAGAAGGTCGGAGAAGTGCGAAGAGGGGTGGAGAAGTGTAAAAGAGGGGCGCACAAGGGCAAAGAGGGGCGGAGAATAGTGGATAATATGGGACAAGTATAAAGAGGGGCGGAGAATTGCGGAGAATACCGGACAAATGCAAACAGGGGCGGACAATGTCAAAGAGGGGCGGACAAGAGCAAAGAGGTACGGACAAATGGCAAAGAGGGGAGGACAACGGCAAAGAGGGGCGGACATAGGCAAAGAGGGTCGGACAAGTGCAAAGAGGGGCGGACAAGGGCAAAGAGGGTCGGAAAATGGAGGAGAATACGGGACACGTGCAAGGAGGGGCAGACAAGGGCAAGGAGGGTCGGAAAAGGGCAAAGAGGGGAGGACAAAGGCCAAAGAGGGGCGGACAAGGGCAAAGAGGGGCCGACAATATCAAAGAGGGGGGGACAAGTTCTAAGAGGGGCGGACAAGGGCAAAGAGGGGCGGAAGAGGGCAAAGAGGGGTGGAGAAGTGGAAAGAGTGGCGGACAAGTGAGGAGAATAGGGGACAGGGGCAAAGAGGGGCGGACAAGGGCAAAGAGGGGCGGACAAGGGCAAAGAGGGGCGGACAAGGGCAAAGAGGGGCGGAAAAGGGCAATGAGGGGCGGACAAGGGCAAAGAGGGGCGGAGAAGTAAGGAGAATAGCGGAAAAGTGCATAGAGGGGCGGACAAGGGGAAAGAGGGGCGGACAAGGGCAAAGATGGGCGGATAAGGGCAAAAAGGGGCGGAGAAGTACGGAGAATACCGGAGAAGGGAAAAGAGGGGTGTACAAGGGCAAAGAGGGGCGGAAAAGGGCAAAGAGGTGCGAACAAGAGCAAAGAGGGGCGGACAAGGGAAAAGATGGTCAGACATGGGCAAAGAGGGGCGGAAAAGGGCAAAGAGAGGCGGAGAAGTACGGAGAATACCGGAGAAGGGAAAAGAGGGGTGTACAAGGGCAAAGAGGGGCGGACAAGTGCAAAGAGCGGCGGACAAGCGCAAAGAGGGGCGGAAAAGGGCAAAGAGGGGCGGAGAAGTGCGGAGAACAGCGGACAAGAGCAGAGAGGGGTGGACAAGTTCAAAGAGATGCGGACAAGGGCAAAGAGGCGGGGACAATGATAAAGAGGGGCGGACAAGGGCATAAAGGGGCGGACAAGGGCAAAGAGGGGCAGACAACTGCAAGGAGGCATGGACAAAGGCAAAGAGGGGCGGAGAAGTGTGGAGAATAACGTTGAAGGGAAAATACGTGCAGAAAAGTGCAAAGAGGGGCGGACAAGTGTAAAGATGGGTGGACAAGGGCAATGAAGGGCGGACAAGGGCGAAGACGGGCTGAGAATTGCAGAGAATACCGGAGACGGGCAAAGACGTTCAGAAAATTGCGGAGAATAACGGAGACGGGCAAAGACGGGCAGAAAAGTACGGAGAATACCGGAGACGGGCAAAGACGGGCAGACAAGTGCGGAGAATAGTGGACAAGGGCACAGAGGGGCGGACAAGTGCACAGAGGGGCGGAGAAGGGCAAAGAGGGTCGGACAAAGGTAAAGAGGAGCGGACAAGGGCAAAGAAGGGCAGACAAGGGCAAAGAAAGGCAGACAAGGGCAAAGAAGGGCAGACAAGGGCAAAGAGAGGCAGAGAAGGGCAAAGAGGGGCAGAGAAGGGCAAAGAGGGGCGGAGAAGGGCAAAGAGGGGCGGAGAAGGGCAAAGAGGGGCGGAGAAGGGCAAAGAGGGGCGGAGAAGGGCAAAGAGGGGTGGACAACGGCAAAGACGGGTGGAAAAGGGCAAAGAGGGGCGGACCAGGTCAAAGAGGGGCGGAGAAGGGCAAAGAGGTGTGGAGAAGTGCAGAGAATACGGGACAAGGCCAAAGAGGGGTGGACAAGGGCAAAGAGGGGCGGACAAGGGAAAAGGGGGCGGACAAGAGCAAAGAGGGGCGGACAAGGGCAAAGAGGGGCGGACAAGGGCAATGAGGGGCGGACAAGTGTAAAGAGGGGCGGAGAAATAAGGAGAATAGCGGAAAAGTGCATAGAGGGGCGGACAAGGGGAAAGAGGGGCGGACAAGGGGAAAGAGGGGCGGACAACGGGAAAGATGGGCGGATAAGGGCAAAAAGGGGCGGAGAAGGGCAAAGAGGGGCGGAGAAGGGCAAAGAGGGGTGGACAAGTGCAAAGAGGGGGGGACAAGTGCAAAGAGGGGCGGAAAAGTGCAGAGAATACGGGACATGTGCAAAAAGGTGCGGACAAGTACAAAGAGGGGTGGACAAATGTAAAGAGGGGCGGAGAAGTACGGAGAATACCGGAGAAGGGCAAAGAGGTGCGGACAAGGGCAAAGAGGGGCGGACAAGGGCAAAGATGTGTGGAAAAAGGGCAAAGAGGGGCGGACAAGGGCAAAGAGGGGCGGACAAATGCAAAGAGGGGCGGACAAATGCAAAGAGGGGCGGACAAGTGTTGGCAAAGGGGGGCAGAGAAGTGTCGAAAATAAGGGAGAAGGCCAAGGAGGGGCGGAGAAGTGCGGAGAATACGGGACAAGTGCAAAGAGGGGCAGACAAGGGGAAAGACGATCGGACACGGGCAAAGAGGGGCGGAGATGCGCGGAGAATAGCGGAGAAGTGCAAAGACGTGCGTAGAAGTGCAAAGACGGGGGGACAAGGACAAAGACGCGTGGACAATAGCAAAGACGGGCGGAGAAGTGTGGAGAATACCGGAGACGGGAAAAGACGGGCAGAAAAGTGCGGAGAATACGGGACAAGGGCAAAGAGGGGCGGACAAGGGCAAAGAGGGGCAGACAAGGGCAAAGACGGGCAGACAAGGGCAAAGACGGGCAGACAAGGGCTAAGACGGGCGGAGAAGTGTGGAGAATAGCCGAGAAGTGCAAAGACGGGCAGACAAGGGCAAAGACGGGCGGACAACAGCAAAGATGGGCGGACAACACAAAAGACGGGCGGAGAAGTGCGGAGAATACCGGAGACAGGAAAAGACGGGCAGACAAGTGCGGAGAATACGGGACAAGGGCAAAGAGGGGCGGGCAAGGGCAAAGATAGGGGCAGACAAGGGCAAAGAGGTGCGGACAAGGGCAAAGAGGGACACACAAAAGCAAAGAGGGGTGGACAAGGGCAAAGAGGGGCGGACAGGTGCGGAAAATACGGTACACTGGCAAAGATGGGCGGACAAGAGCAAAGACGGGCGGACAAGTTCCAAGACGGGCGGACAAGGGCAAAGAGGAGCGGACAAGGGCAAAGAGGAGCGGACAAGGGCAAGGACGGGCGGACAAGGGCAAAGAGGGGCGGACAAGAGCGGAGAATTCAGGACACGTGCAAGGAGGGGCGGACAAGGGCAAAGAGGGGCGGACAAGTTCACAGAGGGGCGGACAAGGGCAAAGAGGGTCGGACAAGGTAAAGAGGAGCGGACAAATGCAAAGAAGGGCAGACAAGGGCAAAGAGGGGCGGACAAGTGCAAAGAGGGGCGGAGAAGGGCAAAGAGGGGTGGACAAGTGCTGAGAATACGGGACAAGGGCAAAGAGGGGCGGACAAGTGCAAAGAGGGGTGGACAAGTGCGGAGAATACGGGAGAAGGGCAAAGAGGGGCGGACAAGGTCAAAGAGGGGCGGACAAAGGCAAAGAGGGGCTGACAAGGGCAAAGATGGGCGCACAAGGGCAAAGAAACGCGGACAAGTCAAAGAGGGGCGGACAAGTGCGGAGAATACGGGAAAAGGGCAAAGAGGGGCGGACAAGTGAAAAGAGGGGTGGACAAGGGCAAAGAGGGGCGGACAAAGACAAAGAGGGACAGAGAAGTGCAGAGAATACAGTAAAAAGTCAAAGAGGGACGGACAATTGCGTAGAATACGGTACAAGGGCAAAGAGGGGCGGACAAAGGCAAAGAGGGGCGGACAAGGGCAAAGAGGAGCTGACAAAAGCAGAGAATACTTTACAAGGGCAAAGAGGGGCGGACAAGGGCAGAGAATATGGTACAAGGGCAAAGAGGTGTGGACGGGGGCGGAGAATACGGTACAAGAGCAAAGAGGGGCGGACGAGGGCAAAGAGGGGCGGACGTGTGCAAACAGGTTCGTACAAGGGGCAAGAGGGGCAGACAAGGGCAAATAGTGGTGGATAAGTGCAAAGAGGGGCGGACAAGTGCGGAGAATACGGGACAACCGCACAGAGGGGCGGACAAGGGCGGAGAATACGGTACAAGGTCAAAGAGGCGCGGACAAGGGCGGAGAATACCGGACAAGGGCAAAGAGGGGCGGACAAGTGCTGAGAATATGGTACAAGGTCAAAGCGGGGCAGACAAGGGCAAAGAGGGGCGGACAAGTGCAAAGAGGGGCGGACAAAGGCAAAGAGGGGCGGACAAGTGCGGAGAATATGGTACAAGGCCAAAGAGGGGTGGACAAGGGATAAGAGGGGCGGACATTGGCAAAGAGGGGTGGACAAGGGCAAAGAGGGGTGGAGAAATGTGGAGAATATGGGACAAGGGCAAAGAGGGTTGGACAAGTGCGGAGAAAACGGGACAAGAGCAAAGAGGGGCAGAGAAGGGCGGAGAATACTGGACAAGTGCAAAGAGGGGCGGACAAGTGTGGAGAATACGGGACAACTGCAAAGAGGGGCGAACAAGGGCAAAGAGGTGCAGACAAGAGCCAAGAGGTGTGGACAAGTGCAAAGAGTGGCGGACAAGGGCAGAGAATACGATACAAGGGCAAAGAGGGGCGGACGGGGGCAAAGAGTTGTGGACAAGGGCAGAGAATATGGGATAAGTGCAAAGAGGAGCGGACAAGGGCAAAGAGGGTCGGACAAGCGCAAAGAGGGGCGGACAAGGGCAAAGAGGTGCGGACAAGGGAAAAGAGGGGCAGACAAGGGCAAAGAGGGGCAGACAAGCGCGGAGAATATGGGGCAAGGGCAAAGAGGGTCAGACAAGGGCAAAGAGGGGTTGAAAAGGGAAAAGAGGGTCGGAGAAGGGCAAAGAGGGGTGGACAAGGGCAAAGAGGCGCGGACAAGGGCAAAGAGGGAGGGACAATGGCAAAGAGGGGCGGACAAGGGAAAAGAGGGTTGGACAAGGGCAAAGAGGGTCGGACAAGGGCAATGTGGGGCGGACAAGGGCAAAGAGGGGCAGAGAAGTACGGAGAATACAGTAAAAATTCAAAGAGGGGCGGACAAGTGCGTAGAATACGGTACAAGGGTAAAGAGGGGCGGACAAGGGCAAAGAGAGGCGGACAAGTGCAAAGAGGAGCGGAGAAAAGCAGAGAATACTGTACAAGTCCAAAGAGGGGCGGACAAGGCAAAGAGGGTGTGACAAGGGCAATGAGGGGCAGACACATGCAAAGAGGGGCGGAAAAGGGCAAAGAGGGTCGGAAAAGAGCAAAGAGGTTCAAATAAGGGTGTTGGACAAGGGCGAAGAATACTGTTTAAGGGCAAAGAGGGGCAGACAAGTGCAAAGAGGGGCGGACAAGTGCAAAGAGGGTCTGACAAGGGCAAAGAGGGGCCGACAAGGTCAAAGAGGGGCCTACAAGGGCGAAAAGGAGCGGACAAGGGCTGAGAATACGACACAAGGGCAAAGAAGGCTGGGCAAGGGCAAAGAGGGACGGACAAGGGCAAAGGGGACGAACAATTTTGGAGAATGCGGGGCAAGGTAAAAAAGGGGCGGAAAAGTGCGGAGAATACGGGAAAAGGGTAAAGAGGGGCAGACAAGTGCGGAGAATACGGGACAAGGGCAAAGAGGGGCGGACAATGGCAAAGAGTGGCGGACAAGGGCAAAGAGGGGCGGACAAGGGCAAACAGGCTCGGACAAGGGCAAAGAGGGGTGGACAAGGGCAAAGAGGGTCTGACAAGGGCAAAGACGGTCGGACAAGTGCAAAGAGGGGCGGACAAGTGCAAAGAGGGTCTGACAGGGGAAAAGAGGGGCGGACAAGGGCTGAGAATATGGGACAAGGGCAAAGAGGGGCGGAGAAAGGCAAAGAAGGGTAGACAGGGAAAAGAGGGGCGAACAAGGGCAAAGAGGGGCGGAGAAAGGCAAAGAAGGGCAGACAGGGAAAAGAGGGGCGAACAAGGCCAAAGAGGGGCGGACAGGGGCAAAGAGGGGAGGAGAAGGGCAAAGAGGAGTGGACATTGGCAAAGGGGGGCGGACAAGGGCTGAGAATACGATACAAGGGCAAAGAGGGGCGGAGAAGGGCAAAGTAGGGCGGACAAGTGCAAAGAGGGGCGGACAAGTGTGGAGATTAAGGGACAAGGGAAAAGAGGGGCGGACAATTGCGGAGAATACGGGACAAAGGAAAAGAGGGGCGGACAAGTGCGGAGAGTACAAGACAAGGGCAAAGAGGGGCGGAGAAGGGCAAAGAGGGGCAGACAAGGGCAACGAGTGGCGGACAAGGGCAAAGAGGGGCGGAGAAGGGCAAAGAGGGGCAGACAAGGGCAACGAGTGGCGGACAAAGGCAAACAAGGGCGGACAAGTGCTGAGAATACGGGACAAGAGCAAAGTGGGTCGGTCAAGGCCAAAGAGGGACGAAGGAGTGCGGAGAATACGGGACAAGGGCAAAGAGGGGCGGACAAGTGCGGAGAATAAGGGACAAGGGCAAAGAGGGGCGGACAACGGCAAAGAGGGTCGGACGAGCGCAAAGAGTTGCGGACGACAGAAAAGAGGGGCGGACAAGGGCAAAGAGTGTTGCACAAGGGCAAAGAGGGTCGCACAAGAGAAAAGAGGGGCGCACAAGAGCAAAGAGGGGTGGTCAAGGGCAAAGAGGTGCGGACAAGAACGGAGAACACGGTACAAGGGCAAAGAGGGTCGGACAAGTGAAAAGAGCGTCGGAGAATTCCGGAGAATACGGAACAATTGCAAAGAGGGTCCGAAAATTTCGGAGAATACGGAAAAAGGGCAAAGAGTGACGGATAAGTGCTGAGAATACGGGACAAGGACAAAGAGGGGCGGACAAGTGCGGAGAATACGGGACAAGGGCAAGGAGGGGCAGACAAGTGTTGAGAATACGGGACAAGGGCAAAGAAGGGCGGAGAAGTGAGGGGAAAACGGACAAGGGCAAAGAGGGGCGTAGAAGTGCAAAAAGGGGCGGACAATGGCAAAGGGGGGCGGACAAGTTCCAAGAGGGGCGGACAAGTGCAGAGAATACGGACAAGGGCAAAGAGGGGCGTAGCAGTGCAAAAAGGGGGGGACAAGGGCAAAGAGGGGCGGACAAGTGCGGAGAATACGGGAAATGGGCAAAGAGGGGCGGACAAGATCGGATAATATGGAAAAACTGCAAAGAGTGGCGGACAAGTGCGGAGAATACGGGAAAAGGGCAAAGAGAGGCGGACAAGGGCATAGAGGGTCGGACAAGGGCAAAGAGGGGCGGACAAGGGCAAAGAGGGTTGGACAAGGGCAAAGAGGGGCGGACAAGGGCAAAGAGGGGCGGACAAGTGCTGAGAATACGGGAAAGTGCAAAGAGGGGCGGACAAGTGCGGAGAATACAGTGTAAGGGCCAAGAGGGGAGGACAAGGGCCGAGAGTGGCGGACAACCCCCAAGAGGGCCGGACAAGTGCAAAGAGAGGTGGACAACGGCCAAGAGGTGCGGAACAAGGGCAAACAGTGGCAGACAAGGGCAAATAGGAGTGGAAAACTGCAAAGAGGGGTGGACAAGTGCGGAGAATACAGGACAAGGGCAAAGAGGGGCGGAGAAGTGCGGAGAATACGGGACAAGGGCAAAGAGGGGCGGACAACTTCTGAGAATACGGGACAAAGGCAAAGAGAGGCGGAGAAGTGCGGAGAATATGGGACAAGGGCAAAGAATACGCGAGAATGTTAAAGAGGGGCGGAAAAGTGCGGAGAATGCGGGATAAGGGCTAAGAGGGGCGGACAAGGGCAAAGATGGGGGTACAAGAGCAAAGAGGGGCGGACAAGGGCAAAGACTGGCAGACAAGGGCAAAGAGTGGCGGAAAAGGTCAAACAGGGGCGGAGAAGTGCAAGGAGGAGAGGAAAAGTGCGGAGAATACTGGACAAGGGCAAAGAGGGGCTTACAAATGTGGAGAATACGGGACAAGAGCAAAGAGGGACAGAAAGGGGTAGAGAATACGGGACAAGAGCAATGAGGGGCGGAGAAGTGCGGAGAATGCGGGGCAAGGGCAAAGAGGTGCGGACAAGGGCAAAGAGGGGCGGACAAGGGCAAAGAGGTTCGGACAAGAGCAAAGAGGGTCGGACAAGGGCAAAGAGGGGCGGACAAGTGCAAAGAGGAGCGGACAATTGCAAAGAGGTTTGGACAAGGACAAAGAGGGGCGGACAAGGGCAAAGAGGGGCGGACAATTGCGGAGAATACGGGACAAGAGCAAAGAGGGTCGGACAACGGCAAAGAGGGGCGGACAAGTGCAAAGAGGGGCAGAGAAGAGCAAAGAGGGGCACACAAGTTCAAAGAGGGGCGGACAAGGGCAAAGAGGGGTGGTCAAGAGCAAAGAGGGGCGGACAAGGACAAAGAGGTGGGGAAATTGCGGAGAATATGGGACAAGGGCAAAGAGAGACGGACAAGAGCGGGGAATAGAGGACAAAGGCAAAGAGGGGCGGACAAGGGCAAAGAGGGGCGGACAAGTGTGAAGAATATGGGACAAGGGTAAAGAGGGGCGGTCAAGGGCGGAGAATACGTGACAAGGGCAAAGAAGGGGGGGACAACGGCGGAGAATACGGGACAAGGCCAAAGAGGGGCGGAGAAGTGTGGAGAATACGGAACAAGGGCAAAGAGGGACGGACAAGTGCGGAGAATACAGGACAATAGCAAAGACGGGCGGAGAAGTGCAAAGTGGGGTGGACAAGGCCAAAGAGAGGCTGAAAAGGGCAAAGAGGGGAGGAAAAGGGCAAAGAGGGGCGGAGAAGTGCGGAGAATGCAGGACAAGGGCAAAGATGGACGGACAAGGGCAAAGAGGGGCGGACAAGGGAAAAGAGGTGCAGACAAGGGCAAAGAGGTGCAGACAAGGGCAAAGAGGGACAAAAAAGTGTGAAGCATACGGGACAAGGGCAAAGAGGGGAAGACAAGTGCGGAGAATACGGGATAAGGGCAAAACAGGGGCGGAGAAGTGCGGAGAACGCGGGACAAGGGCCAAGAGGGGCGGACAAGTGCAAAGAGGGGCGGACAAGGGCAAAGGGGGGCGGACAAGGGCTGAAAATATGGTACAAGGGCAAATAGTGTCGGACAAGGGAAAAGAGGGGCGGACAAGGGCAAAGAGGGGTGGACAAGGGCAAAGAGGGGCGGACAAGGGCTGAGAATAAGGGACAAGAGCAAAAAGAGGAGGACAAGGGCAAATAGGGGCACACAAATGCTGAGAATACAGGACAAGGGCAAAGAGGGGCGGACAAGTGCTGAGAATACGGGACAAGGGCAAAGAGGAGGGGACAAGTGCTGAGAACACGGGACAAGGGCAAAAAGGGGCGGACAAGTGCTGAGAACATGGGACAAGTGCAAAAAGGGGCGGACAAGGGCAAAGAGGTGTGGACAAGTGCAAAGACTGGCGGACAAAGGCAAAGACTGGCGGACAAGGGCCAAGAGGTGCGGATAAGGGCCAAGAGGAGCGGACAAGGGCAAAGAGGTGCGGACAAGGGCCAAGAGGGGCGGACAAGGGCCAAGAGGGGCGGACAAGGGCCAAGAGGGGCGGACAAGTGCTGAGAATACGGGACAAGGGCAAAGTGGGGTGGACAAGTGCTTAGAATACGGGTCAAGGGCTAAGAGGGGCGGACAAGTGTGGGGAATACGGGACAAGGGCAAGGAGGGGCGGAAAAGTGCTGAGAATACGGGACAAGGGCAAAGAGGGTCGGAGTGGTGCTGAGAATACGGGACAAGGGCAAAGAGGGTCAGAGTGGTGCTGAGAATACGGGACAAGGGCTAAGAGGGGCGGACAAGGGCCAAGGGGTCAGACAAGGGCAAAGAGGGTCGGACAAGGGCTAAGTGGTCGGACAAGGGCTAAGGGGGGCGGACAAGGGCAAAGGGGGGCGGACAAGGGCAAAGAGTGGCGGACAAGGGCAAAGAGGGGCGGACAAGTTATGAGAATACGGGACAAGGGCAAAGAGGGACGGAGAAGTGCTGAGAATGCGGTTCAAGAGCAAAGAGGGGCAGACAAGGCCAAAGAGGGATTGACAATTGCTGAGAATAAGGGACAATGGCAAAAAGGTCCGACAAGAGCTGAGAATACTGGACAAGGGCAAAGAGGGGCAGACAAGGCTGAGACTACGGGACAAGGAAAAAGAGGGGCGGACAAGGGCTGAGAATACGGGACAAGGGCCAAGAGGGGCGGACAAGGGCAAAGAGGGGCGGACAAGGGCCATGAGGGGCGGACAAGAGCTGAGAATACGGGACAAGAGCAAAGAGGTGCGGACAAGTGCTGAGAATACGGGACAAGGGCAAAGAGGGCGGACAAGGGCAAAGAGGGGCGGACAAGGGCAAAGAGGGGCGGACAAGGGCTGAGAATACGGGACAAGGGCAAAGAGGTACGGACAACTTTTGAGAATACGGGACAATCGCAAAGAGGGGCGGAAAAGGGCAAAGAGGGGCGGACAAGTGCAAAGAGGGGCGGACAAGGGCAAAGGGGGGCGGACAAGTGCTGAAAATACGGTACAAGGGCAAATAGGAGCGGACAAGTTCTGAGAATCCGGGACAAGGGCAAAGAGGGGCGGACAAGGGGAAAGAGGGGCGGACAAGGGCAAAGAGGGGCGGACAAGAGCAAAGAGGGGCGGACAAGGGCAAAGAGGGGCAGACAAGTGCAAAGAGGGGTGGACAAGTGCAAAGAGGGGCGGACAAGGGCAAAGAGGGGCTGACAAGGGCAATGAGGGTCGGACAAGTATAACGAGGGGCGGACAAGGACAAAGAGGGGCGGACAAGTGCTTGAGAATACGGGATAAGTGCAAAGAGGGGTGGACAAGTGCTGAGAATACGGGACAAGAGCAAAGAGCGGCGGACAAGAATTAAGAGGGGCGGACAAGGACAAAGAGGGGCAGACAAGTGCCGAGAATATGGGACAAGGGCCAAGAGGGGCGGACAAGGCCCAAGAGGGGTGGACAAGGGAAAAGATGGGCGGACAAGGGCCAAGAGGGGCGGAAAAGTGCAAAGAGGGGCGTACAAGGGCAAAGAGGGGCGTACAAGTGCTGAGAATACGGGACAAGGGCAAAGAGGGCGGACAAGGGCAAAGAGGGGCGGACAAGGGCAAAGAGGGGCGGACAAGGGCTGAGAATACGGGAAAAGGGCAAAGAGGTACGGACAACTTTTGAGAATACGGGACAAGGGCAAAGAGGTGCGGACAGGGCCAAGAGGGGCGGACAAGGGCCAAGAGGGGCGGACAAGGGCCAAGAGGGGCGGACAAGTGCTTGAGAATACGGGACAAGGGCAAAGAGAGGCCGACAAGTGCTGAGAATCCTGGACAAGGGCAAATAGCGGCGGATAAGTGCTGCGAATACGGGACAAAGGCGAAGAGGGGCGGAGAAGGGCTGAGAATACGGGAAAAAGGCAATTAGGGGCGGAGAAGTGCGGAGAATAAGGGACAAGGGCAAAGAGGGGCGGAAAAGGGCAAAGAGGGGCGGACAAGGGCAAAGAGGGGCGGACAAAGGCAAAGAGGGGCGGACAAGGGCAATTAGGGGCGAACAAGTGCGGAGAATAAAGGACAAGGGCAAAGAGGGGCGGACAAGGGCAAAGAGGGGCGGACAAGAGCAAAGAGGGGCGGACAAGGGCAAAGAGGGGTGGACAAGTGCTGAGAATACGGGACAAGTGTAAAGAGGGGTGGACAATGGCAAAGAGGGGCGGACAAGTGCTGAGAATACGGGACAAGGGTAAACAGGGGTGAACAATGGCAAAGAGGGTCGGACAAGGGCAAAGAGGGTCGGACAAGGGCAAAGGGGGGCGGAAAAGGGCAAAGAGGGGTGGACAATGGTAAAGAGGGGCGGACAAGGGCAAAGAGGGGCGGACAAGGGCAAAGGGGGGAGGACAAGGGCAAAGGGGGGCGGACAAGTGATGAGAATACGGGACAAGGGAAAGAGGGGAGGAAAAGTGCGGAGAATATGGGACAAGGGCCAAGGGGTTGGACAAGGGCCAAGAGGGGCGGACAAGGGCCAAGAGGGGCGGACAAGTGTAAAGAGGGGCGTACAAGTGCTGAGAATACGGGACAAGGGCAAAGAGGGGCGGACAAGTGCTGAGAAAACGGGACAAGTGTAAAGAGGGGTGGAAAATTGCAAAGAGGGGCGGAGAAGGGCTGAGAATACGGGACAAAGGCAATTAGGGGCGGAGAAGTGCGGAGAATAAGGGACAAGGGCAAAGAGGGGCGGACAAGGGCAAAGAGGGGCGGACAAAGGCAAAGAGGGGCGGACAAGGGCAATTAGGGGCGAACAAGTGCGGAGAATAAAGGACAAGGGCAAAGAGGGGCGGACAAGGGCAAAGAGGGGCGGACAAGAGCAAAGAGGGTCGGACAAGGGCAAAGAGGGTCGGACAAGGGCAAAGGGGGGCGGACAAGGGTAAAGGGGGGCGGACAAGGGCAAAGAGGGGCGGACAAGGGCAAAGAGGGGTGGACAATGGCAAAGAGGGGCGGACAAGGGCAAAGAGGGGCGGACAAGGGCAAAGGGGGGCGGACAAGGGCAAAGGGGGGCGGACAAGTGCAAAGGGGGGCGGACAAGTGATGAGAATACGGGACAAGGGCCAAGGGGTCGCACAAGGGCCAAGAGGGGCGGACAAGGGCCAAGAAGGGCGGAAAAGTGTAAAGAGGGGCGTACAAGTGCTGAGAATACGGGACAAGGGCAAAGAGGGGCGGACAAGGGCAAAGAGGGGCGGACAAGAGCAAAGAGGGGCAGACAATGGCAAAGAGGGGCGGACAAGTGCTGAGAATACGGGACAAGGGCAAAGAGCGGCGGACAAGTATAAAGAGGGGCGGACAAGGACAAAGAGAGGCGGACAAGTGCCGAGAATATGGGACAAGGGCCAAGAGGGGCGGACAAGGCCCAAGAGGGGTGGACAAGGGAAAAGATGGGCGGACAAGGGCCAAGAGGGGCGGACAAGTGCAAAGAGGGGCGTACAAGGGCAAAGAGGGGCGAACAAGTGCTGAGAATACGGGACAAGGGCAAAGAGGGGCGGACAAGTGCTGAGAATACGGGACAAGGGAAAAGAGGGCGAACAAGGGCCAAGAGGGGCGGACAAGGGCCAAGAGGGGCGGACAAGGGCCAAGAGGGGCGGACAAGTTCTTGAGAATACGGGACAAGGGCAAAGAGGGGCCGACAAGTGCTGAGAATCCTGGACAAGGGCAAATAGCGGCGGATAAGTGCTGAGAATACGGGACAAGGGCGAAGAGGGGCGGAGAAGTGCTGAGAATACGGGACAAGGGCAATTAGGGGCGGACAAGTGCGGAGAATGAGGGACAAGGGCAAAGAGGGGCGGACAAGGGCAAAGGGGGGTAGACAAGTGCAAAGAGGGGCGGACACAGGCAAAGAGGGGTGGACAAAGGCAAAGAGGGGCGGACAAGGGCAATTAGGGGCGAACAAGTGCGGAGAGTAAGGGACAAGGGCAAAGAGGGGCGGACAAGGGCAAAGAGGGGCGGACAAGAGCAAAGAGGGGCGGACAAGTGCTGAGAATACCTGACAAGGGCAAAGAGGGGCGGACAAGTGCTGAGAATACGGGACAAGTGTAAAGAGGGGTGGACAATGGCAAAGAGGGGCGGACAACTGCTGAGAATACGGGACAAGGGTAAAAAGCGGTGGACAATGGCAAAGAGGGGCGGACAAGGGCAAAGAGGGGCGGACAAGGGCAAAGGGGGGCGGACAATGGTAAAGGGGATCGGACAAGGGCAAAGGGGGGCGGACAAGGGCAAAGGGGGGCGGACAAGGGCAAAGAGGGGTGGACAATGGCAAAGAGGGGCGGACAAGGGCAAAGAGGGGCGGACAAGGGCAAAGGGGGGCGGACAAGGGCAAAGGGGGGCGGACAAGGGCAAAGGGGTCGGACAAGTGATGAGAATACGGGACAAGGGCAAAGAGGGGAGGAAAAGTGCGGAGAATATGGGACAAGGGCCAAGGGGTCGCACAAAGGCCAAGAAGGGCGGACAAGGGCCAAGAGGGGCGGACAAGTGTAAAGAGGGGCGTACAAGTGCTGAGAATACGGGACAAGGGCAAAGAGGGGCGGACAAGGGCAAAGAGGGGCGGACAAGGGCAAAGAGGGGCGGACAAGAGCAAAGAGGGGCAGACAAGGGCAAAGAGGGGCGGACAAGTGCTGAGAATACAGGACAAGGGCAAAGAGGGGCTGAACAAGTTCTGAGAATCCGGGACAAGGGCAAAGAGGGGCGGACAAGGGCAAAGAGGGGCGGACAAGGGCAAAGAGGGGCGGACAAGTGCAAAGAGGGGCGGACAAGTGCAAAGAGGGGCGGACAAGGGCAAAGAGGGGCAGACAAGTGCAAAGAGGGGCGGACAAGGGCAAAGAGGGGCGCACAAGTATAACGAGGGGCGGACAAGGACAAAGAGGGGTGGACAAGTGCTGAGAATACGGGACAAGGGCAAAGAGCGGCGGACAAGTATAAAGAGGGGCGGACAAGGACAAAGAGGGGCGGACAAGTGCCGAGAATATGGGACAAGGGCCAAGAGGGGCGGACAAGGCCCAAGAGGGGTGGACAAGGGAAAAGATGGGCGGACAAGGGCCAAGAGGGGCGGACAAGTGCAAAGAGGGGCGTACAAGGGCAAAGAGGGGCGAACAAGTGCTGAGAATACGGGACAAGGGCAAAGAGGGGCGGACAAGTGCTGAGAATATGGGACAAGGGAAAAGAGGGCGGACAAGGGCCAAGAGGGGCGGACAAGGGCCAAGAGTGGCGGACAAGGGCCAAGAGGGGCGGACAAGTTCTTGAGAATATGGGACAAGGGCAAAGATGGGCCGACAAGTGCTGAGAATCCTGGACAAGGGCAAATAGCGGCGGATAAGTGCTGAGAATACGGGACAAGGGCGAAGAGGGGCGGAGAAGTGCTGAGAATACGGGACAAGGGCAATTAGGGGCGGACAAGTGCGGAGAATAATGGACAAGGGCAAAGAGGGGCGGACAAGGGCAAAGGGGGGTGGACAAGGGCAAAGAGGGGCGGACAAAGGCAAAGAGGGGTGGACAAAGGCAAAGAGGGGCGGACAAGGGCAATTAGGGGCGAACAAGTGCGGAGAATAAGGGACAAGGGCAAAGAGGGGCGGACAAGGGCAAAGAGGGGCGGACAAGAGCAAAGAGGGGCGGACAAGTGCTGAGAATACCTGACAAGGGCAAAGAGGGGCGGACAAGTGCTGAGAATACGGGACAAGTGTAAAGAGGGGTGGACAATGGCAAAGAGGGGCGGACAAGTGCTGAGAATACGGGACAAGGGTAAAAATGGGTGGACAATGGCAAAGAGGGGCGGACAAGGGCAAAGAGGGGCGGACAAGGGCAAAGGGGGGCGGACAAGGGCAAAGTGGGGCGGACAAGTGATGAGAATACAGGACAAGGGAAAGAGGGGAGGAAAAGTGCGGAGAATATGGGACAAGGGCCAAGGGGTCGGACAAGGGCCAAGAGGGGCCGACAAGGGCCAAGAGGGGCGGACAAGTGTAAAGAGGGGCGTACAAATGCTGAGAATACGGGACAAGGGCAAAGAGGGGCGGACAAGTGCTGAGAATACGGGACAAGTGTAAAGAGGGGTGGAAAATGGCAAAGAGGGGCGGACAAGTGCTGAGAATACGGGACAAGTGTAAAAAGTGGTGAACAATGGCAAAGAGGGTCGGACAAGGGCAAAGAGGGTCGGACAAGGGCAAAGGGGGGCGGACAAGGGTAAAGGGGGGCGGACAAGGGCAAAGGGGGGCGGACAAGGGCAAAGGGGGGCGGACAAGGTCAAAGAGGGGTGGACAATGGCAAAGAGGGGCGGACAAGGGCAAAGAGGGGCGGACAAGGGCAAAGGGGGGCGGACAAGGGCAAAGGGGGGCGGACAAGTGCAAAGGGGGGCGGACAAGTGATGAGAATACGGGACAAGGGCAAAGAGGGGAGGAAAAGTGCGGAGAATATGGGACAAGGGCCAAGGGGTCGCACAAGGGCCAAGAGGGGCGGACAAGGGCCAAGAGGGGCGGACAAGTGTAAAGAGGGGCGTACAAGTGCTGAGAATACGGGACAAGGGCAAAGAGGGGCGGACAAGGGCAAAGAGGGGCGGACAAGAGCAAAGAGGGGCAGACAAGGGCAAAGAGGGGCGGACAAGTGCTGAGAATACAGGACAAGGGCAAAGAGGGGCTGAACAAATTCTGAGAATCCGGGACAAGGGCAAAGAGGGGCGGACAAGGGCAAAGAGGGGCGGACAAGGGCAAAGAGGGGCGGACAAGAGCAAAGAGTGGCGGACAAAGGCAAAGAGGGGAGGACAAGGGCAAAGAGGGGCTGACAAGGGCAATGAGGGGCGCACAAGTATAACGAGGGGCGGACAAGGACAAAGAGGGGCGGACAAGTGCTGAGAATACGGGATAAGTGCAAAGAGGGGTGGACAAGTGCTGAGAATACGGGACAAGGGCAAAGAGCGGCGGACAAGTATAAAGAGGGGCGGACAAGGACAAAGAGGGGCGGACAAGTGCCGAGAATATGGGACAAGGGCCAAGAGGGGCGGACAAGGCCCAAGAGGGGTGGACAAGGGAAAAGATGGGCGGACAAGGGCCAAGAGGGGCGGACAAGTGCAAAGAGGGGCGTACAAGGGCAAAGAGGGGCGAACAAGTGCTGAGAATACGGGACAAGGGCAAAGAGGGGCGGACAAGTGCTGAGAATACGGGACAAGGGAAAAGAGGGCGGACAAGGGCCAAGAGGGGCGGACAAGGGCCAAGAAGGGCGGACAAGGGTCAAGAGGGGCGGACAAGTTCTTGAGAATACGGGACAAGGGCAAAGAGGGGCCGACAAGTGCTGAGAATCCTGGACAAGGGCAAATAGCGGCGGATAAGTTCTGAGAATACGGGACAAGGGCGAAGAGGGGCGGAGAAGTGCTGAGAATACGGGACAAGGGCAATTAGGGGCCGACAAGTGCGGAGAATAAGGGACAAGGGCAAAGAGGGGCGGACAAGGGCAAAGGGGGGTGGACAAGTGCAAAGAGGGGCGGACAAAGGCAAAGAGGGCTGGACAAAGGCAAAGAGGGGCGGACAAGGGCAATTAGGGGCGAACAAGTGCGGAGAATAAGGGACAAGGGCAAAGAGGGGCGGACAAGGGCAAAGAGGGGCGGACAAGAGCAAAGAGGGGCGGACAAGTGCTGAGAATACCTGACAAGGGCAAAGAGGGGCGGACAAGTGCTGAGAAAACGGGACAAGTGTAAAGAGGGGTGGACAATGGCAAAGAGGGGCGGACAAGTGCTGAGAATACGGGACAAGGGTAAAAAGGGGTGGACAATGGCAAAGAGGGTCGGACAAGGGCAAAGAGGGTCGGACAAGGGCAAAGAGGGTCGGACAAGGGCAAAGGGGGGCGGACAAGTGCAAAGGGGGGCGGACAAGTGCAAAGGGGGCGGACAAGGGCAAAGAGGGGCGGACAAGGGCAATTAGGGGCGAAAAAGTGCGGAGAATAAGGGACAAGGGCAAAGAGGGGCGGACAAGGGCAAAGAGGGGTGGACAAGTTCTGAGAATACGGGACAAGGGTAAAAAGGGGTGGACAATGGCAAAGAGGTTCGGACAAGGGCAAAGAGGGTCGGACAAGGGCAAAGGGGGGCAGACAAGGGCAAACGGGGGCGGACAAGTGCAAAGGGGGGCGGACAAGGGCAAAGAGGGGTGGACAAAGGCAAAGAGGGGCGGACAAGTGTAAAGAGGGGCGGACAATGGCAAATGGGGGCGGACAAGGGCTAAGGGGGGCGGACAAGGGCTGAAAATACGGTACAAGTGCAAATAGGAGCGGACAAGTTCTGAGAATCCGGGACAAGGGCAAAGAGGGGCGGACAAGGGCAAAGAGGGGCGGACAAGGGCAAAGAGGGGCGGACAAGAGCAAAGAGGGGCGGACAAGGGCAAAGAGGGGCAGACAAGTGCAAAGAGGGGCGGACAAGGGCAAAGAGGGGTGGACAAGTGCTGAGAATACGGGATAAGTGCAAAGAGGGGTGGACAAGTGCTGAGAATACGGGACAAGGGCAAAGAGCGGCGGACAAGTATAAAGAGGGGCGGACAAGGACAAAGAGGGGCGGACAAGTGCCGAGAATATGGGACAAGGGCCAAGAGGGGCGGACAAGGCCCAAGAGGGGTGGACAGGGGAAAAGATGGGCGGACAAGGGCCAAGAGGGGCGGACAAGTGCAAAGAGGGGCGTACAAGGGCAAAGAGGGGCGGACAAGTGCTGAGAATACGGGACAAGGTCAAAGAGGGGCGGACAAGTGCTGAGAATACGGGACAAGGGCAAAGAGGGCGGACACGGGCAAAGAGGGGCGGACAAGGGCAAAGAGGGGCGGACAAGGGCAAAGAGGGGCGGACAAGGGCTGAGAATACGGGACAAGGGCAAAGAGGTACGGACAACTTTTGAGAATACGGGACAAGGGCAAAGAGGGGCGGACAAGGGCCAAGAGGGGCGGACAAGGGCCAAGAGGGGCGGACAAGTGCTTGAGAATACGGGACAAGGTCAAAGAGGGGCCGACAAGTGCTGAGAATCCTGGACAAGGGCAAATAGCGGCGGATAAGTGCTGAGAATACGGGACAAGGGCGAAGAGGGGCCGACAAGTGCTGAGAATACAGGACAAGGGCAATTAGGTGCGGACAAGTGCGGAGAATAAGGGACAAGGGCAAAGAGGGGCGGACAAGGGCAAAGAGGGGTGGACAAGTGCAAAGAGGGGCGGACAAAGGCAAAGAGGGGCGGACAAGGGCAAAGAGGGGCGGACAAGGGCAAAGAGGGGCGGACAAGGGCAATTAGGGGCGAACAAGTGCGGAGAATAAAGGACAAGGGCAAAGAGAGGCGGACAAGGGCAAAGAGGGGCGGACAAGAGCAAAGAGGGGCGGACAAGTGCTGAGAATACCTGACAAGGGCAAAGAGGGGCGGACAAGTGCTGAGAATACGGAACAAGAGTAAAGAGGGGTGGACAAAGGCAAAGAGAGGCGGACAAGTGCTGACAATATGAGACAAGGGTAAAAAGGGGTGGACAATGGCAAAGAGGGTCGGACAAGGGCAAAGAGGGGCGGACAAGGGCTGAAAATACGGTACAAGGGCAAAAAGGGGCTGACAAGGGCAAAGAGGGGCGGACAAGTGCAAAGAGGTGCGGACAAGGGCAAAGAGGGCAGGACAAACGCTGAGAATACGGAACAAGTGCAAAGAGGGGTGGACAAGTGTTGAGAATATGGGACAAGGGCAAAGAAGGACGGACAAGAGCTGAGAAGACGGGACAAGGGAAAAGAGGGGCGGAAAATTGCTGAGAATACGGGACAAGTGCAAAGAGGGGCGGACAAGTACTGAGAATAGGGGACAACGGCAAAGAGGGGCGGACAAGGGCAAAGACTGGCGGATAAGGGCAAAGACTGGCGGACAAGGGCAAAGACTGGCGGACAAGGGCCAAGAGGGGCGGACAAGGGTCAATGGGGCGGACAAGGGCCAAGAGGTGCGGATAAGGTCCAAGAGGAGCGGACAAGGGCAAAGAGGGGCGGACAAGGGCCAAGAGGGGCGGAAAAGGGCCAAGAGGGGCGGACAAGTGCTGAGAATACGGGACAAGGGCAAAGTGCGTTGGACAAGTGCTTCGAATACGGGACAAGGGCAAAGAGGGGCGGACAAGTGTGGGGAATACGAGACAAGGGCAAAGAGGGGCGCAGTGGTTCTGAGAATACGGGACAAGAGCAAAGAGGGGCGGAGTGGTGCTGAGAATACGGGACAAGGGCAAAGAGGGGCAGAGTGGTGCTGAGAATACAGGACACGGGCAAAGAGGGGCGGATAAGGGCAAAGAGGGGCAGACAAGGGCAAAGAGGGGCTGACAAGTCCTAAGAATACGTGACAAGAGCAAAGAGGGGCGGACAAGTGCTGAGAACACGGGACAACGGCAAAAAGGAGCGGACAAGTGCTGAGAACATGGGACAAGGGCAAAAAGGGGCGGACAAGAGCAAAGAGGGCCGGACAAGCGCTAAGAATATGGGACAATGGCAAAGAGAGTCGGACAAGTGCTGAGAATACGGGACCAGGGCAAAGAGGGGCGGACAAGTGCTGAGAATACGGGACAAGTGCAAAGAGGGGCGGACAAGTGCTGAGACTACAGGACAAGGGCCAAGAGGGGAGGACAAGGGCCAAGAGGGGAGGACAAGGGCCAAGAGGGGAGGACAAGGGCCAAGAGGGGCAGACAAGGGCCAAGAGGGGCAGACAAGGGCAAAGAGGGGCGGACAAGGGCAAAGTGGTCGGACAAGGGCAAAGGGGGGCGAACAAGGGCAAAGGCGGGCGGACAGGGGCAAAGAGGGGCGGACAAGGGCAAAGAGTGGCGGACAAGGGCAACGAGTGGCGGACAAGGGAAAAGAGGGGCGGACAAGTGATGAGAATACGGGACAAGGGGAATGAGGGGCGGAGAAGTGCGGAGAAAGCGGGGCAAGGGCAAAGAGGTGCGGACAAGGGCAAAGAGGGGCGGACAAGGGCAAAGAGGGTCGGACAAGGGCAAAGAGGGTCGGACAAGGGCAAAGAGGGGCGGACAAGTGCAAAGAGGGGCGGACAATTGCAAAGAGGGGCGGACAAAGGCAAAGAGGGGCGGACAAGTGCGGAGAATATGGTACAAGGGCAAAGAGGGTCGGACAAGGGCAAAGAGGGTCGGACAAGGGCAAAGAGGGGCGGACAAGGGCAAAGAGGGGCCGACAAGTGCAAAGAGGGGCGGACAAAGGCAAAGAGGGGCGGACAAGTGCGGAGAATATGGTACAAGGGCAAAGAGGGGTGGACAAGGGCTAAGAGGGGCGGACATAGGCAAAGAGTGGTGGACAAGGGCAAAGAGGGCTGGAGAAATGCGGAAAATACGGGACAAGGGCAAAGAGGGTCGGACAAGTGCAGAGAAAACGGGACAAGAGCAAAGAGGGGCAGAGAAGGGCGGAGAATACTGGACAAGTGCAAAGAGGGGCGGACAAGTGTGGAGAATACGGGACAACTGTAAAGAGGGGCGAACAAGGGAAAAGAGGTGCAGACAAGAGCCAAGAGGTGTGGACAAGTGCAAAGAGTGGCGGACAAGGGCTGAGAATACGATACAAGGGCAAAGAGGGGCGGACTGGGGCAAAGAGTTGTGGACAAGGGCAGAGAATATGGGATAAGTGCAAAGAGGAGCGGACAAGGGCAAAGAGGGTCGGACAAGTGCAAAGAGGGGCGGACAAGTGCAAAGAGGGTCTGACAAGGGCAAAGAGGGGCCGACAAGGGCGAAAATGAGCGGACAAGGGCTGAGAATACGACACAAGGGCAAAGAAGGCTGGGCAAGGGCATAGAGGGGCGGACAAGGGCAAAGGGGACGGACAATTTTGGAGAATGCGGGGCAAGGTAAAAGAGGGGCGGAAAAGTGCGGAGAATACGGGACAAGGGCAAAGAGGGGCGGACAATGGCAAAGAGTGGCGCACAAGTTCAAAGAGGGGCGGACAAGTTCAAAGAGGGGCGGACAAGGGCAAACAGGCTCGGACAAGGGCAAAGAGGGGTGGACAAGGGCAAAGAGGGTCTGACAAGGGCAAAGACGGTCGGACAAGTGCAAAGAGGGGCGGACAAGTGCAAAGAGGGTCTGACAGGGGCAAAGAGGGGCGGACAAGGGATGAGAATATGGGACAAGGGCAAAGAGGGGTGGAGAAAGGCAAAGAAGGGCAGACAGGGAAAAGAGGGGCGAACAAGCCCAAAGAGGGGCGGACAGGGGCAAAGAGGGGAGGAGAAGGGCAAAGAGGAGTGGACATTGGCAAAGGGGGGTGGACAAGGGCTGAGAATACGATACAAGGGCAAAGAGCGGAGGACAAGGGCGGAGAATACGGGACAAGTGCAAAGAGGGGCGGACAAGTGCGGAGAATACAGGACAAGGGCAAAGAGGGGCGGAGAAGGGCAAAGAGGGGCAGACAAGGGCAACGAGTGGCGGACAAGGGCAAAGAGGGCGGAGAAGGGCAAAGAGGGGCAGACAAGAGCAACGAGTGGAGGACAAGGGCAAACAAGGGCGGACAAGTGCTGAGAATACGGGACAAGAGCAAAGTGGGTCGGTCAAGGCCAAAGAGGGGCGGAGAAGTGCGGAGAATACGGGACAAGGGCAAAGAGGGGCGGACAAGTGCGGAGAATAAGGGACAAGGGCAAAGAGGGGCGGACAACGGCAAAGAGGGTCGGACGAGCGCAAAGAGGGGCGCACAAGAGAAAAGAGGGGCGCACAAGAGCAAAGATGGGTGGTCAAGGGCAAAGAGGTGCGGACAAGAACGGAGAACACGGTACAAGGGCAAAGAGGGTCGGACAAGTGAAAAGAGCGTCGGAGAATTCCGGAGAATACGGGACAATTGCAATGAGGGTCCGAAAATATCGGAGAATACGGAAAAAGGGCAAAGAGGGGCGGACAAGTGCGGATAATACGGGACAAGTGCAAAGAGTGACGGATAAGTGCTGAGAATACGGGACAAGGACAAAGAGGGGCGGACAAGTGCTGAGAATATGGGACAACATCAAAGAAGGGCGGACAACGGCAAAGAGGGGCGGACAAGTGCGGAGAATACGGGACATGGGCAAAGAGGGGTGGACAAGATCGGATAATATGGAAAAACTGCAAAGAGTGGCGGACAAGGGCGGAGAATATGGGACAAGGGCAAAGAGGGGCGGAGAATAACGGAGAATTCGGGACAAGGGCAAAGAGGGGCGGACAAGTGCAGAGAATACTGGACAAGAGCAAAGAGGGGCGGACAAGTGCAAAGAGGGGCGGACAAGTGCAAAGAGGGTCGGACAAGTGCGGAGATCACGGGACAAGAGAAAAGAGGGACGGACAAGTGCTGAGAATATTGGACAAGGGCAAAGAGGGGCGGACAAGGGCAAAGAGGGGTGGACAAGGGCAAAGAGGGGCGGACAAGGGCAAAGAGGGGCGGACAAGTGCTGAGAATACGGGAAAGTGCAAAGAGGGGCGGACAAGTGCGGAGAATACAGGATAAGGGCCAAGAGGGGAGGACAAGGGCCGAGAGTGGCGGACAACCCCCAAGAGGGCCGGACAAGTGCAAAGAGAGGCGGACAACGGCCAAGAGGTGCGGAACAAGGGCAAACAGTGGCAGACAAGGGCAAATAGGAGTGGAAAACGGCAAAGAGGGGTGGACAAGTGCGGAGAATACAGGATAAGGGCAAAGAGGGGCGGAGAAGTGCGGAGAATACGGGACAAGGGCAAAGAGGGGCGGACAACATCTGAGAATACGGGACAAAGGCAAAGAGAGGCGGAGAAGTGCGGAGAATATGGGACAAGGGCAAAGAAAACGCGAGAATGTTAAAGAGGGGCGGAGAAGTGCGGAGAATGCGGGACAAGGGCTAAGAGGGGCGGACAAGGGCAAAGATGGGGGTACAAGAGCAAAGAGGGGCGGACAAGGGCAAAGACTGGCAGACAAGGGCAAAGAGTGGCGGAAAAGGTCAAAGAGGGGCGGAGAAGTGCAAGGAGGAGAGGAAAAGTGCGGAGAATACTGGACAAGGGCAAAGAGGGGCTTACAAATGTGGAGAATACGGGACAAGAGCAAAGAGGGACAGAAAGGGGTAGAGAATACGGGACAAGAGCAATGAGGGGCGGAGAAGTGCGGAGAATGCGGGGCAAGGGCAAAGAGGTGCGGACAAGGGCAAAGAGGGGCGGACAAGGGCAAAGAGGTTCGGACAAGGGCAAAGAGGGTCGGACAAGGGCAAAGAGGGGCGGACAAGTGCAAAGAGGGGCGGACAATTGCAAAGAGGTTTGGACAAGGGCAAAGAGGGGCGGACAAGGGCAAAGAGGGGCGGACAATTGCGGAGAATACGGGACAAGGGCAAAGAGAGACGGACAAGAGCGGAGAATAGAGGACAAAGGCAAGGAGGGGCGGACAAGGGCCAAGAGGGGCGGACAATGGCAAAGAGGGGCGGAAAAGGGCAAAGAGGGGCGGACAAGTGTGGAGAATATGGGACAAGGGCAAAGAGGGGCGGTCAAGGGCGGAGAATACGTGACAAGGGCAAAGAAGGGGGGACAAGGGCGGAGAATACGGGACAAGGCCAAAGAGGGGCGGAGAAGTGTGGAGAATACGGAACAAGGGCAAAGAGGGACGGACAAGTGCGGAGAATACAGGACAATAGCAAAGACGGGCGGAGAAGTGCAAAGTGGAGCGGACAAGGCCAAAGAGAGGCTGAAAAGGGCAAAGAGGGGAGGAAAAGGGCAAAGAGGGGCGGAGAAGTGCGGAGAATGCAGGACAAGGACAAAGAGGGACGGACAAGGGCAAAGAGGGGCGGACAAGGGAAATGAGGTGCAGACAAGGGCAAAGATGGGGCGACAAGAGCAAAGAGGGACAAAAAAGTGTGAAGCATACGGGACAAGGGCAAAGAGGGGAAGACAAGTGCGGAGAATACGGGATAAGGGCAAAACAGGGGCGGAGAAGTGCGGAGAACGCGGGACAAGGGCCAAGAGGGGCGGACAAGTGCAAAGAGGGGCGGACAAGGGCAAAGGGGGGCGGACAAGGGCAAAGGGGTGCGGACAAGGGCTGAAAATACGGTACAAGGGCAAATAGTGTCGGACAAGGGAAAAGAGGGGCGGACAAGGGCAAAGAGGGGCGGACTAAAGCAAAGAGGGGCGGACAAGTGCTGAGAATACGGGACAAGAGCAAAGAGAGGAGGACAAGGGCAAATAGGGGCACACAAATGCTGAGAATACAGGACAAGGGCAAAGAGGGGGGGACAAGTGCTGAGAACACAGGACAAGGGCAAAAAGGGGCGGACAAGTGCTGAGAACATGGGACAAGGGCAAAAAGGGGCGGACAAGGGCAAAGAGGGGCGGACAAGGGCAAAGAGGGGCGGACAAACGCTGAGAATACGGAACAAGTGCAAAGAGGGGTGGACAAGTGCTGAGAATAGGGGACAACGGCAAAGAGGGGCGGACAAGGGCAAAGAGGTGCGGACAAGTGCAAATACTGGCGGACAAGGGCAAAGACTGGCGGACAAGGGCCAAGAAGTGCGGATAAGGGCCAAGAGGAGCGGACAAGGGCAAAGAGGGGCGGACAAGGGCCAAGAGGGGCGGACAAGTGCCAAGAGGGTCGGACAAGTACTGAGAATACGGGACAAGGGCAAAGTGGGGTGGACAAGTTCTTCGAATACGGGACAAGGGCAAAGAGGGGCGGACAAGTGTGGGGAATACGGGACAAGAGCAAGGAGGTGCGGAAAAGTGCTGAGAATACGGGACAAGGGCAAAGAGGGACAGAGTGGTGCTGAGAATATGGGACAAGGGCAAAGAGGGGCGGACAAGTGCCAAGGGGTCAGACAAGGGCAAAGAGGGTCGGACAAGGGCCAAGAGGGGCGGACAAGGGCCAAGAGGGGCAGAAAAGGGCAAAGAGGGGCGGACAAGGGCTAAGTGGTCGGACAAGGGCTAAGGGGGGCGGACAAAGTCAAAGGGGGGCGGACAGGGGCAAAGGGGGGCGGACAAGGGCAAAGAGTGTCGGACATGGGCAAAGAGTGTCGGACATGGGCAAAGAGGGGCGGACAAGAGATGAGAATACGGGACAAGGGCAAAGAGGGACGGAGTGGTTCTGAGAATATGAGACAAGAGCAAAGAGAGGCGGAGTGGTGCTGAGAATACGGGACAAGGGCAAAGAGGGACAGAGTGGTGCTGAGAATATGGGACAAGGGCAAAGAGGGGCGGAAAAGGGCCAAGGGGTCAGACAAGGGCAAAGAGGGTCGGACAAGGGCCAAGAGGGGCGGACAAGGGCCAAGAGGGGCAGAAAAGGGCAAAGAGGGGCGGACAAGGGCTAAGTGGTCGGACAAGGGCTAAGGGGGGCAGACAAAGGCAAAGGGGGGCGGACAGGGGCAAAGCAGGGCGGACAAGGGCAAAGAGTGTCGGACATGGGCAAAGAGGGGCGGACAAGTGATGAGAATACGGGACAAGGGCAAAGAGGGACGGAGAAGTGCTGAGAATGCGGTTCAAGAGCAAAGAGGGGCAGACAAGGCCAAAGAGGGATTGACAATTGCTGAGAATAAGGGACAATGGCAAAAAGGTCCGACAAGAGCTGAGAATACTGGACAAGGGCAAAGAGGGGCAGACAAGGCTGAGACTACGGGACAAGGAAAAAGAGGGGTGGACAAGGGCTGAGAATACGGGACAAGGGCAAAGAGGGGCGGACAAGGGCAAAGAGGGGCGGACAAGGGAAAAGAGGGGCGGACAAGGGAAAAGAGGGCGGACAAGGGAAAAGAGGGCGGACAAGGGAAAAGAGTGGCGGACAATGGCTGAGAACACGGGACAAGGGCAAAGAGGGGCGGACAAGGGCAAAGAGGGGCGGAAAAGGGCAAAGAGGTGCGGACAAGGGCCAAGAAGGGAGGACAAGTTCTGGGAATACGGGACAAGGGCAAAAAGGTGCGGACAAGGGCAAAGAGGAGCGGACAAGGGCAAACAGGGGCGGAAAAGGGCTGAAGATACGGGACAAGGGCAAGTAAGTGTGGACAAGTGCATAGAATACGGGACAAGGGCAAAAAGGGGCGGACAAGGGCTCATAATACGGGACAAAGGCTAAGAGGGGCGGACAAGGGCTTAGAATACGGGACAAGGGCAAAGAGGGGCGGACAAGTGCTGAGAATACGGGACAAGGGTAAAGACGGGCGGACAAGGGCTGAGAATACGGGACAAGGGCAAAGAGGTGCGGACAAGGGAAAAGAGGGGCGGACAAGGGCAAAGAGTGGCGGACAAGGGCGGAGAATACGCGACAAGGGCAAAGAGGGGCGGGGAAGGACTTAGAATACGGAACAAGTGCAAAGAGGGGCGGACAAGGGCCAAGAGGGGCGGACAAGGGCCGAGAGTGGCGGACAAGGGCCAAGAGGGGCGGACAAGTGCTGAGAATACGGGACAAGGGCAAAGAGGGGCGGACAAGTGCTGAGAATACGGGACAAGGTCAAAGAGAGGCGAACAAGTGCTGAGAATACGGGAGAATGGAAAAGAGGGGCGGACAAGTGCTGAGAATACGGGACAAGGGCGAAGAGGGGTGGACAAGTGCTGAGAATACGGGACAAGTTCAAAGAGGGACGGACAAGGGCAAAGTGGGGATGACAAGGGCAAAGAGGGGCGGACAAGGGCAAAGAGGGGCGGACAAGGCAAAGAGGGGCGGACAAGGGCAAAGAGGGGCGGACAAGGGCAAAGAGGGTCTGACAAGTGCTGAGAATACGGGACAAGGGCAAAGAGGGGAGGACAAGGGCTGAGAATACGGGACAAGGGCAAAGAGGGGCGGACAAGGGCTGAGAATACGGGAGAAGGGCAAAGAGGGTCGGAAAAGGGCTGTGTATACGGGAGAAGGGCAAAGAGGAACGGACAAGTGCTGAGAATACAGGACAATGGTAAAGACGTGAGGACAAGTGCTGGGAATACGGGACAAGGGCAAAGAGGGGCGGACAAGGGCAAAGAGGGTCTGACAAGTGCTGAGAATACGGGACAAGGGCAAAGAGTGGCGGACAAGGGCGCAGAATACGGGACAACGGCAAAGAGGGGCGGACAAGGGCTGAGAATACGGGTCAAGGGCACAGAGGGGCGGACAAGTGCAAAGAGGGGAGGACAAGGGCAAAGAGGGGCGGACAAGGGCAAAGAGGGGCCGACAAGGGCTGAGAATATGGGACAAGGGCAAAGAGGGGCGGACTAGTGCTGAGAATACGGGACAAGGGCAAAGAGGGACGGACAAGTGCTGAGAATACGGGACAAGTGCAAAGAGGGGCGGACAAGGGCAAAGAGGGGCGGACCATTGCGGAGAATAAGGGACAAGGGCCAAGAGGTGCGGACAAGTGCCAAGAGGGGTGGACAAGGGCCAAGAGGGGCGGACAAGTGCCAAGAGGGGCGGACAAGTGTAAAGAGGGGCGGACAAGTGCTGAGAATACGGGACAAGGGCAAAGAGGGGCGGACAAGGGAAAAGAGGGGCGGACAAGAGCAAAGAGGGGCGGACAACAGTAAAGAGGGGCGGACAAGGGCAAAGAGGGGCGGACAAGTGCTGAGAATACAGGACAAGGGCAAAGAGGGGCGAACAAGTTCTGAGAATCCGGGACAAGGACAAAGAGGGGCGGACAAGGGCAAAGAGGGGCGGACAAGGGCAAAGAGGGGCGGACAAGGGCAAAGAGGGGCGGACAAGGGCAAAGAGGGGCGGACAAGAGCAAAGAGGGGCGGACAAGGGCAAAGAGGGGCGGACAAGTGCAAAGAGGGGCGGACAAGGGCAAAGAGGGGCGGACAAGGGCAAAGAGGGGCGGACAAGGGCAAAGAGGGGCGGACAAGAATAACGAGGGGCGGACAAGGACAAAGAGGGGCGGACAAGTGCTGAGAATACGGGATAAGTGCAAAGAGGGGTGGACAAGTGCTGAGAATATGGGACAAGGGCAAAGAGCGGCGGACAAGTATAAAGAGGGGCGGACAAGGACAAAGAGGGGCGGACAAGTGCCGAGAATATGGGACAAGGGCCAAGAGGGGCGGACAAGGCCCAAGAGGGGTGGACAAGGGAAAAGATGGGCGGACAAGGGCCAAGAGGGGCGGACAAGTGCAAAGAGGGGCGTACAACGGCAAAGAGGGGCGGACAAGTGCTGAGAATACGGGACAAGGGCAAAGAGGGCGGACAAGGGCAAAGAGGGGCGGACAAGGGCAAAGAGTGTCGGACAAGGGCTGAGAATACGGGACAAGGGCAAAGAGGTACGGACAAATGTTGAGAATACGGGACAAGGGCAAAGAGGGGCGGACAAGGGCCAAGAGGGGCGGACAAGGGCCAAGAGGGGCGGACAAGTGCTTGAGAATACTGGACAAGGGCAAATAGCGGCGGATAAGTGCTGAGAATACGGGACAAGGGCGAAGAGGGGCGGAGAAGTGCTGAGAATACGGGACAAGGGTAATTAGGAGCGGACAAGGGCGGAGAATAAGGGACAAGAACAAAGAGGGGCGGACAAGGGCAAAGAGGGGCGGACAAGTGCAAAGAGGGGCGGACAAGGGCAAAGAGGGTCGGACAATGGCAAAGAGGGGCGGAAAAGGGCAATTAGGGGCGAAGAAGTGCGGAGAATAAGGGACAAGGGCAAGGAGGGGCAGACAAGGGCAAAGAGGGGCGGACAAGAGCAAAGAGGGGCGGACAAGTGCAAAGAGGGGCGGACAAGGTTAAAGAGGGGCGGACAAGGGCAAAGAGGGGCGGACAAGAGCAAAGAGGAGCAGACAAGGGCAAAGAGGGGCGGATATGTGCTGAGAATACGGGACAAGGGAAAAGAGGGGCGGACAAGTGCTGAGAATACGGGACAAGTGCATAGAGGGACGGACAAGGGCAAAGAGGGGATGACAAGGGCAAAGAGGGGCGGACAAGGACAAAGCGGGACGAACAAGGACAAAGAGGGTCGGACAAGGGCAAAGAGGGTCGGACTAGTGCAAAGAGGGGCGGACAAGTGCTGAGAATATGGGACAAGGGCAAAGATGGGGGGACAAGTGGTGAGAATACAAGACAAGGGCAAAGAGGGGAGGACAAGGGCTGAGAATACGGGACAACGGCAAATAGGGGCGGACAAGGGCTGAGAATACGGGACAAGGGCAAAGAGGGGCGGACAAGTGCTGAGAATACGGGACAAGGGCAAGGAGGTGCAGACAAGCGCTGAGAATACGGGACAAGGGCAAAGAGGTGCGGACAAGGGGAATGAGGGGCGGACAATGGCAAAGAGGTGCGGACAAGGGGAAACAGGGGCGGACAAGGGGAAACAGGGGCGGACAAGGGCAAAGAGGGGCGGACAAGGGCAAAGAGGGGCGGACAAGTGCTGAGAATACGGGACAAGTGCAAAGAGGGTCGGACAAGGGCAAAGAGGGTCGGACAAGGGCAAAGAGGGGCGGACAAGGGCAAAGAGGGGCGGACAAGTGCTGAGAATACGGGACAAGGGCAAAGAGGGGCGGACAAGTGCTGAGAATACGGGACAAGTGCAAAGAGGGTCGGACAAGGGCAAAGAGGGGCGGACAAGGGCAAAGAGGGGCGGACAAGGGCAAAGAGGGGCGGACAAGTGCTGAGAATACGGGACAAGGGCAAAGAGGGGCGGACAAGTGCTGAGAATACGGGACAAGTGCAAAGAGGGTCGGACAAGGGCAAAGAGGGGCGGACAAGGGCAAAGAGGGGCGGACAAGGGCAAAGAGGGGCGGACAAGTGCTGAGAATACGGGACAAGGGCAAAGAGGGGCGGACAAGGGCAAAGAGGGGCGGACAAGGGCAAAGAGGGGCGGACAAGGGCAAAGAGGGTCGGACAAGGGCAAAGAGGGGCGGACAAGAGCGGAGAATACGGGACAAGGGCAAAGAGGTGCTGACAAGGGCAAAGAGGGGCAGACAAGGGCATAAGAGGGGCGGACAAGGGCAAAGAGGAGCGGACAAGGGCAAAGAGGGGCGGACAAGGGCAAAGAGGGAGGGACAAGGGCAAAGAGGGAGGGACAAGGGCAAAGAGGGGCGGACAAGGGCCAAGAGAGGCGGACAAGTGCTTGAGAATACGGGACAAGGGCAAAGAGGGGTCGACAAGTGCTGAGAATACTAGACAAATGCAAAAAGGTGTGGATAAGTTCTGAGAATACGGGACAAGGGCAAACAGGGGCGGACAAGTGCTGAGAATACGCGACAAGGGCAAAGAGGGGTGGAAAAGTGCGGAGAATAAGGGACAAGAGCAAAGAGGGGCGGACAAGGGCAAAGAGGAGCGGACAAGGGCAAAGAGGAACGGACAAGGGCAAAGAGGGGCGGAGAAGTGCGGAGAATATGGGACAAGGGCATGGAGGGGCGGACAAGGGCAAAGAGGGGCGGACAAGGGCAAAGAGGGGCGGAAAAGGGCAAAGAGGGGCGGACAAGGGCAAAGAGGGGCCGACAAGGGCAAAGAGGGGCGGACAAGTGCTGAGAATACGGGACAAGTGCAAAGAGGGTCGGACAAGGGCAAAGAGGGGCGGACAAGGGCAAAGAGGGGCGGACAAGGGCAAAGAGTGGCGGACAATTGCTGAGAATACGGGACAAGGGCAAAGAGGGGCGGACAATGGCAAACAGGGGAGGACAAGGGCAAAGAGGGGAGGACAAGTGCAAAGAGGGGCGGACAAGGGCAAAGAGGGGCGGACAAGTGCTGAGAATACGGGACAAGGGCAAAGATGGGCGGAAAAGGGGAAAGAGGGGCGGAAAAGTGCTGAGAATACGGGACAAGGGCAAAGAGGGGCGGACAAGGGCAAAGAGGGGCGGACAAGGGCAAAGAGGGGCGGACAAGGGCAAAGAGGGTCGGACAAGGTCAAAGAGGGGCGGACAAGAGCGGAGAATACGGGACAAGGGCAAAGAGGTGCTGACAAGGGCAAAGAGGGGCAGACAAGGGCATAAGAGGGGCGGACAAGGGCAAAGAGGGGCGGACAAGGGCAAAGAGGGGCGGACAAGGGCAAAGAGGGAGGGACAAGGGCAAAGAGGGAGGGACAAGGGCAAAGAGGGGCGGACAAGTGCTGAGAATACGGGACAAAGGCAAAGAGGGACGGACAAGTGGAAAGAGGGGTGGACAAGTGCAGATAATACGGGACAAGGGCAAAGAAGGGCCGACCAGGGCAAAAAGGGGCGGACAAGAGCAAAGAGGGGCGGACAAGTGGTGAGAATAAGGGGCAAGGACAAAGAGGGGCGGAACATGGCAAAGAGGGGCGGACAATGGCAAAGAGGGGCGGACAATTGCAAAGAAGGGCAGACAAGTGCTGAGAATACAGGAGAAGGGCAAAGAGGGGCGGAGAAGGGCAAAGAGGGGCGGACAAGGGCAAAGAGGGGCGGACAAGGGCAAAGAGGGGCGGACAAGGGCAAAGAGGGGCGGACAAGGGCAAAGAGGGGCGGACAAGGGCAAAGAGGGGCGGACAAGTGCTGCGAATACGGGACAAGGGCAAAGAGGAGCGGACAAGGGCAAAGAGGGGCGAGAAATGGCAACGAGGGGCGGGCAATGGAAACGAGGGGCGGGCAAGGGCAAAGAGGGGCGGACAAGTGCTGAGAATATGGGACAAGGTCAAAGGGGCGGACAATGGCAAAGAGGAGCGGACAAGTGCAAAGAGGGGCGGACAACGGCTGATTATTCGGGACAAGGGCAAAGAGGGGCAGACAAGGGCAAAGAGGGGCGGACAAGGGCAAAGAGGGGCGGACAAGGGCAAAGAGGGGCGGACAAGGGCAAAGAGGGGCGGACCAGGGCAAAGAGGGGCGGACAAAGGCAAAGAGGGGCGGACAAGGGCAAAGAGAGTTGGACAAGATCAAAGAGGGGCGGACAAGTGCTGAGAAGTTGGGACAAGGGCAAAGAGGGGCGTACAAGGACAAAGAGGGGCGGACAAGTGCTGAGAATACGGAACAAGGGCAAAGAGGAGCAGACAGGGACAAAGAGCTGCGGACAAGGGCAAAGATGGGCGGACAAGGGCAAAGAGGGGCAGAGAAGAGCGGAGAATACGGGACAGAAGAAAAGATGGGCGGACAAGGGCAAAGAGGGTCAGACAAGGGCAAAGAGGAGCGGACAAGGGCAAAGAGGGACGGACAAGTGCTGAGAATATGGGAGAAGGGCAAAGAGGGGCGGAAAAGGGAAAGGAGGGTCGGACAAAGTCAAAAAGCGGCGGACAAGGGCAAAGAGGGGAGGACAAGGACAAGGAGGGGCTGAAAAGAGCGGAGAATATTGGACAAGGGAAAAGAGGGGCGGACAAGGGCAAAGAGGGGCGGACAAGGGCAAAGAGGGGCGGACAAGGGCAAAGAGGGGCGGACAAGGGCAAAGAGAGGCGGACAAGTGCTGACAATACGGGACAAGGGCCAATAGGGGCGGCAAGATCAAAGAGGGTTGGACAAGGGCAAAGAGGGGCGGACAAGGGCAAAGAGGGGCGGACAAGTGCAAAGAGGGGAGGACAAGGGCAAAGAGGGGCGGACAAGTGTTGAGAATACGGGACAAGGGCAAAGAGGTTCGGACAAGGTAAAAGAGGTTCGGACAAGGGCAAAGAGGGGCGGACAAGGGCAAAGAGGGGCGGACAAGGGCAAAGAGAGGCGGACAAGTGCTGACAATACGGGACAAGGGCCAATAGGGGCGGCAAGATCAAAGAGGGTTGGACAAGGGCAAAGAGGGGCGGACAAGGGCAAAGAGGGGCGGACAAGTGCAAAGAGGGGAGGACAAGGGCAAAGAGGGGCGGACAAGTGTTGAGAATACGGGACAAGGGCAAAGAGGTTCGGACAAGGTAAAAGAGGTTCGGACAAGGGCAAAGAGGGGCGGACAAGGGCAAAGAGGGGCGGACAAGGGCAAAGAGGGGCCGACAATTGTAGAGAATATGAGACAAGGGCAAAGAGGGACGGACAAGGGCAAAGAGGGACGGACAAAGGCAAAGAGGGGCGGACAAAGAAAAGAGGGGCGGACAAAGGCAAAGAGGGGCGGACAACGGCAACGAGGGGCGGATAAGTGCAGAGAATATGGGACAAGGGCAAAGAGGGGCGGACAAGGGCAAAGAGGGGCGGACAAGTGCAAAGAGGGGCGGACAAGTGCTGAGAGTATGGGACAAGGGCAAAGAGGGGCAGACAAGGGCAAAGAGGGGCGGACAAGTGCTGAGAATATTGGACAAGGGCAAAGAGGGGCGGACAAGGGCAAAGAGGGGCGGACAAGGGCAAAGAGGGGCGGACAAGGGCAAAGAGGGTCGGACAAGGGCAAAGAGGGGCGGACAAGGGCAAAGAGGGGCGGACAAGGGCAAAGAGGGGCGGACAAGGGCAAAGAGGGGTGGACAAGGGCAAAGAGGGGCGGACAAGTTCTGAGAATACGGGATAAGTGCAAAGAGGGGTGGAGAAGTGCTGAGAATACGGGACAAGGGCAAAGAGCGGCGGACAAGTATAAAGAGGGGCGGACAAGGACAAAGAGGGGCGGACAAGTGCCAAGAATATGGGACAAGGGCCAAGAGGGGCGGACAAGGCCCAAGAGGGGTGGACAAGGGAAAAGATGGGCGGACAAGGGCCAAGAGGGGCGGACAAGTGCAAAGAGGGGCGTAAAAGGGCAAAGAGGGGCGGACAAGTGCTGAGAATACGGGACAAGGGCAAAGAGGGGCGGAAAATTGCTGAGAATACGGGACAAGGGCAAAGAGGGCCGGGCAAGTGCTGAGAATACGGGAGAAAGTGGGCAAAGATTGGCGGACAAGGGGAAAGAGGGGCGGACAAGGGCAAAGAGGGCGGACAAGGGTAAAGAGGGAAGGACAAGGGCTGAGAATACGGGACAAGGGCAAAGAGGGCCGGGCAAGTGCTGAGAATACGGGAGAAAGTGGGCAAAGAGGGGCGGACAAGGGGAAAGAGGGGCGGACAAGGGGAAAGAGGGGCGGACAAGGGCAAAGAGGGGCGGACAAGGGCAAAGAGGGGCGGACAAGGGCAAAGAGGGGCGGACAAGGGCAAAGAGGGGCGGACAAGGGCAAAGAGGGGAGGACAAGGGCAAAGAGGGGAGGACAAGGGCAAAGAGGGGAGGAGAAGGCCTGAGAATATGGGAAAAGGTCAAAGAGGTGCGGAGAAGGGCAAAGAGGGCCGGACATGTGCAAAGAGGGGCGGACAAGGGCTGGGAATACTTGACAAGGGCAAAGAGGGGCGGACAAAGGCAAAGAGGGGTGGAGAAGGGCCAAGAGGCTCGGACAAGTGCAAAGAGGGGCGGACAAAGGCAAAGAGGGGCGGACAAGGGCAAAGAGAGTTGGACAATGGCAAAGAGGGGCGGACAAGTGCTGAGAAGATGGGACAAGGGCAAAGAGGGACGGACAAGGGCTGAGAACACGGGAAAAGTGCAGAGAGGGGCGGACAATTGCAAAGAGGGGCGGACAAGGGCAAAGAGGGACGGACAAGCGTAAAGGGTGCGGACAAAGGCAAAGGGTCGGACAAGGGCAAAGAGGGGCGGAAAAGGGCAAAGAGGGGTGGGGAAGGGCAAAGTGGGGCGGACAAGTGCTGAAAATACGGGACAAGGGCAAACAGGGGCGGGCAAGGGCAAAGAGGGGCGGAGAAGGGCAAAGAGGGGCGGACAAGTGCGAAGAATATGGGACAAGTGCCAAGCGGGGCAGACAAGGGCCAAGAGGAGTGGACAAGGGCCAAGAGGGGCGGACAAGGGCCAAGAGAGGCGGACAAGTGCTTGAGAATACGGGACAAGGGCAAAGAGGGGCGGACAAGTGCTGAGAATAAGGGACAAGGGCAAAGAGGTGCGGACAAGTGGAAAGAGGGGCGGACAAGGGAAAGAGGGGCGGACAAAGGCAAAGAGGGGCGGATAAGGGCAAATACGGGCGGACAAGGTCAAAGAGGGGCGGAGAAGGGCAAAGAGGGGCGGAAAAGGGGAAAGAGGGGCGGACAAGGGCAAAGAGGGGCGGACAAGGGCAAAGAGGGGCGGACAAATGCTGCGAATACGGGACAAGGGCAAAGAGGAGCGGACAAGGGCAAAGAGGAGCGGACAAGGGCAAAGAGGGGCGAGCAATGGCAACGAGGGGCGGGCAATGGCAACGAGGGGCGGGCAAGGGCAAAGAGGGGCGGACAAGTGCTGAGAATATGGGACAAGGTCAAAGGGGCGGACAATGGCAAAGAGGGGCGGACAAGTGCAAAGAGGGGCGGACAAAGGCTGAGTATTCGGGACAAGGGCCGAGAGTGGCGGACAAGGGCAAAGAGGGGCGGACAAGGGCAAAGAGGGGCGGACAAGGGCAAAGAGGGGCGGACAAGGGCAAAGAGGGGAGGACAAAGGCAAAGAGGGGCGGACAAGGGCAAAGAGAGTCAGACAATGGCAAAGAGGGGCGGACAAGTGCTGAGAAGATAGGACAAGGGCAAAGAGGGACGGACAAGGGCTGAGAACACAGGACAAGTGCAGAGAGGGGCGGACAAGTGCCAAGAGGGGCGGACAAGGGCAAAGAGGGGCGGACAAGGGCAAAGAGGGACGGACAAGGGTAAAGGGTGCGGACAAAGGCAAAGGGGGCGGACAAGGGCAAAGAGGGGCGGAAAAGGGCAAAGAGGGGTGGGGAAGGGCAAAGTGGGGCGGACAAGTGCTGAAAATACGGGACAAGGGCAAAGAGAGGCGGACAAGGGCAAAGAGGAGCGGAGAAGGGCAAAGAGGGGCGGACAAGTGCGAAGAATATGGGACAAGGGCCAAGCGGGGCAGACAAGGGCCAAGAGGGGTGGACAAGGGCCAAGAGGGGCGGACAAGGGCCAAGAGAGGCGGACAAGTGCTTGAGAATACGGGACAAGGGCAAAGAGGGGTCGACAAGTGCTTAGAATACTAGACAAATGCAAAAAGGTGTGGATAAGTTCTGAGAATACGGGACAAGGGCAAACAGGGGCGGACAAGTGCTGAGAATACGCGACAAGGGCAAAGAGGGGTGGAAAAGTGCGGAGAATAAGGGACAAGAGCAAAGAGGGGCGGACAAGGGCAAGGAGGGTCGGACAAGGACAAAGAGGAGCGGACAAGGGCAAAGAGGAACGGACAAGGGCAAAGAGGGGCGGAGAAGTGCGGAGAATATGGGACAAGGGCATGGAGGGGCGGACAAGGGCAAAGAGGGGCGGACAAGGGCAAAGAGGGGCGGACAAGTGCTGAGAATACGGGACAAGTGCAAAGAGGGTCGGACAAGGGCAAAGAGGGGCGGACAAGGGCAAAGAGGGGCGGACAAGGGCAAAGAGTGGCGGACAATTGCTGAGAATACGGGACAAGGGCAAAGAGGGGCGGACAATGGCAAACAGGGGAGGACAAGGGCAAAGAGGGGAGGACAAGTGCAAAGAGGGGCGGACAAGGGCAAAGAGGGGCGGACAAGTGCTGAGAATACGGGACAAGGGCAAAGATGGGCGGAAAAGGGGAAAGAGGGGCGGAAAAGTGCTGAGAATACGGGACAAGGGCAAAGAGGGGCGGACAAGGGCAAAGAGGGGCGGACAAGGGCAAAGAGGGGCGGACAAGGGCAAAGAGGGTCGGACAAGGGCAAAGAGGGGCGGACAAGAGCGGAGAATACGGGACAAGGGCAAAGAGGTGCTGACAAGGGCAAAGAGGGGCAGACAAGGGCATAAGAGGGGCGGACAAGGGCAAAGAGGGGCGGACAAGGGCAAAGAGGGGCGGACAAGGGCAAAGAGGGAGGGACAAGGGCAAAGAGGGAGGGACAAGGGCAAAGAGGGGCGGACAAGTGCTGAGAATACGGGACAAAGGCAAAGAGGGACGGACAAGTGGAAAGAGGGGTGGACAAGTGCAGATAATACGGGACAAGGGCAAAGAAGGGCCGACCAGGGCAAAAAGGGGCGGACAAGAGCAAAGAGGGGCGGACAAGTGGTGAGAATAAGGGGCAAGGACAAAGAGGGGCGGAACATGGCAAAGAGGGGCGGACAATGGCAAAGAGGGGCGGACAATTGCAAAGAAGGGCAGACAAGTGCTGAGAATACAGGAGAAGGGCAAAGAGGGGCGGAGAAGGGCAAAGAGGGGCGGACAAGGGCAAAGAGGGGCGGACAAGGGCAAAGAGGGGCGGACAAGTGCTGCGAATACGGGACAAGGGCAAAGAGGAGCGGACAAGGGCAAAGAGGGGCGAGAAATGGCAACGAGGGGCGGGCAATGGAAACGAGGGGCGGGCAAGGGCAAAGAGGGGCGGACAAGTGCTGAGAATATGGGACAAGGTCAAAGGGGCGGACAATGGCAAAGAGGAGCGGACAAGTGCAAAGAGGGGCGGACAACGGCTGAGTATTCGGGACAAGGGCAAAGAGGGGCAGACAAGGGCAAAGAGGGGCGGACAAGGGCAAAGAGGGGCGGACAAGGGCAAAGAGGGGCGGACCAGGGCAAAGAGGGGCGGACAAAGGCAAAGAGGGGCGGACAAGGGCAAAGAGAGTTGGACAAGATCAAAGAGGGGCGGACAAGTGCTGAGAAGTTGGGACAAGGGCAAAGAGGGGCGTACAAGGACAAAGAGGGGCGGACAAGTGCTGAGAATACGGAACAAGGGCAAAGAGGAGCAGACAGGGACAAAGAGCTGCGGACAAGGGCAAAGATGGGCGGACAAGGGCAAAGAGGGGCAGAGAAGAGCGGAGAATACGGGACAGAAGAAAAGATGGGCGGACAAGGGCAAAGAGGGTCAGACAAGGGCAAAGAGGAGCGGACAAGGGCAAAGAGGGACGGACAAGTGCTGAGAATATGGGAGAAGGGCAAAGAGGGGCGGAAAAGGGAAAGGAGGGTCGGACAAATTCAAAAAGCGGCGGACAAGGGCAAAGAGGGGAGGACAAGGACAAGGAGGGGCTGAAAAGAGCGGAGAATATTGGACAAGGGAAAAGAGGGGCGGACAAGGGCAAAGAGGGGCGGACAAGGGCAAAGAGTGGTGGACAAGGGCAAAGAGAGGCGGACAAGTGCTGACAATACGGGACAAGGGCCAATAGGGGCGGCAAGATCAAAGAGGGTTGGACAAGGGCAAAGAGGGGCGGACAAGGGCAAAGAGGGGCGGACAAGTGCAAAGAGGGGAGGACAAGGGCAAAGAGGGGCGGACAAGTGTTGAGAATACGGGACAAGGGCAAAGAGGTTCGGACAAGGTAAAAGAGGTTCGGACAAGGGCAAAGAGGGGCGGACAAGGGCAAAGAGGGGCGGACAAGGGCAAAGAGGGGCCGACAATTGTAGAGAATATGAGACAAGGGCAAAGAGGGACGGACAAGGGCAAAGAGGGACGGACAAAGGCAAAGAGGGGCGGACAAAGACAAAGAGGGGCGGACAAAAGCTAAGAGGGGCGGACAACGGCAACGAGGGGCGGATAAGTGCTGAGAATATGGGACAAGGGCAAAGAGGGGCGGACAAGGGCAAAGAGGGGCGGACAAGTGCAAAGAGGGGCGGACAAGTGCTGAGAGTATGGGACAAGGGCAAAGAGGGGCGGACAAGGGCAAGGAGGGTCGGACAAGGTCAAAGAGAGGCGGACAAGGGCAAAGAGGGGCAGACAAGGGCAAAGAGGGGCGGAGAAGTGCTGAGAATATTGGACAAGGGCAAAGAGGGGCGGACAAGGGCAAAGAGGGGCGGACAAGGGCAAAGAGGGGCGGACAAGGGCAAAGAGTGGCGGACAAGGGCAAAGAGGGGAGGACAAGGGCAAAGAGGGGCGGACAAGGGCAAAGAGGGACGGACAAGGGTAAAGGGTGCGGACAAAGGCAAAGGGGGCGGTCAAGGGCAAAGAGGGGCGGAAAAGGGCAAAGAGGGGTGGGGAAGGGCAAAGTGGGGCGGACAAGTGCTGAAAATACGGGACAAGGGCAAAGAGAGGCGGACGAGGGCAAAGAGGAGCGGAGAAGGGCAAAGAGGGGCGGACAAGTGCGAAGAATATGGGACAAGGGCCAAGCGGGGCAGACAAGGGCCAAGAGGGGTGGACAAGGGCCAAGAGGGGCGGACAAGGGCCAAGAGAGGCGGACAAGTGCTTGAGAATACGGGACAAGGGCAAAGAGGGGTCGACAAGTGCTGAGAATACTAGACAAATGCAAAAAGGTGTGGATAAGTTCTGAGAATACGGGACAAGGGCAAAGAGGGGCGGAAAAGTGCGGAGAATAAGGGACAAGAGCAAAGAGGGGCGGACAAGGGCAAGGAGGGTCGGACAAGGGCAAAGAGGAGCGGACAAGGGCAAAGAGGAACGGACAAGGGCAAAGAGGGGCGGAGAAGTGCGGAGAATATGGGACAAGGGCATGGAGGGGCGGACAAGGGCAAAGAGGGGCGGACAAGGGCAAAGAGGGGCGGAAAAGGGCAAAGAGGGGCGGACAAGGGCAAAGAGGGGCGGACAAGTGCTGAGAATACGGGACAAGTGCAAAGAGGGTCGGACAAGGGCAAAGAGGGGCGGACAAGGGCAAAGAGGGGCGGACAAGTGCAAAGACGGGCGGACAAGGGCAAAGAGGGGCGGACAAGGGCAAAGAGGGGCGGACAAGTGCTGAGAATACGGGACAAGGGCAAAGATGGGCGGAAAAGGGGGAAAGAGGGGCGGAAAAGTGCTGAGAATACGGGACAAGGGCAAAGAGGGGCGGACAAGGGCAAAGAGGGGCGGACAAGTGCAAAGAGGGGAGGACAAGGGCAAAGAGGGGAGGACAAGGGCAAAGAGGGGCGGACAAGGGCAAAGAGGGGCGGACAAGTGCTGAGAATACGGGACAAGGGCAAAGATGGGCAGAAAAGGGGAAAGAGGGGCGGAAAAGTGCTGAGAGTACGGGACAAGGGCAAAGAGGGGCGGACAAGGGCAAAGAGGGGCGGACAAGGGCAAAGAGGGGTGGACAAGGGCAAAGAGGGGCGGACAAGAGCGGAGAATACGGGACAAGGGCAAAGAGGTGCTGACAAGGGCAAAGAGGGGCAGACAAGGGCATAAGAGGGGCGGACAAGGGCAAAGAGGGGCGGACAAGGGCAAAGAGGGGCGGACAAGGGCAAAGAGGGAGGGACAAGGGCAAAGAGGGAGGGACAAGGGCAAAGAGGAACGGACAAGTGCTGAGAATACGGGACAAAGGCAAAGAGGGACGGACAAGTGGAAAGAGGGGTGGACAAAGGCAGATAATACGGGACAAGGGCAAAGAAGGGCCGACCAGGGCAAAAAGGGGCGTACAAGAGCAAAGAGGGGCGGTCAAGTGGTGAGAATAAGGGGCAAGGACAAAGAGGGGCGGAACATGGCAAAGAGGGGCGGACAATGGCAAAGAGGGGCGGACAATGGCAAAGAGGGTCGGACAAGTGCTGAGAATACGGGAGAAGGGCAAAGAGGGGCGGAGAAGGGCAAAGAGGGGCGGACAAGGGCAAAGAGGGGCAGACAAGGGCAAAGAGGGGTGGACAAGGGCAAAGAGGGGCGGACAAGGGCAAAGAGGGGCGGACAAGTGCTGCGAATACGGGACAAGGGCAAAGAGGAGCGGACAAGGGCAAAGAGGGGCGAGAAAAGGCAACGAGGGGCGGGCAATGGAAACGAGGGGCGGACAAGGGCAAAGAGGGGCGGACAAGTGCTGAGAAGATAGGACAAGGGCAAAGAGGAGCGGACAAGGGCTGAGAACACAGGACAAGTGCAGAGAGGGGCGGACAAGTGCAGAGAGTGGCGGACAAGTGCCAAGAGGGGCGGACAAGGGCAAAGAGGGGCGGACAAGGGCAAAGAGGGACGGACAAGGGTAAAGGGTGCGGACAAAGGCAAAGGGGGCGGACAAGGGCAAAGAGGGGCGGAAAAGGGCAAAGAGGGGCGGACAAAGGCAAAGAGGGGCGGACAAGGGCAAAGAGAGTTGGACAAGATCAAAGAGGGGCGGACAAGTGCTGAGAAGTTGGGACAAGGGCAAAGAGGGGCGTACAAGGACAAAGAGGGGCGGACAAGTGCTGAGAATACGGAACAAGGGCAAAGAGGAGCAGACAGGGACAAAGAGCTGCGGACAAGGGCAAAGATGGGCGGACAAGGGCAAAGAGGGGCAGAGAAGAGCGGAGAATACGGGACAGAAGAAAAGATGGGCGGACAAGGGCAAAGAGGGTCAGACAAGGGCAAAGAGGAGCGGACAAGGGCAAAGAGGGACGGACAAGTGCTGAGAATATGGGAGAAGGGCAAAGAGGGGCGGAAAAGGGAAAGGAGGGTCGGACAAATTCAAAAAGCGGCGGACAAGGGCAAAGAGGGGAGGACAAAGACAAGGAGGGGGTGAAAAGAGCGGAGAATATTGGACAAGGGAAAAGAGGGGCGGACAAGGGCAAAGAGGGGTGGACAAAGGCAAAGAGAGGCGGACAAGTGCTGACAATACGGGACAAGGGCCAATAGGGGCGGCAAGATCAAAGAGGGTTGGACAAGGGCAAAGAGGGGCGGACAAGGGCAAAGAGGGGAGGACAAGGGCAAAGAGGGGCGGACAAGTGTTGAGAATACGGGACAAGGGCAAAGAGGTTCGGAGAAGGTAAAAGAGGTTCGGACAAGGGCAAAGAGGGGCGGACAAGGGCAAAGAGGGGCGGACAAGGGCAAAGAGGGGCCGACAATTGTAGAGAATATGAGACAAGGGCAAAGAGGGACGGACAAGGGCAAAGAGGGACGGACAAAGGCAAAGAGGGGCGGACAAAGACAAAGAGGGGCGGACAAAAGCTAAGAGGGGCGGACAACGGCAACGAGGGGCGGATAAGTGCTGAGAATATGGGACAAGGGCAAAGAGGGGCGGACAAGGGCAAAGAGGGGCGGACAAGTGCAAAGAGGGGCGGACAAGTGCTGAGAGTATGGGACAAGGGCAAAGAGGGGCGGACAAGGGCAAGGAGGGTCGGACAAGGTCAAAGAGAGGCGGACAAGGGCAAAGAGGGGCAGACAAGGGCAAAGAGGGGCGGACAAGTGCTGAGAATATTGGACAAGGGCAAAGAGGGGCGGACAAGGGCAAAGAGGGGCGGACAAGGGCAAAGAGGGGCGGACAAGGGCAAAGAGGGTCGGACAAGGGCAAAGAGGGGCGGACAAGGGCAAAGAGGGGCGGACAAGGGCAAAGAGGGGCGGACAAGGGCAAAGAGGGGAGGACAAGGGCAAAGAGGGGCGGACAAGGGCAAAGAGGGACGGACAAGGGTAAAGGGTGCGGACAAAGGCAAAGGGGGCGGTCAAGGGCAAAGAGGGGCGGAAAAGGGCAAAGAGGGGTGGGGAAGGGCAAAGTGGGGCGGACAAGTGCTGAAAATACGGGACAAGGGCAAAGAGAGGCAGACGAGGGCAAAGAGGAGCGGAGAAGGTCAAAGAGGGGCGGACAAGTGCGAAGAATATGGGACAAGGGCCAAGCGGGGCAGACAAGGGCCAAGAGGGGTGGACAAGGGCCAAGAGGGGCGGACAAGGGCCAAGAGAGGCGGACAAGTGCTTGAGAATACGGGACAAGGGCAAAGAGGGGTCGACAAGTGCTGAGAATACTAGACAAATGCAAAAAGGTGTGGATAAGTTCTGAGAATACGGGACAAGGGCAAAGAGGGGCGGAAAAGTGCGGAGAATAAGGGACAAGAGCAAAGAGGGGCGGACAAGGGCAAGGAGGGTCGGACAAGGGCAAAGAGGAGCGGACAAGGGCAAAGAGGAACGGACAAGGGCAAAGAGGGGCGGAGAAGTGCGGAGAATATGGGACAAGGGCATGGAGGGGCGGACAAGGGCAAAGAGGGGCGGACAAGGGCAAAGAGGGGCGGAAAAGGGCAAAGAGGGGCGGACAAGGGCAAAGAGGGGCGGACAAGTGCTGAGAATACGGGACAAGTGCAAAGAGGGTCGGACAAGGGCAAAGAGGGGCGGACAAGGGCAAAGAGGGGCGGACAAGTGCAAAGACGGGCGGACAAGGGCAAAGAGGGGCGGACAAGGGCAAAGAGGGGCGGACAAGTGCTGAGAATACGGGACAAGGGCAAAGATGGGCGGAAAAGGGGAAAGAGGGGCGGAAAAGTGCTGAGAGTACGGGACAAGGGCAAAGAGGGGCGGACAAGGGCAAAGAGGGGCGGACAAGTGCTGAGAATACGGGACAAGTGCAAAGAGGGGCGGACAAGGGCAAAGAGGGGCGGACAAGTGCAAAGAGGGGAGGACAAGGGCAAAGAGGGGAGGACAAGGGCAAAGAGGGGCGGACAAGGGCAAAGAGGGGCGGACAAGTGCTGAGAATACGGGACAAGGGCAAAGATGGGCGGAAAAGGGGAAAGAGGGGCGGAAAAGTGCTGAGAGTACGGGACAAGGGCAAAGAGGGGCGGACAAGGGCAAAGAGGGGCGGACAAGGGCAAAGAGGGGTGGACAAGGGCAAAGAGGGGTGGACAAGAGCGGAGAATACGGGACAAGGGCAAAGAGGTGCTGACAAGGGCAAAGAGGGGCAGACAAGGGCATAAGAGGGGCGGACAAGGGCAAAGAGGGGCGGACAAGGGCAAAGAGGGGCGGACAAGTGCTGAGAATACGGGACAAGTGCAAAGAGGGTCGGACAAGGGCAAAGAGGGGCGGACAAGGGCAAAGAGGGGCGGACAAGTGCAAAGACGGGCGGACAAGGGCAAAGAGGGGCGGACAAGGGCAAAGAGGGGCGGACAAGTGCTGAGAATACGGGACAAGGGCAAAGATGGGCGGAAAAGGGGAAAGAGGGGCGGAAAAGTGCTGAGAGTACGGGACAAGGGCAAAGAGGTGCGGACAAGTGTTGAGAATACGGGACAAGGGCAAAGAGGTTCGGAGAAGGTAAAAGAGGTTCGGACAAGGGCAAAGAGGGGCGGACAAGGGCAAAGAGGGGCGGACAAGGGCAAAGAGGGGCCGACAATTGTAGAGAATATGAGACAAGGGCAAAGAGGGACGGACAAGGGCAAAGAGGGACGGACAAAGGCAAAGAGGGGCGGACAAAGACAAAGAGGGGCGGACAAAAGCTAAGAGGGGCGGACAACGGCAACGAGGGGCGGATAAGTGCTGAGAATATGGGACAAGGGCAAAGAGGGGCGGACAAGGGCAAAGAGGGGCGGACAAGTGCAAAGAGGGGCGGACAAGTGCTGAGAGTATGGGACAAGGGCAAAGAGGGGCGGACAAGGGCAAGGAGGGTCGGACAAGGTCAAAGAGAGGCGGACAAGGGCAAAGAGGGGCAGACAAGGGCAAAGAGGGGCGGACAAGTGCTGAGAATATTGGACAAGGGCAAAGAGGGGCGGACAAGGGCAAAGAGGGGCGGACAAGGGCAAAGAGGGGCGGACAAGGGCAAAGAGGGTCGGACAAGGGCAAAGAGGGGCGGACAAGGGCAAAGAGGGGCGGACAAGGGCAAAGAGGGGCGGACAAGGGCAAAGAGGGGAGGACAAGGGCAAAGAGGGGCGGACAAGGGCAAAGAGGGACGGACAAGGGTAAAGGGTGCGGACAAAGGCAAAGGGGGCGGTCAAGGGCAAAGAGGGGCGGAAAAGGGCAAAGAGGGGTGGGGAAGGGCAAAGTGGGGCGGACAAGTGCTGAAAATACGGGACAAGGGCAAAGAGAGGCAGACGAGGGCAAAGAGGAGCGGAGAAGGTCAAAGAGGGGCGGACAAGTGCGAAGAATATGGGACAAGGGCCAAGCGGGGCAGACAAGGGCCAAGAGGGGTGGACAAGGGCCAAGAGGGGCGGACAAGGGCCAAGAGAGGCGGACAAGGGCCAAGAGAGGCGGACAAGTGCTTGAGAATACGGGACAAGGGCAAAGAGGGGTCGACAAGTGCTGAGAATACTAGACAAATGCAAAAAGGTGTGGATAAGTTCTGAGAATACGGGACAAGGGCAAAGAGGGGCGGAAAAGTGCGGAGAATAAGGGACAAGAGCAAAGAGGGGCGGACAAGGGCAAGGAGGGTCGGACAAGGGCAAAGAGGAGCGGACAAGGGCAAAGAGGAACGGACAAGGGCAAAGAGGGGCGGAGAAGTGCGGAGAATATGGGACAAGGGCATGGAGGGGCGGACAAGGGCAAAGAGGGGCGGACAAGGGCAAAGAGGGGCGGAAAAGGGCAAAGAGGGGCGGACAAGGGCAAAGAGGGGCGGACAAGTGCTGAGAATACGGGACAAGTGCAAAGAGGGTCGGACAAGGGCAAAGAGGGGCGGACAAGGGCAAAGAGGGGCGGACAAGTGCAAAGACGGGCGGACAAGGGCAAAGAGGGGCGGACAAGGGCAAAGAGGGGCGGACAAGTGCTGAGAATACGGGACAAGGGCAAAGATGGGCGGAAAAGGGGAAAGAGGGGCGGAAAAGTGCTGAGAGTACGGGACAAGGGCAAAGAGGGGCGGACAAGGGCAAAGAGGGGCGGACAAGTGCTGAGAATACGGGACAAGTGCAAAGAGGGGCGGACAAGGGCAAAGAGGGGCGGACAAGTGCAAAGAGGGGAGGACAAGGGCAAAGAGGGGAGGACAAGGGCAAAGAGGGGCGGACAAGGGCAAAGAGGGGCGGACAAGTGCTGAGAATACGGGACAAGGGCAAAGATGGGCGGAAAAGGGGAAAGAGGGGCGGAAAAGTGCTGAGAGTACGGGACAAGGGCAAAGAGGGGCGGACAAGGGCAAAGAGGGGCGGACAAGGGCAAAGAGGGGTGGACAAGGGCAAAGAGGGGTGGACAAGAGCGGAGAATACGGGACAAGGGCAAAGAGGTGCTGACAAGGGCAAAGAGGGGCAGACAAGGGCATAAGAGGGGCGGACAAGGGCAAAGAGGGGCGGACAAGGGCAAAGAGGGGCGGACAAGGGCAAAGAGGGGCGGACAAGGGCAAAGAGGGAGGGACAAGGGCAAAGAGGGAGGGACAAGGGCAAAGAGGAACGGACAAGTGCTGAGAATACGGGACAAAGGCAAAGAGGGACGGACAAGTGGAAAGAGGGGTGGACAAATGCAGATAATACGGGACAAGGGCAAAGAAGGGCCGACCAGGGCAAAAAGGGGCGTACAAGAGCAAAGAGGGGCGGTCAAGTGGTGAGAATAAGGGGCAAGGACAAAGAGGGGCGGAACATGGCAAAGAGGGGCGGACAATGGCAAAGAGGGGCGGACAATGACAAAGAGGGTCGGACAAGTGCTGAGAATACGGGAGAAGGGCAAAGAGGGGCGGAGAAGGGCAAAGAGGGGCGGACAAGGGCAAAGAGGGGCAGACAAGGGCAAAGAGGGGCGGACAAGGGCAAAGAGGGGCGGACAAGGGCAAAGAGGGGCGGACAAGTGCTGCGAATACGGGACAAGGGCAAAGAGGAGAGAACAAGGGCAAAGAGGGGCGAGAAAAGGCAACGAGGGGCGGGCAATGGAAACGAGGGGCGGACAAGGGCAAAGAGGGGCGGACAAGTGCTGAGAATATGGGACAAGGTCAAAGGGGCGGACAATGGCAAAGAGGAGCGGACAAGTGCAAAGAGGGGCGGACAAGGGCTGAGTAGTCGGGACAATGGCAAAGAGGGTCAGACAAGGGCAAAGAGGGGCGGACAAGGGCAAAGAGGGGCGGACAAGTGCAAAGACGGGCGGACAAGGGCAAAGAGGGGCGGACAAGGGCAAAGAGGGGCGGACAAGGGCAAAGAGGGGCGGACAAGGGCAAAGAGGGGCGGACAAAGACAAAGAGGGGCGGACAAGGGCAAAGAGAGTTGGACAAGGTCAAAGAGGGGCGGACAAGTGCTGAGAAGTTGGGACAAGGGCAAAGAGGGGCGTACAAGTACAAAGAGGGGCGGACAAGTGCTGAGAATACGGAACAAGGGCAAAGAGGAACAGACAGGGACAAAGAGCTGCGGACAAGGGCAAAGATGGGCGGACAAGGGCAAAGAGGGGCAGAGAAGAGCGGAGAATACGGGACAGAAGAAAAGAGGGGCGGACAAGGGCAAAGAGGGTCAGACAAGTGCTGAGAATATGGGAGAAGGGCAAAGAGGGGCGGAAAAGGGAAAGGAGTATCGGACAAAGTCAAAAAGCGGCGGACAAGGGCAAAGAGGGGAGGACAAGGACAAGGAGGGGCTGAAAAGAGCGGAGAATATTGGACAAGGGAAAAGAGGGGCGGAAAAGGGCAAAGAGGGGCGGACAAGGGCAAAGAGGGGCGGACAAGGGCAAAGAGGGGCGGACAAGTGCTGACAATACGGGACAAGGGCAAATAGGGGCAGCAAGATCAAAGAGGGTTGGACAAGGGCAAAGAGGGGCGGACAAGGGCAAAGAGGGGAGGACAAGGGCAAAGAGGGGCGGACAAGTGTTGAGAATACGGGATAAGGGCAAAGAGGTTCGGACAAGGGCAAAGAGGGGCGGACAAGGGCAAAGAGGGGCAGACAAGGGCAAAGAGGGGCCGACAATTGTAGAGAATATGGGACAAGGGCAAAGAGGGACGGACAAGGGCAAAGAGGGACGGACAAGGGCAAAGAGGGGCGGACAAAGGCAAAGAGGGGCGGACAAAGGCAAAGAGGGTCGGACAAGGGTAAAGAGGGGCGGACAAGGGCAAAGAGGGGCGGACAACGGCAACGAGGGGCGGATAAGTGCTGAGAATATGGGACAAGGGCAAAGAGGGGCGGACAAGGGCAAAGAGGGGCGGACAAGGGCAAAGAGGGGCGGACAAGTGCTGAGAGTATGGGACAAGGGCAAAGAGGGGCGGACAAGGGCAAGGAGGGTCGGACAAGGGCAAAGAGTGTCGGACAAGGTCAAAGAGAGGCGGACAAGGGCAAAGAGGGGCAGACAAGGGCAAAGAGGGGCGGACAAGTGCTGAGAATATTAGACAAGGGCAAAGAGGGGCGGACAAGGGCAAAGAGGGGCGGACAAGGGCAAAGAGGGGCGGACAAGGGCAAAGAGGGGCGGACAAGGGCAAAGAGGGGCGGACAAGTGCAAAGAGGGAAGGACAAGGGCAAAGAGGGGCGGACAAGGGCAAAGAGGGCCGGACAAGGGCAAAGAGGGGCGGACAAGTTCTGAGAATACGGGATAAGTGCAAAGAGGGGTGGAGAAGTGCTGAGAATACGGGACAAGGGCAAAGAGGGGCGGACAAGTGCTGAGAATACGGGACAAGGGCAAAGATGGGCGGAAAAGGGGAAAGAGGGGCGGAAAAGTGCTGAGAATACGGGACAAGGGCAAAGAGGGGCGGACAAGGGCAAAGAGGGGCGGACAAGGGCAAAGAGGGTCGGACAAGGGTAAAGAGGGGCGGACAAGAGCGGAGAATACGGGACAAGGGCAAAGAGGTGCTGACAAGGGCAAAGAGGGGCAGACAAGGGCATAAGAGGGGCGGACAAGGGCAAAGAGGGGCGGACAAGGGCAAAGAGGGGCGGACAAGGTCAAAGAGGGGCGGACAAGGGCAAAGAGGGAGGGACAAGGGCAAAGAGGGAGGGACAAGGGCAAAGAGGGACGGACAAGTGCTGAGAATACGGGACAAAGGCAAAGAGGGACGGACAAGTGGAAAGAGGGGTGGACAAATGCAGATAATACGGGACAAGGGCAAAGAAGGGCCGACCAGGGCAAAAAGGGGCGGACAAGAGCAAAGAGGGGCGGACAAGTGGTGAGAATAAGGGGCAAGGACAAAGAGGGGCGGAACATGGCAAAGAGGGGCGGACAATGGCAAAGAGGGGCGGACAATTGCAAAGAAGGGCGGACAAGTGCTGAGAATACGGGAGAAGGGCAAAGAGGGGCGGAGAAGGGCAAAGAGGGGCGGACAAGGGCAAAGAGGGGCGGACAAGGGCAAAGAGGGGCGGACAAGGGCAAAGAGGGGCGGACAAGGGCAAAGAGGGGCGGACAAGTGCTGCGAATACGGGACAAGGGCAAAGAGGAGCGGACAAGGGCAAAGAGGGGCGAGAAAAGGCAACGAGGGGCGGGCAATGGAAACGAGGGGCGGACAAGGGCAAAGAGGGGCGGACAAGTGCTGAGAATATGGGACAATGTCAAAGGGGCGGACAATGGGAAAGAGGAGTGGACAAGTGCAAAGAGGGGCGGACAAGTGCTGAGTAGTCGGGACAATGGCAAAGAGGGTCAGACAAGGGCAAAGAGGGGCGGACAAGGGCAAAGAGGGGCGGACAAGGGCAAAGAGGGGCGGACAAGGGCAAAGAGGGGCGGACAAGGGCAAAGAGGGGAGACAAGGGCAAAGAGGGGCGGACAAAGGCAAAGAGGGGCGGACAAAGGCAAAGAGGGGCGGACAAGGGCAAAGAGAGTTGGACAAGGTCAAAGGGGGCGGACAAGTGCTGAGAAGTTGGGACAAGGGCAAAGAGGGGCGTACAAGGACAAAGAGGGGCGGACAAGTGCTGAGAATACGGAACAAGGGCAAAGAGGAGCAGACAGGGACAAAGAGCTGCGGACAAGGGCAAAGATGGGCGGACAAGGGCAAAGAGGGGCAGAGAAGAGCGGAGAATACGGGACAGAAGAAAAGAGGGGCGGACAAGGGCAAAGAGGGTCAGACAAGTGCTGAGAATATGGGAGAAGGGCAAAGAGGGGCGGAAAAGGGAAAGGAGTATCGGACAAAGTCAAAAAGCGGCGGACAAGGGCAAAGAGGGGAGGACAAGGACAAGGAGGGGCTGAAAAGAGCGGAGAATATTGGACAAGGGAAAAGAGGGGCGGAAAAGGGCAAAGAGGGGCGGACAAGGGCAAAGAGGGGCGGACAAGGGCAAAGAGGGGCGGACAAGTGCTGACAATACGGGACAAGGGCAAATAGGGGCAGCAAGATCAAAGAGGGTTGGACAAGGGCAAAGAGGGGCGGACAAGGGCAAAGAGGGGAGGACAAGGGCAAAGAGGGGCGGACAAGTGTTGAGAATATGGGATAAGGGCAAAGAGGTTCGGACAAGGGCAAAGAGGTTCGGACAAGGGCAAAGAGGGGCAGACAAGGGCAAAGAGGGGCCGACAATTGTAGAGAATATGGGACAAGGGCAAAGAGGGACGGACAAGGGCAAAGAGGGACGGACAAAGGCAAAGAGGGGCGGACAAAGGCAAAGAGGGGCGGACAAAGGCAAAGAGGGGCGGACAAAGGCAAAGAGGGTCGGACAAGGGTAAAGAGGGGCGGACAAGGGCAAAGAGGGGCGGACAACGGCAACGAGGGGCGGATAAGTGCTGAGAATATGGGACAAGGGCAAAGAGGGGCGGACAAGGGCAAAGAGGGGCGGACAAGGGCAAAGAGGGGCGGACAAGTGCTGAGAGTATGGGACAAGGGCAAAGAGGGGCGGACAAGGGCAAGGAGAGTCGGACAAGTGCAAAGAGTGTCGGACAAGGTCAAAGAGAGGCGGACAAGGGCAAAGAGGGGCAGACAAGGGCAAAGAGGGGCGGACAAGTGCTGAGAATATTGGACAAGGGCAAAGAGGGGCGGACAAGGGCAAAGAGGGGCGGACAAGGGCAAAGAGGGGCGGACAAGGGCAAAGAGGGGCGGACAAGGGCAAAGAGGGGCGGACAAGTGCAAAGAGGGAAGGACAAGGGCAAAGAGGGGCGGACAAGGGCAAAGAGGGCCGGACATGGGCAAAGAGGGGCGGACAAGTTCTGAAAATACGGGATAAGTGCAAAGAGGGGTGGAGAAGTGCTGAGAATACGGGACAAGGGCAAAGAGGGGCGGACAAGTGCTGAGAATACGGGACAAGGGCAAAGATGGGCGGAAAAGGGGAAAGAGGGGCGGAAAAGTGCTGAGAATACGGGACAAGGGCAAAGAGGGGCGGACAAGGGCAAAGAGGGTCGGACAAGGGCAAAGAGGGGCGGACAAGAGCGGAGAATACGGGACAAGGGCAAAGAGGTGCTGACAAGGGCAAAGAGGGGCAGACAAGGGCATAAGAGGGGCGGACAAGGGCAAAGAGGGGCGGACAAGGGCAAAGAGGGGCGGACAAGGTCAAAGAGGGGCGGACAAGGACAAAGAGGGAGGGACAAGGGCAAAGAGGGAGGGACAAGGGCAAAGAGGGACGGACAAGTGCTGAGAATACGGGACAAAGGCAAAGAGGGACGGACAAGTGGAAAGAGGGGTGGACAAATGCAGATAATACGGGACAAGGGCAAAGAAGGGCCGACCAGGGCAAAAAGGGGCGGACAAGAGCAAAGAGGGGCGGACAAGTGGTGAGAATAAGGGGCAAGGACAAAGAGGGGCGGAACATGGCAAAGAGGGGCGGACAATGGCAAAGAGGGGCGGACAATTGCAAAGAAGGGCGGACAAGTGCTGAGAATACGGGAGAAGGGCAAAGAGGGGCGGACAAGGGCAAAGAGGGGCGGACAAGGGCAAAGAGGGGCGGACAAGGGCAAAGAGGGGCGGACAAGGGCAAAGAGGGGCGGACAAGTGCTGCGAATACGGGACAAGGGCAAAGAGGAGCGGACAAGGGCAAAGATGGGCGAGAAAAGGCAACGAGGGGCGGGCAATGGAAACGAGGGGCGGACAAGGGCAAAGAGGGGCGGACAAGTGCTGAGAATATGGGACAATGTCAAAGGGGCGGACAATGGGAAAGAGGAGTGGACAAGTGCAAAGAGGGGCGGACAAGTGCTGAGTAGTCGGGACAATGGCAAAGAGGGTCAGACAAGGGCAAAGAGGGGCGAACAAGGGCAAAGAGGGGCGGACAAGGGCAAAGAGGGGCGGACAAGGGCAAAGAGGGGAGACAAGGGCAAAGAGGGGCGGACAAAGGCAAAGAGGGGCGGACAAAGGCAAAGAGGGGCGGACAAGGGCAAAGAGAGTTGGACAAGGTCAAAGAGGGGTGGACAAGTGCTGAGAAGTTGGGACAAGGGCAAAGAGGGGCGTACAAGGACAAAGAGGGGCGGACAAGTGCTGAGAATACGGAACAAGGGCAAAGAGGAGCAGACAGGGACAAAGAGCTGCGGACAAGGGCAAAGATGGGCGGACAAGGGCAAAGAGGGGCAGAGAAGAGCGGAGAATACGGGACAGAAGAAAAGAGGGGCGGACAAGGGCAAAGAGGGTCAGACAAGGGCAAAGAGGAGCGGACAAGGGCAAAGAGGGATGGACAAGTGCTGAGAATATGGGAGAAGGGCAAAGAGGGGCGGAAAAGGAAAGGAGTATCGGACAAAGTCAAAAAGCGGCGGACAAGGGCAAAGAGGGGAGGACAAGGGCAAAGAGGGGCGGACAAGTGCTTACAATACGGGACAAGGGCAAATAGGGGCGGCAAGATCAAAGAGGGTTGGACAAGGGCAAAGATGGGCGGACAAGGGCAAAGAGGGGCGGAAAAAGGCAAAGAGGGGCGGACAAGGGCAAGGAGGGGCGGACAAGGGCAAAGAGGGGCGGACAACGGCAACGAGGGGCGGATAAGTGCTGAGAATATGGGACAAGGGCAAAGAGGGGCGGACAAGGGCAAAGAGGGGCGGACAAGGGCAAAGAGGGGCGGACAAGGGCAAAGAGGGGCGGACAAGGGCAAAGAGGGGCGGACAAGTGCTGAGAGTATGGGACAAGGGCAAAGAGGGGCGGACAAGGCAAGGAGGGTCGGACAAGGGCAAAGAGTGTCGGACAAGGTCAAAGAGAGGCGGACAAGGGAAAAGAGGGGCAGACAAGGGCAAAGAGGGGCGGACAAGTGCTGAGAATATTGGACAAGGGCAAAGAGGGGCGGACAAGGGCAAAGAGGGGCGGACAAGGGCAAAGAGGGGCGGACAAGGGCAAAGAGGGTCGGACAAGGGCAAAGAGGGGCGGACAAGTGCTGAGAATACGGGACAAGGGCAAAGAGGGGCGGAAAAGTGCTGAGAATACGGGACAAGGGCAAAGAGGGCCGGGCAAGTGCTGAGAATACGGGAGAAAGTGGGCAAAGAGGGGCGGACAAGGGGAAAGAGGGGCGGACAAGGGCAAAGAGGGGCGGACAAGGGCAAAGAGGGTAGGACAAGGGCAAAGAGGGGAGGACAAGGGCAAAGAGGGGAGGACAAGGGCAAAGAGGGGAGGAGAAGGCCTGAGAATATGGGACAAGGGCAAAGAGGTGCGGAGAAGAGCAAAGAGGGCCTGACATGTGCAAAGAGGGGCGGACAAGGGCAAATAGGGCCGGACAAGGGCTGAGAATATGGGACAAGGGCAAAGAGGGGCGGACAAGGGCAAAGAGGGGCGGACAAATGCAAAGAGGGGCGGACAAGTGCTGGGAATACTTGACAAGGGCAAAGAGGGGCGGAAAAAGGCAAAGAGGGGTGGAGAAAGGCCAAGAGGCTCGGACAAGTGCAAAGAGGGGCGGACAAAGGCAAAGAGGGGCGGACAAGGGCAAAGAGAGTCGGACAATGGCAAAGAGGGGCGGACAAGTGCTGAGAAGATGGGACAAGGGCAAGGAGGGACGGACAAGGGATGAGAACACGGGTCAAGTGCAGAGAGGGGCGGACAAGTGCAAAGAGGGGCGGACAAGGGCAAAGAGGGACGGACAAGCGTAAAGGGTGCGGACAAAGGCAAAGGGTCGGACAAGCGCAAAGTGGGGCGGAAAAGGGCAAAGAGGGGTGGGGAAGGGCAAAGTGGGGCGGACAAGTGCTGAAAATACGGGACAAGGGCAAAGAGGGGCGGACAAGGGCAAAGAGGGGCGGAGAAGGGCAAAGAGGGGCGGAGAAGGGCAAAGAGGGGCGGACAAGGGATAAGAATATGGGACAAGGGCCAAGCGGGGCAGAAAAGGGCCAAGAGGGGTGGACAAGGGCCAAGAGGGGCGGACAAGGGCCAAGAGAGGCGGACAAGTGCTTGAGAATACGGGACAAGGGCAAAGACGGGCGGACAAATGCAAAGAGGGACGGACAAGAGCTGAGAATACGGGACAAGTGCAAAGAGGGGCGGACAAGGTCAAAGAGGGGCGGACAAGTGCTGAAAATACGGGACAAGGCCAAAGAGGGGAGGACAAGTGCAAAGAGGGGCGGACAAGGGCTGAGAATACGGGACAGGTGCAAAGAGGGGCGGACAATGGCAAAGAGGGGCGGACAATGGCAAAGAAGGGCGGACAAGTGCTGAGAATATGGGAGAAGGGCAAAGAGGGGCGGAGAAGGGCAAAGAGGGGCGGACAAGTGCAAAGAGGGGCGGACAAGGGCAAAGAGGGGCGGACAAGGGCAAAGAGGGGCGGACAAGGGCAAAGAGGGGCGGACAAATGCTGCGAATACGGGACAAGGGCAAAGAGGAGCGGACAAGGGCAAAGAGGGGCGAGCAATGGCAACGAGGGGCGAGCAATGGCAACAAGGGGCGGACAAGTGCAAAGAGGGGCGGACAAGGGCAAAGAGGGGCGGACAAGGGCAAAGAGGGGCGGACAAGTGCTGAGAAGATGGGACAAGGGCAAAGAGGGACGGACAAGGGCTGAGAACACGGGACAAGTGCAGAGAGGGGCAGACAAGTGCAAAGAGGGGCGGACAAGGGCAAAGAGAGGCGGACAAGGGCAAAGAGGGACGGACAAGTGTAAAGGGTGCGGACAAAGGCAAAGGGTCGGACAAGGGCAAAGAGGGGCGGAAAAGGGCAAAGAGGGGTGGGGAAGGGCAAAGTGGGGCGGAGAAGTGCTGAAAATACGGGACAAGGGCAAAGAGGGGTGGACAAGGGCAAAGAGGGGCGGAGAAGGGCAAAGAGGGGCGGACAAGTGCGAAGAATATGGGACAAGGGCCAAGCGGGGCAGACAAGGGCCAAGAGGGGTGGACAAGGGCCAAGAGGGGCGGACAAGGGCCAAGAGAGTCAGACAAGTGCTTGAGAATACGGGACAAGGGCAAACAGGGGCGCACAAGTGCTGAGAATACGCGACAAGGGCAAAGAGGGGCGGACAAGTGCGGAGAATAAGGGACAAGAGCAAAGAGATGCGGACAAGGGCAAGGAGGGGCGGAGAAGTGCGGAGAATATGGGACAAGGGCATGGAGGGGCGGACAAGGGCAAAGAGGGGCGGACAAGGGCAAAGAGGGGCGGACAACGGCAAAGAGGGGCGGACAAGGGCAAAGAGGGGCGGACAAGGGCTGAGAATACGGGACAAGTGCAAAGAGGGTCGGACAAGGTCAAAGAGGGGCGGACAAGGGCAAAGAGGTGTGGAGAAGTGCTGAGAATACGGGAGAAGTTCAAAGAGGGGCGGGGAAGGGCTTAGAATACGGAACAAGTGCAAAGAGGGGCGGACAAGAGCCGAGAATACGGGACAAGGGCAAAGAGGGGCGGACAAGGGCAAAGAGGGGCGGACAAGGGCAAAGAGTGGCGGACAAGGGCAAAGAGGGGCGGACAAGGGCAAAGAGGGGCAGACAAAGGCTGAGAACACGCGACAAGGGCAAAGAGGGGCGGACAAGGGCAAAGAGGGGCGGACAAGAGCTGAGAATACGGGACAAGTTCAAAGAGGGGCGGACAAGTGCTGAGAATACGGGACCAGGGCAAAGAGGGGCGGACAAGTGCTGAGAATACGGGACAAGTGCAAGGAGGTTCAGACAAGCGCAGAGAATATGGGACAAGGGCAAAGAGGGGCGGACAAGTGCTGAGAATGCGGGATAAGTGCAAAGTGGTGCGGACAAGGGGAAAGAGGGGCGGACAAGGGAAAGAGGGGCGGACAAAGGCAAAGAGGGGCGGACAAGGGCAAATACGGGCGGACAAGGTCAAAGAGGGGCGGACAAGGACAAAGAGGGGCGGTCAAGGACAAAGAGGGGCGGACAAGGGCTGAGAACATGGGACAAGTGCAAAGAGGAGCGGACAAGGGCAAATAGGGGCGGACAAATGCAAAGAGGGGCGGATAAGTGCAAAAGGGTGGGACAAGGGCAAAGAATGACGGACAAGAGTAAAGGGGGCGGACAAGGGCAAAAGGGGCGGACAGGGCTGAGAATACGGGACAAGGGCAAAGAGGGGCGGACAAGGGCTTAGAATACGGGACAAGGGCAAAGAGGGGCGGACAAGTGCTGAGAATAAGGGACCAGGGCAAAGAGGGGCGGACAAGTGCTGAGAATACGGGACAAGGGCAAGGAGGTGCAGACAAGCGCTGAGAATACGGGACAAGGGCAATGAGGGGAGGACAAGGGCAAAGAGGGTCGGACAAGGGCAAAGAGGGGCGGACAAGGGCAAAGAGGGGCGGACAAGGGAAAGAGGGGCGGACAAAGGCAAAGAGGGGCGGATAAGGGCAAATACGGGCGTACAAGGTCAAAGAGGGGCGGACAAGGGCAAAGAGGGGCAGACAAGGGCAAAGAGGGGCGGACAAGGGCAAAGAGGGGCGGACAAGGGCAAAGAGGGGCGGACAAGGGCAAAGAGGGGCGGAAAAGATCTGAGAATACGGGACAAGTGCAAAGAGGGGCGGACAAGGGCAAAGAGGGGCGGACAAGTGCTGAAAATACGGGACAAGGGCAAAGAGGGGAGGACAAGTGCAAAGAGGGGCGGACAAGGGCTGAGAATACGGGACAAGGGCAAAGAGGGGCGGATTATTGCTAAGAATTCGGGACAAGTGAAAAGAAGGTCGGACAAGGGCAAAGAGGAGCGGAGAAGGGAAAAGTGAGGCGGACAAGTACTGAGAATACGGGACAAGGGCAAAGAGGGGCGGACAAGGGCAAAGAGGGGCGGACAAGGGCAAAGAGGGGCGGACAAGGGCAAAGAGGGGCGGACAAGGGCAAAGAGGGGCGGACAAGGGCAAAGAGGGGCGGACAAGTGCTGAGAATACGGGACAAGAGAAAAGAGGGGCGGACAATGGCAAACAGGGGAGGACAATGGCAAAGAGGGGAGGACAAGGGCAAAGAGGGTCGGACAAGGGCTAAGAGAGGCGGACAATGGCAAAGAGGGGTGGACAAGGGCAAAGAGGGGCGGACAAGGGCAAAGAGGGGCGGAGAAGTGCAAAGAGGGTCGGACAAGGGCAAAGAGGGGCGGACAAGTGCTGAGAACACGGAACAAGGGCAAAGAGGGTCGGACTAGGGCAAAGAGGGACGGACAAGGACAAAGAGGGGCGGACAAGGTTTGAGAATACTGGACAAGGTCAAAGAGGGCCGGACAAGTGCTGAGATTACGGGACAAGGGCAAAGAGGGGCGGACAAGGGCAAAGAGGGGCGGACAAGGGCAAAGAGGGGCGGAAAAGTGCTGAGAATACGGGACAAGGGCAAAGATGGGCGGAAAAGGGGAAAGAGGGGCGGAAAAGTGCTGAGAATACGGGACAAGGGCAAAGAGGGGCGGACAAGGGCAAAGAGGGGCGGACAAGGGCAAAGAGGGGCGGACAAGCGCAAAGAGGGGCGGACAAGGGCAAAGAGGGGCAGACAAGGGCATAAGAGGGGCGGACAAGGGCAAAGAGGGGCGGACAAGGGCAAAGAGGGAGGGACAAGGGCAAAGAGGGAGGGACAAAGGCAAAGAGGGACGGACAAGTGGAAAGAGGGGTAGACAAGTGCAGATAATACGGGACAAGGGCAAAGAAGGGCCGACCAGGGCAAAAAGGGGCGGACAAGAGCAAAGAGGGGCGGACAAGTGGTGAGAATATGGGGCAAGGACAAAGAAAGGCGGAAAATGGCAAAGAGAGGCGGACAATGGCAAAGAGGGGCGGACAATTGCAAAGAAGGGCGGACAAGTGCTGAGAATACGGGAGAAGGGCAAAGAGGGGCGGAAAAGGGCAAAGAGGGGCGGACAAGGGGAAAGAGGGGCGGACAAGGGCAAAGAGGGGCGGACAAGGGCAAAGAGGGGCGGACAAGTGCTGCGAATACAGGACAAGGTCAAAGAGGAGCGGACAAGGGCAAAGAGGGGTGAGAAATGGCAACGAGGGGCGGGCAATGGAAACGAGGGGCGGACAAGGGAAAAGAGGGGCGGACAAGTGCTCAGAATATGGGACAAGGTCAAAGGGGCGGACAATGGCAAAGAGGAGCGGACAAGTGCAAAGAGGGGCGGACAAGGGCTGAGTATTCGGGACAAGGGCAAAGAGGGGCAGACAAGGGCAAAGAGGGGCGGACAAGGGCAAAGAGGGGCGGACAAGGGCAAAGAGGGGCGGACAAGGGCAAAGAGGGGCGGACAAGGGCAAAGAGGGGCGGACAAGGGCAAAGAGGGGCGGACAAAGGCAAAGAGGGTCGGACAAGGGCAAAGAGAGTTGGAAAAGGGCAAACAGGGGCGGACAAGTGCTGAGAAGATGGGACAAGGGCAAAGAGGGGCGTACAAGGACAAAGAGGGGCGGACAAGTGCTGAGAATACGGAACAAGGGCAAAGAGGTGCAGACAGGGACAAAGAGCTGCGGACAAGGGCAAAGATGGGCGGACAAGGGCAAAGAGGGGCAGAGAAGAGCGGAGAATACGGGACAGAAGAAAAGAGGGGCGGACAAGGGCAAAGAGGGTCAGACAAGGGCAAAGAGGAGCGGACAAGGGCAAAGAGGGACGGACAAGTGCTGAGAATATGGGAGAAGGGCAAAGAGGGGCGGAAAAGGGAAAGGAGGGTCGGACAAAGTCAAAAAGCGGTGGACAAGGGCAAAGAGGGGAGGACAAGGACAAGGAGGGGCTGAAAAGAGCGGAGAATATTGGACAAGGGCAAAGAGGGGCGGACAAGGGCAAAGAGGGGCGGACAAGGGATAAGAGGGGCGGACAAGGGCAAAGAGGGGCGGACAAGTGCTGACAATAGGGGACAAGGGCAAATAGGGGCGGCAAGATCAAAGAGGGTTGGACAAGGGCAAAGAGGGGCGGACACGGGCAAAGAGGGGCGGACAAGGGCAAAGAGGGGAGGACAAGGGCAAGAGGGGCGGACAAGGGCAGAGAATATGGGACAAGTGCAAAGAGGGGCGGACAAGGGCAAATAAGGTCGGACAAGGGCAAAGAGGAGCGGACAAGGGCAAAGAGGGGTGGACAAGTGCTGAGAATACGGGACAAGGGCAAAGAGGTGAGGACAAAAGCAAAGAGGGGCGGACAATGGCAAACAGTGGCGGACAAGGGCAAAGAGGGGTGGACAAGGGCAAAGAGGGGCGGACAAGTGCAAACACGGGCGGACAAGTGCTGAGAACACGGAACATGGGCAAAGAGGGTCGGACAAGGGCAAAGAGGGACGGACAAGGGCTGAGAATACAGGACAAGTGAAAGGAGGTGCGGACAAGGGCTGAGAATACGGGACAGGTGCAAAGAAGGTCGGACAAGGGCAAAGAGGGGCGGACAAGCGCAAAGAGGGGCTCACAACTGCTGAGAATACGGGACAAGGGCAAAGAGGGGCGGGGAAGGGCTTAGAATATGGAACAAGTGCAAAGAGGGGCGGAGAAGTGCTGAGAATATAGGAAAAGTGCAAAGAGGGGCGGACAAGTACTGAGAATACGGGACAAGGGCAAAGAGAGGCGAACAAGTGCTGAGAATACGGGACAAGGGCAAAGAGGGGCAGACAAGTGCTGAGAATACGGGACAAGGGCAAAGAGGGGCGGACAAGGGCAAAGAGGGGCGGACAATGGCCAAAGAGGGGCTGACAAGTGCAGAGAATACGGGACAAGGGCAAAGAGGGGCAGAAAAGGGCAAAGAGAGACGGACAAGGGTAAAGGGGGCAGACAAGGGCAAAGGGGGCGGACAAGGGCAAATAGGGGCGGACAAGGTCAAAGAGGGGCGGACAAGTGCTGAAAATACGGGACAAGCGCAAAGAGGGGCGGACAAGGGCAAAGAGGGGCGGAGAAGGGCAAAGAGAGGCGGACAAGTGCTTTAGAATACGGGACAAGGGCAAAGAGGGGCCGACAAGTGCTGAGAATACTAGACAAAGGCAAATAGGTGTGGATAAGTTCTGAGAACACGGGACAAGGGCAAAGAGGGGCGTAAAAGTTCTGAGAATAGGGGACAAGGGCAAAGAGGGGCGGACAAGGGCAAAGAGGGGCGGACAAGGGCAAAGAGGAGCGGACAAGTGCAAAGAGGAACGGACAAGGGCAAAGTCGGGCGGAAAAGTGCAAAGAAGGTCGGAAAAGGGCAAAGAGGGGCGGACAAGTGCAAAGAGGGGCGGACAACTGCAAAGAGGGGCGGAAAAGGGCAAAGAGGGGCGGACAAGGGCTGAGAATACGGGACAAGTGCAAAGAGGGTCGGACAAGGGCAAAGAGGGGCGGAAAAGGGTAAAGAGGTGTGGACAAGTGCTGAGAATACGGGACAAGTGCAAAGAGGGGCGGACAATGGCAAAGAAGAGCGGACAACGGCAAAGAAGGTCGGAAAAGGGCTGGGAATACGGGAGAAGGGCAAAGAGGGACTTACAAGGGCAAAGAGGGGCGGACAAGGGCAAAGAGGGGCGGACAAGGGCAAAGAGGGGCGGACAAGGGCTGAGAATACGGGACAAGGGCAAAGAGGGGCGGACAAGGGCTTAGAACACGGGACAAGGACAAAGAGGGGCGGAAAATTGCTGAGAATACGGGACAAGGGCAAAGAGGGGCGGACAAGGGCAAAGAGGGGAACACAAGTGCTGAGAATACGGGACAAGGGCAAAGAGGGGCGGACAAGTGCTGAGAATACGGGACAAGGGGAAAGAGGGGCGGACAAGGGCAAAGAGGGGCGGACAAGGGCAAAGAGTTTTGGACAAGGGCAAGGAGGGGCGGACAAGGGCAAAGAGGGGCGGACAAGTGCAAAGAGGGGCGGACAAGGGCTGAGAATACTGGACAAGGACAAAGAGGGGCGGACAAGGGCAAAGAGGGGCGGACAAGAACAAAGAGGGGCGGACAAGGGCAAAGAGGGGCGGACAAGGGCAAAGAGGGGCGGACAAGGGCAAAGAGGGGTGGACAAGGGCAAAGAGGGGCGGACAAGGGCAAAGAGGGGCGGACAAGGGCAAAGAGGGGTGGACAAGGGCAAAGAGGGGCGGATAAGTGATAAGAATTCGGGACAATTCAAAAGAGGGGCGGACAAGGGCAAAGAGGAGCGGACAAGGGAAAAGTGGGGCGGACAAGTACTGAGAATACGGGAAAAGGGCAAAGAGGGGGCGGACAAGGGCAAAGAGGGGCGGACAAGGGCAAAGAGGGGCGGACAAGGGCAAGGAGAGGCGGACAAGGGCAAAGAGGGGCAGACAAGGGCAAATACGGGCGGACAAGGGCAAATACGGGCGGACAAGGGAAAAGAGGGGCGGACAAGAGCAAAGAGGGACGGACAAAGGCAAAGAGGGACGGACAAGGGCTGAGAATACGAGACAAGTGCAAAGAGGGGCGGACAAGGGCAAAGAGGGGCGGACAAGGGCAAAGAGGGACGGACAAGGGCTGAGAATACGGGACAAGTGCAAAGAGGGGCGGACAAGGGCAAAGAGGGCCGGACAAGTGCTGAGAATACGGGAAAAGGACAAAGAGGGGCAGACAAAGACAAAGAGGGGTGGACAAGGGCAAAGAGGGACGAACAAGGGCAAAGAGGGGCAGACCAGGGCAAAGAGGGGCGGACAAGTGCTGAGAATACGGGACAAGGGCAAAGAGGGGCGGACAAGGGCAAAGAGGGGCAGACAAGGGCAAAGAGGGGCAGAAAAGGGCAAAGAGGGGCGGAGAAGGGCAAAGAGGTGCGGAGAAGGGCAAAGTGGGGCGGACAACGACAAAGAGGGGCGGACAAGAGCTGAGAATACGGGACAAGGGCAAAGAGGGGCAGACAAAGACAAAGAGGGGTGGACAAGGGCAAAGAGGGACGAACAAGGGCAAAGAGGGGCAGACCAGGGCAAAGAGGGGCGGACAAGTGCTGAGAATATGGGACAAAGGCAAAGAGTGGCGGACAAGGGCAAAGTGGGGCGGACAAGGGCAAAGAGGGGCGGACAAGGGCAAAGAGGGGCGGACAAGGGCAAAGAGGGGTGGACAAGTGCTGAGAATACGGGAAAAGGGCAAAGAGGGGAGGACAAGGGCAAAGAGGGGCGGACAAGGGCAAAGAGGGGCGGAGAAGGGCAAAGAGGGGCGGACAAGGGCTGAGAATACGGGACAAGGGCAAAGAGGGACGGACAAGGGCAAAGAGGGGCGGACAAGGGCAAAGAGGGGCGGACAAGTGCTAAGAATTCGGGACAAGTGAAAAGAGGGTCGGACAAGGGCAAAGAGGAGCGGACAAGGGAAAAGTGAGGCGGACAAGTACTGATAATACGGGACAAGGGCAAAGAGGGGCGGACAACGGCAAAGAGGGGCTGACAAGGGCAAAGAGGGGCGGACACAGGCAAAGAGGGACGGACAAGGGCTGAGAATACGGGACAAGTGCAAAGAGGGGAGGACAAGTGCAATGAGGGGCGGACAAGGGCAAAGAGGGGCGGACAAGGGCAAAGAGGGGCGGACAAGGGCAAGGAGGGGCGGACAAGGGCAAAGAGGGGCGGACAAGTGCTGAGAATACGGAAAACGGGCAAAGAGGGTCGGACAAGGTCAAAGAGGGACGGACAAGAGCAAAGAGGGACGGACAAGGGTTGAGAATACGGGACAAGGGCAAAGAGGGGCGGACAAGTGAAAAGAGGTGCGGGTAAGTGCTGAGAATACGGGACAAGGGCAAAGAGGGGCGGACAAGGGTAAAGAGGGCGGACAAGGGCAAAGAGGGCTGACAAGGGCAAAGAGGGGCAGACAAGGGCAAAGAGGGGCGGACAAGGGCAAAGAGGGGCGGACAGGGGCAAAGAGGGGCGGACAAGGGCAAAGAGGGTCGGACAAGGGCAAAGAGGGGCCGACAAGAGCGGAGAATACGGGACAAGAGCAAAGAGGGTCGGACAAGGGCAAAGAGTGCCGGACAAGTGCTGAGAATACGGGACAAGGGCAAAGAGTGGCGGACAAGAGCAAAGAGGTGCGGAGAAGTGCAAAGTGGGGCGGACAATGTCAAAGAGGGGCGGACAAGGGCAAAGAGGGGCGGACAAGGGCAAAGAGGGGCGGACAGGGGCAATAAGGGGCGGACAAGGGCAATAAGGGGCGGACAAGGGCAAAGAGTGGCGGACAGAGGAAATAAGGGGCGGACAAGATCGGAGAATATGGGACAAGAGCAAAGAGGGGCGGACAAGGGCAAAAAGGGCCGGACAAGTGCTGAGAATACGGGACAAAGTCAAAGAGGGCGGACAAGGGCAAAGAGGGGCGGGCAAGGGCAAAGTGGGGCGGACAGGGTCAAAGAGGGGCGGACAAGGGCAAAGAGGGGCGGACAAGGGCAAAGAAAGGCGGACAAGGGCAAAGAGGGGCGGACAAGGGCAAAGAGGGGCGGATATGGGCTGAGAATACAGGACAAGTGCAAAGAGGGGCGGACAAGGGCAAAGAGGGGCGGACAAGGGCAAAGAGGGGAGGACAAGGGCAAAGAGGTTCGGACAAGGGCAAAGAGTGGCGGACAAGGGCAAAGAGGGGTGGACAAGGGCAAAAAGGTGCGGACAAGTGCAAAGAGGGGCGGACAAGGGCAAAGAGGGGCGGAAAAGTGCTGAGAATACGGAAAACGGGCAAAGAGGGTCGGACAAGGTCAAAGAGGGACGGACAAGAGCAAAGAGGGACGGACAAGGGTTGAGAATACGGGACAAGGGCAAAGAGGGGCGGACAAGTGAAAAGAGGTGCGGATAAGTGCTGAGAATACGGGACAAGGGCAAAGAGGGGCGGACAAGGGTAAAGAGGGCGGACAAGGGCAAAGAGGGGCGGACAAGGGCAAAGAGGGGCGGACAAGGGCAAAGAGGGGCGGACAAGGGCAAAGAGGGGCGGACAGGGGCAAAGAGGGGCGGACAAGGGCAAAGAGGGGCAGACAAGGGCAAAGAGGGTCGGACAAGGGCAAAGAGGGGCCGACAAGAGCGGAGAATACGGGACAAGAGCAAAGAGGGGCGGACAAGGGCAAAGAGTGCCGGACAAGTGCTGAGAATACGGGACAAGGGCAAAGAGTGGCGGACAAGGGCAAAGAGGTGCGGAGAAGTGCAAAGTGGGGCGGACAATGTCAAAGAGGGGCGGACAAGGGCAAAGAGGGGCGGACAAGGGCAAAGAGGGGCGGACAAGGGCAAAGAGGAGCGGACAAGAGCTGAGAATACGGGACAAGGGCAAAGAGGGGCAGAAAAATACAAAGAGGGGTGGACAAGGGCAAAGAGGGACGAACAAGGGCAAAGAGGGGCAGACAAGGGCAAAGAGGGGCGGACAAGTGCTGACAATATGGGACAAAGGCAAAGAGTGGCGGACAAGGGCAAAGAGGGGCGGACAATTGCAAAGAAGAGCGGACAAGTGCAAAGAGGGGCGGACAAGGGCAAAGAGGGGCGGACAAGGGCAAAGAGGGGCGGACAAGGGCAAAGAGGGGCGGACAAGGGCAAAGAGGGGCGGAAAAGAGCTGAGAATACGGGACAAGGGCAAAGAGGGGCAGACAAATACAAAGAGGGTTGGACAAGGGCAAAGAGGGACAAACAAGGGCAAAGAGGGGCAGACAAGGGCAAAGAGGGGTGGACAAGTGCTGAGAATATGGGACAAAGGCAAAGAGTGGCGGACAAGGGCAAAGAGGGGCGGACAAGGGCAAAGAAGAGCGGACAAGGGCAAAGAGGACCGGACAAGTGCTGAGAATACGGGACAAAGGCAAAGAGGGGCGGACAAGGGCAAAGAGGGGTGGACAAGGGCAAAGAGGGGCGGACAAGTGCTGAGAATACGGAAAAAGGGCAAAGAGGGTCGGACAAGGTCAAAGAGGGACGGACAAGAGCAAAGAGGGACGGACGAGGGTTGAGAATAAGGGACAAGGGCAAAGAGGGGCGGACAAGGGAATAGAGGGTCGGACAAGGGAATAGAGGTGTGGACAAGTGCTGAGAATACGGGACAAGGGCAAAGAGGGGCAGGGAAGGGCTTAGAATACGGAACAAGGGCAAAGAGGGGCGGACAACGGAAAAGAAGGTCGGAAAAGGGCTGGGAATACGGGAGAAGGGCAAAGAGGGGCTTACAAGGGCAAAGAGGGGCGGACAAGGGCAAAGAGGGGCGGACAAGGGCAAAGAGGGGCGGACAAGGGCTGAGAATACGGGACAAGGGCAAAGAGGGGCGGACAAGGGAAAAGAGGGGCGGATAAGTGCTGAGAATACGGGACAAGGGCAAAGAGGGGCGGACAAGGGCAAAGAGGGGCGGACAAGGGCAAAGAGGGGCGGACAAGGGCAAAGAGGGGCGGACAAGGGGAAAGAGGGGCGGACAAGGGGTAAAAGGGGCGGACAAGGGGTAAAAGGGGCGGACAAGGGGAAAGAGGGGCGGACAAGGGGAAAGAGGGTCGGACAAGGGCAAAGAGGTGAGGACAAGGGCAAAGAGGTGCGGACAAGGGCAAAGAGGGGCGGACAAGGGCAAAGAGGGGCGGACAAGGGCAAAGAGGGGCGGACAAGGGCAAAGAGGGGCGGACAGGGGCAATAAGAGGCGGACAAGGGCAATAAGGGGCGGACAAGGGCAAAGAGGGGCGGAAAGAGGAAATAAGGGGCGGACAATATCGGAGAATATGGGACAAGAGCAAAGAGGGGCGGACAAGGGCAAAGAGGGCCGGACAAGTGCTGAGAATACGGGACAAGGTCAAAGAGGGCGGACAAGGGCAAAGAGGGGCGGGCAAGGGCAAAGTGGGGCGGACAGGGTCAAAGAGGGGCAGACAAGGGCAAAGAGGGGCGGACAAGGGCAAAGAAAGGCGGACAAGGGCAAAGAGGGGCGGACAAGGGCAAAGAGGGGCGGACAAGGGCAAAGAGGGGCGGACATGGGCTGAGAATACAGGACAAGTGCAAAGAGGGGCGGACAAGGGCAAAGAGGGGCGGACAAGGGCAAAGAGGGGCGGACAAGGGCAAAGAGGGGAAGACAAGGGCAAAGAGTGGCGGACAAGGGCAAAGAGGGGTGGACAAGGGCAAAAAGGTGCGGACAAGTGCAAAGAGGGGCGGACAAGGGCAAAGAGGGGCGGACAAGTGCTGAGAATACGGAAAACGGGCAAAGAGGGTCGGACAAGTTCAAAGAGGTACGGACAAGAGCAAAGAGGGACGGACAAGGGTTGACAATATGGGACAAGGGCAAAGAGGGGCGGACAAGTGAAAAGAGGTGCGGATAAGTGCTGAGAATACGGGACAAGGGCAAAGATGGGCGGACAAGGGTAAAGAGGGCGGACAAGGGTAAAGAGGGCTGACAAGGGCAAAGATGGGCGGACAAGGGCAAAGAGGGGCGGACAAGGGCAAAGAGGGGCGGACAGGGGCAAAGAGGGGCGGACAAGGGCAAAGAGGGGCGGACAAGGGCAAAGAGGGTCGGACAAGGGCAAAGAGGGGCCGACAAGAGCGGAGAATACGGGACAAGAGCAAAGAGGGGCGGACAAGGGCAAAGAGTGCCGGACAAGTGCTGAGAATACAGAACAAGGGCAAAGAGTGGCGGACAAGGGCAAAGAGGTGCGGAGAAGTGCAAAGTGGGGCGGACAATGTCAAAGAGGGGCGGACAAGGGCAAAGAGGGGCGGACAAGGGCAAAGAGGGGCGGACAAGGGCAAAGAGGGGCGGACAAGTGCTGAGAATACGGAAAACGGGCAAAGAGGGTCGGACAAGGTCAAAGAGGGACGGACAAGAGCAAAGAGGGACGGACAAGGGTTGACAATACGGGACAAGGGCAAAGAGGGGCGGACAAGTGAAAAGAGGTGCGGATAAGTGCTGAGAATACGGGACAAGGGCAAAGAGGGGCGGACAAGGGTAAAGAGGGCGGACAAGGGCAAAGAGGGCGGACAAGGGCAAAGATGGGCGGACAAGGGCAAAGAGGGGCGTACAAGGGCAAAGAGGGGCGGACAGGGGCAAAGAGGGGCGGACAAGGGCAAAGAGGGGCGGACAAGGGCAAAGAGGGTCGGACAAGGGCAAAGAGGGGCCGACAAGAGCGGAGAATACGGGACAAGAGCAAAGAGGGGCGGACAAGGGCAAAGAGTGCCGGACAAGTGCTGAGAATACGGGACAAGGGCAAAGAGTGGCGGACAAGGGCAAAGAGGTGCGGAGAAGTGCAAAGTGGGGCGGACAATGTCAAAGAGGGGCGGACAAGGGCAAAGAGGGGCGGACAAGGGCAAAGAGGGGCGGACAGGGGCAATAAGGGGCGGACAAGGGCAATAAGGGGCGGACAAGGGCAAAGAGTGGCGGACAGAGGAAATAAGGGGCGGACAAGATCGGAGAATATGGGACAAGAGCAAAGAGGGGCGGACAAGGGCAAAGAGGGCCGGACAAGTGCTGAGAATACGGGACAAAGTCAAAGAGGGCGGACAAGGGCAAAGAGGGGCGGGCAAGGGCAAAGTGGGGCGGACAGGGTCAAAGAGGGGCGGACAAGGACAAAGAGGGGCGGACAAGGGCAAAGAAAGGCGGACAAGGGCAAAGAGGGGCGGACAAGGGCAAAGAGGGGCGGACATGGGCTGAGAATACAGGACAAGTTCAAAGAGGGGCGGACAAGGGCAAAGAGGGGCGGACAAGGGCAAAGAGGGGAGGACAAGGGCAAAGAGGGGCGGACAAGGGCAAAGAGTGGCGGACAAGGGCAAAGAAGGGTGGACAAGGGTAAAAAGGTGCGGACAAGTGCAAAGAGGGGCGGACAAGGGCAAAGAGGGGCGGACAAGTGCTGAGAATACGGAAAACGGGCAAAGAGGGTCGGACAAGGTCAAAGAGGGACGGACAAGAGCAAAGAGGGACGGACAAGGGTTGAGAATACGGGACAAGGGCAAAGAGGGGCGGACAAGTGAAAAGAGGTGCGGGTAAGTGCTGAGAATACGGGACAAGGGCAAAGAGGGGCGGACAAGGGTAAAGAGGGCGGACAAGGGCAAAGAGGGCTGACAAGGGCAAAGAGGGGCGGACAAGGGCAAAGAGGGGCGGACAAGGGCAAAGAGGGTCGGACAGGGGCAAAGAGGGGCGGACAAGGGCAAAGAGGGGCGGACAAGGGCAAAGAGGGTCGGACAAGGGCAAAGAGGGGCCGACAGGAGCGGAGAATACGGGACAAGAGCAAAGAGGGCGGACAAGGGCAAAGAGGGGCGGGCAAGGGCAAAGTGGGGCGGACAGGGTCAAAGAGGGGCGGACAAGGGCAAAGAGGGGCGGACAAGGGCAAAGAAAGTCGGAAAAGGGCAAAGAGGGGCGGACAAGGGCAAAGAGGGGCGGGTATGGGCTGAGAATACAGGACAAGTGCAAAGAGGGGCGGACAAGGGCAAAGAGGGGCGGACAAGGGCAAAGAGGGGCGGACAAGGGCAAAGAGGGGCGGACAAGGGCAAAGAGTGGCGGACAAGGGCAAAGAGGTGTGGACAAGGGCAAAAAGGTGCGGACAAGTGCAAAGAGGGGCGGACAAGGGCAAAGAGGGGCGGACAAGTGCTGAGAATACGGAAAACGGGCAAAGAGGGTCGGACAAGGTCAAAGAGGGACGGACAAGAGCAAAGAGGGACGGACAAGGGTTGAGAATACGGGATAAGGGCAAAGAGGGGCGGACAAGAGAAAAGAGGTGCGGATAAGTGCTGAGAATACGGGTCAAGGGCAAAGAGGGCTGACAAGGGCAAAGATGGGCGGACAAGGGCAAAGAGGTGCGGACAAGGGCAAAGAGGGGCGGACAGGGGCAAAGAGGGGCGGACAAGGGCAAAGAGGGGCGGACAAGGGCAAAGAGGGGCGGACAAGGGCAAAGAGGGGCCGACAAGAGCGGAGAATACGGGACAAGAGCAAAGATGGGCGGACAAGGGCAAAGAGTGCCGGACAAGTGCTGAGAATACGGGACAAGGGCAAAGAGTGGCGGACAAGGGCAAAGAGGTGCGGAGAAGTGCAAAGTGGGGCGGACAATGTCAAAGAGGGGCGGACAAGGGCAAAGAGGGGCGGACAAGGGCAAAGAGGGGCGGACAAGGGCAAAGACGGGCGGACAAGAGCTGAGAATACGGGACAAGGGCAAAGAGGGGCAGAAAAATACAAAGAGGGGTGGTCAAGGGCAAAAAGGGACGAACAAGGGCAAAGAGGGGCAGACAAGGGCAAAGAGGGGCGGACAAGTGCTGACAATAAGGGACAAAGGCAAAGAGTGGCGGACAAGGGCAAAGAGGGGCGGACAAGGGCAAAGAAGAGCGGACAAGTGCAAAGAGGGGCGGACAAGGGCAAAGAGGGGCGGACAAGGGCAAAGAGGGGCGGACAAGGGCAAAGAGGGGCGGACAAGGGCAAAGAGGGGCGGAAAAGAGCTGAGAATACGGGACAAGGGCAAAGAGGGGCAGACAAATACAAAGAGGTTTGGACAAGGGCAAAGAGGGACAAACAAGTGCAAAGAGGGGCAGACAAGGGCAAAGAGGGGTGGACAAGTGCTGAGAATATGGGACAAAGGCAAAGAGTGGCGGACAAGGGCAAAGAGGGGCGGACAAGGGCAAAGAAGAGCGGACAAGGGCAAAGAGGACCGGACAAGTGCTGAGAATACGGGACAAAGGCAAAGAGGGGCGGACAAGGGCAAAGAGGGGCGGACAAGGGCAAAGAGTGGCGGACAAGGGCAAAGAGGGGCGGACAAGGGCAAAGAGGGGCGGACAAGGGCCAAGAGGGGCGGACAAGGGCCAAGAGGGGCGGACAAGTGCTGAGAATACGGGACAAGGGCAAAGAGGTGCTGACAAGGGCAAAGAGGGGCGGAAAAGGGCAAAGATGGGGCGGAGAAGGGCTGAGAATACGGGACAAGGGCAAAGAGGGGTGGACAAGGGCAAAGAGGGGCGGACAAGGGCAAAGAGGGGCGGACAAGGGCAAAGAATTCGGGACAAGTGAAAAGAGGGTCAGACAAGGGCAAAGAGGACCGGACAAGGGAAAAGTGGGGCGGACAAGTACTGAGAATACGGGACAAGGGCAAAGAGGGGGGGACAAATGCAAAGAGGGGCGGACAAGTGCAAAGAGGGGCGGACAAGGGCAAAGAGGGGCGGACAAGTGCAAAGAGGGGCGGACAAGAGCTGAGAATACGGGACAAGTGCAAAGAGGGACGGACAAGGGCAAAGAGGGGCGGACAAGGGCAAAGAGGGGCAGACAAGGGCAAAGAGGGGCAGACAAGGGAAAGAGGGGCGGACAAGGGCAAAGAGGGGTGGACAAGTGCTGACAATACAGGACAAGGGCAAAGAGGGGAGTACAAGGGCAAAGAGGGGCGGACAAGGGCAAAGAGTGGCGGACAAGGGCAAAGAGGGTTGGACAAGGGCAAAAAGGTGCAGACAAGTGCAAACAGGGGCGGACAAGGGTAAAGAGGGGCGGACAAGGGCAAAGAGGGGCGGACAAGGGCAAAGAGGGGCGGACAGGGGCAAAGAGGGGCGGACAAGGGCAAAGAGGAGCGGAAAAAAGCAAAGAGGGGCGGAAAAGGGCAAAGAGGGGCGGACAAGGGCTTAGAATACGGGACAAGTGCAAAGAGGTTCGGACAAGGGTAAAGAGGGGCGGAAAGGGTAAAGAGGTGTGGACAAGTGCTGAGAATGCGGGACAAGGTCAAAGAGGGGCAGGGAAAGGCTTAGAATACGGAACAAGTGCAAAGAGGTGCGGACAACGGCAAAGAAGTTCGGAAAAGGGCTGGGAATACGGGAGAAGGGCAAAGAGGGGCTTACAAGGGCAAAGAGGGGCGGACAAGGGCAAAGAGGGGCGGACAAGTGCTGAGAATACGGGATAAGGGAAAAGAGGGGCGGACAAGGGCTGAGAATATGGGACAAGTGCAAAGAGGGGCGGACAAGGGCTTAGAATACGGGACAAGGACAAAGAGGGGCGGACAATTGCTGAGAATACGGGACAAGGGCAAAGAGGGGCGGACAAGTGCAAAGAGGGGCGGACAAGGGCAAAGAGGGGCAGACAAGTGCTGAGAATATGGGACAAGGGTAAAGAGTGGCGGACAAGTGCAAAGAAGGGCGGACAAGGACAAAAAGGAGCGGACAAGTGCAAAGAGGGACGGACAAGGGCTGAGAGTACGGGACAAGGGCAAAGAGGGGCGGACAAGGGCAAAGAGGGGCAGACAAGGGCAAGGAGGAGCGGACAAGGGAAATGTGGGGCGGACTAGTACTGAGAATACGGGACAAGGGCAAAGAGGGGCGGACAAGGGCAAAGAAGGGCGGACAAGGGCAAAGAAGGGCGGACAAGGGCAAAGAGGGGCGGACAAGGGCAAAGAGGGGCGGAGAAGGGAAAGGAGGGGCGGACAAGGGCAAAGAGGGGCGGACAAGGGCTGAGAATACGGGACAAGGGCAAAGAGGGGCCGACATGCGCTGAGAATACGGGACAAGGGCAAAGAGGGGCGGACAAGGGCAAAGAGGGGCGGACAAGGGCAAAGAGGGGCGGACAAGGGCAGAGAATACGGGACAAGTGCAAAGAGGGGCGGACAAGGGCAAAGAAGGTCGGACAAGGGCAAAGAGGAGCGGACAAGGGCAAAGAGGGGTGGACAAGTGCTGAGAATACGGGACAAGGGCAAAGAGGTGAGGACAAAAGCAAAGAGGGGCGGACAAAGGCAAACAGTGGCGGACAAGGGCAAAGAGGTGTGGACAAGGGCAAAGAGGGGCGGACAAGTGCAAACACGGGCGGACAAGTGCTGAGAACACGGAACAAGGGCAAAGAGGTGCGGACAAGGGCAAAGAGGGCGGACAAGGGCAAAGAGGGGCGGACAAGGGCAAAGAGGGGCGGACAAGGGCAAAGAGGGGCGGACAAGGGCAAAGAGGGGCGGACAGGGGCAAAGAGGGGCGGACAAGGGAAAAGAGGGGCGGACAAGTGCTGAGAATACGGGACAAGTGCAAAGAGGGTCGGACAAGAGCAAAGAGGGTCGGAAAAGTGTAAAGAGGTGTGGACAAGTGCTGAGAATACGGGACAAGAGCAAAGACGGGCAGGGAAGGGCTTAGAATACGGAACAAGGGCAAAGAGGGGCGGACAACCGAAAAGAAGGTCGGAAAAGGGCTGGGAATACGGGAGAAGGGCAAAGAGGGGCTTACAAGGGCAAAGAGGGGCGGACAAGGGCAAAGAGGGGCGGACAAGGGCAAAGAGGGGCGGACAAGGGCAAAGAGGGGCGGACAGGGGCAAAGAGGGGCGGACAAGGGCAAAGAGGGTTGGACAAGGGCAAAAAGGTGCAGACAAGTGCAAACAGGGGCGGACAAGGGCAAAGAGTGGCGGACAAGGGCAAAGAGGGGCGGACAAGGGCAAAGAGGGGCGGACAGGGGCAAAGAGGGGCGGACAAGGGCAAAGAGGGGCGGACAAGGGCAAAGAGGGGCGGACAAGGGCAAAGAGGGGCGGACAAGGGTTGAGAATACGGGACAAGTGCAAAGAGGTTCGGACAAGGGTAAAGAGGGGCGGAAAAGGGTAAAGAGGTGTGGACAAGTGCTGAGAATGCGGGACAAGGTCAAAGAGGGGCAGGGAAAGGCTTAGAATACGGAACAAGTGCAAAGAGGGACGGACAACGGCAAAGAAGTTCGGAAAAGGGCTGGGAATACGGGAGAAGGGCAAAGAGGGGCTTACAAGGGCAAAGAGGGGCGGACAAGGGCAAAGAGGGGCGGACACGTGCAAAGAGGGGCGGACAAGTGCTGAGAATACGGGACAAGGGCAAAGAGGGGCGGACAAGGGCTGAGAATATGGGACAAGTGCAAAGAGGGGCGGACAAGGGCTTAGAATACGGGACAAGGACAAAGAGGGGCGGACAATTGCTGAGAATACGGGACAAGGGCAAAGAGGGGCGGACAAGTGCAAAGAGGGGCGGACAAGGGCAAAGAGGGGCAGACAAGTGCTGAGAATATGGGACAAGGGTAAAGAGTGGCAGACAAGTGCAAAGAAGGGCGGACAAGGACAAAAAGGAGTGGAGAAGTGCAAAGAGGGACGGACAAGGGCTGAGAATACGGGACAAGGGCAAAGAGGGGCGGACAAGGGCAAAGAGGGGCGGACAAGGGCAAAGAGGGGCGGACAAGGGCAAAGAGGGGCGGACAAGGGCAAGGAGGAGCGGACAAAGAAAATGTGGGGCGGACTAGTACTGAGAATACGGGACAAGGGCAAAGAGGGGCGGACAAGGGCAAAGAGGGGCGGACAAGGGCAAAGAAGGGCGGACAAGGGCAAAGATGGGCGGACAAGGGCAAAGAGGGGCGGACAAGGGAAAGGAGGGGCGGACAAGGGCAAAGAGGGGCGGACAAGGGCAAAGAGGGGCGGACAAGGGCAAAGAGGGGCGGACAAGGGCTGAGAATACGGGACAAGGGCAAAGAGGGGCGGACATGCGCTGAGAATACGGGACAAGGGCAAAGAGGGGCGGACAAGGGCAAAGAGGGGCGGACAAGGGCAAAGAGGGGCGGACAAGGGCAAAGAGGGACGGAAAAGGGCAGAGAATACGGGACAAGTGCAAAGAGGGGCGGACAAGGGCAAAGAAGGTCGGACAAGGGCAAAGAGGGGCGGACAAGGGAAAGGAGGGGCGGACAAGGGCAAAGAGGGGCGGACAAGGGCAAAGAGGGGCGGTCAAGGGCTGAGAATACGGGACAAGGGCAAAGAGGGGCGGACATGCGCTGAGAATACGGGACAAGGGCAAAGAGGGGAAGACAAGGGCAAATAGGGGCGGACAAGGGCAAAGAGGGGCGGACAAGGGCAAAGAGGGACGGAAAAGGGCAGAGAATACGGGACAAGTGCAAAGAGGGGCGGACAAGGGCAAAGAAGGTCGGACAAGGGCAAAGAGGAGCGGACAAGGGCAAAGAGGGGTGGACAAGTGCTGAGAATACGGGACAAGGGCAAAGAGGTGAGGACAAAAGCAAAGAGGGGCGGACAATGGCAAACAGTGGCGGACAAGGGCAAAGAGGGGTGGACAAGGGCAAAGAGGGGCGGACAAGTGCAAACACGGGCGGACAAGTGCTGAGAACACGGAACAAGGGCAAAGAGGGTCGGACAAGGGCAAAGAGGGGCCGACAAGTGCGGAGAATACGGGACAAGAGCAAAGAGGGCGGACAAGGGCAAAGAGGGGCGGGCAAGGGCAAAGTGGGGCGGACAGGGTCAAAGAGGGGCGGACAAGGGCAAAGAGGGGCGGACAAGGGCAAAGAAAGTCGGAAAAGGGCAAAGAGGGGCGGACAAGGGCAAAGAGGGGCGGGTATGGGCTGAGAATACAGGACAAGTGCAAAGAGGGGCGGACAAGGGCAAAGAGGGGCGGACAAGGGCAAAGAGTGGCGGACAAGGGCAAAGAGGTGTGGACAAGGGCAAAAAGGTGCGGACAAGTGCAAAGAGGGGCGGACAAGGGCAAAGAGGGGCGGACAAGTGCTGAGAATACGGAAAACGGGCAAAGAGGGTCGGACAAGGTCAAAGAGGGACGGACAAGAGCAAAGAGGGACGGACAAGGGTTGAGAATACGGGATAAGGGCAAAGAGGGGCGGACAAGAGAAAAGAGGTGCGGATAAGTGCTGAGAATACGGGACAAGGGCAAAGAGGGCTGACAAGGGCAAAGATGGGCGGACAAGGGCAAAGAGGGGCGGACAAGGGCAAAGAGGGGCGGACAGGGGCAAAGAGGGGCGGACAAGGGCAAAGAGGGGCGGACAAGGGCAAAGAGGGGCGGACAAGGGCAAAGAGGGGCCGACAAGAGCGGAGAATACGGGACAAGAGCAAAGATGGGCGGACAAGGGCAAAGAGTGCCGGACAAGTGCTGAGAATACGGGACAAGGGCAAAGAGTGGCGGACAAGGGCAAAGAGGTGCGGAGAAGTGCAAAGTGGTGCGGACAATGTCAAAGAGGGGCGGACAAGGGCAAAGAGGGGCGGACAAGGGCAAAGAGGGGCGGACAAGGGCAAAGACGGGCGGACAAGAGCTGAGAATACGGGACAAGGGCAAAGAGGGGCAGAAAAATACAAAGAGGGGTGGTCAAGGGCAAAAAGGGACGAACAAGGGCAAAGAGGGGCAGACAAGGGCAAAGAGGGGCGGACAAGTGCTGACAATATGGGACAAAGGCAAAGAGTGGCGGACAAGGGCAAAGAGGGGCGGACAAGGGCAAAGAAGAGCGGACAAGTGCAAAGAGGTGCGGACAAGGGCAAAGAGGGGCGGACAAGGGCAAAGAGGGGCGGACAAAGGGCAAAGAGGGGCGGACAAGGGCAAAGAGGGGCGGAAAAGAGCTGAGAATACGGGACAAGGGCAAAGAGGGGCAGACAAATACAAAGAGGTTTGGACAAGGGCAAAGAGGGACAAACAAGTGCAAAGAGGGGCAGACAAGGGCAAAGAGGGGTGGACAAGTGCTGAGAATATGGGACAAAGGCAAAGAGTGGCGGACAAGGGCAAAGAGGGGCGGACAAGGGCAAAGAAGAGCGGACAAGGGCAAAGAGGACCGGACAAGTGCTGAGAATACGGGACAAAGGCAAAGAGGGGCGGACAAGGGCAAAGAGGGGCGGACAAGGGCAAAGAGTGGCGGACAAGGGCAAAGAGGGGCGGACAAGGGCAAAGAGGGGCGGACAAGGGCCAAGAGGGGCGGACAAGGGCCAAGAGGGGCGGACAAGTGCTGAGAATACGGGACAAGGGCAAAGAGGGGCGGACAAGGGCTGACAATACGGGACAAGGGCAAAGAGGGCCGGACAAGTGCTGAAAATACGGGACAAGGTCTAAGAGGGGCGGACAAGGGAAAAGAGGGGCGGATAAGTGCTGAGAATACGGGACAAGGGCAAAGAGGGGCGGACAAGGGCAAAGAGGGGCGGACAAGGGCAAAGAGGGGCGGACAAGGGGAAAGAGGGGCGGACAAGGGGAAAGAGGGGCGGACAAGGGGTAAAAGGGGCGGACAAGGGGTAAAAGGGGCGGACAAGGGGAAAGAGGGGCGGACAAGGGGAAAGAGGGTCGGACAAGGGCAAAGAGGGCGGACAAGGGCAAAGAGGTGAGGACAAGGGCAAAGAGGTGCGGACAAGGGCAAAGAGGGGCGGACAAGGGCAAAGACGGGCGGACAAGGGCAAAGAGGGGCGGACAAGGGCAAAGAGGGGCGGACAGGGGCAATAAGAGGCGGACAAGGGCAATAAGGGGCGGACAAGGGCAAAGAGGGGCGGAAAGAGGAAATAAGGGGCGGACAATATCGGAGAATATGGGACAAGAGCAAAGAGGGGCGGACAAGGGCAAAGAGGGCCGGACAAGTGCTGAGAATACGGGACAAGGTCAAAGAGGGCGGACAAGGGCAAAGAGGGGCGGGCAAGGGCAAAGTGGGGCGGACAGGGTCAAAGAGGGGCAGACAAGGGCAAAGAGGGGCGGACAAGGGCAAAGAAAGGCGGACAAAGGCAAAGAGGGGCGGACAAGGGCAAAGAGGGGCGGGCATGGGCTGAGAATACAGGACAAGTGCAAAGAGGGGCGGACAAGGGCAAAGAGGGGCGGACAAGGGCAAAGAGGGGCGGACAAGGGCAAAGAGGGGAGGACAAGGGCAAAGAGTGGCGGACAAGGGCAAAGAGGGGTGGACAAGGGCAAAAAGGTGCGGACAAGTGCAAAGAGGGGCGGACAAGGGCAAAGAGGGGCGGACAAGTGCTGAGAATACGGAAAACGGGCAAAGAGGGTCGGACAAGGTCAAAGAGGGACGGACAAGAGCAAAGAGGGACGGACAAGGGTTGACAATACGGGACAAGGGCAAAGAGGGGCGGACAAGTGAAAAGAGGTGCGGATAAGTGCTGAGAATACGGGACAAGGGCAAAGAGGGGCGGACAAGGGTAAAGAGGGCGGACAAGGGCAAAGAGGGCGGACAAGGGCAAAGATGGGCGGACAAGGGCAAAGAGGGGCGGACAAGGGCAAAGAGGGGCGGACAGGGGCAAAGAGGGGCGGACAAGGGCAAAGAGGGGCGGACAAGGGCAAAGAGGGTCGGACAAGGGCAAAGAGGGGCCGACAAGAGCGGAGAATACGGGACAAGAGCAAAGAGGGGCGGACAAGGGCAAAGAGTGCCGGACAAGTGCTGAGAATACGGGACAAGGGCAAAGAGTGGCGGACAAGGGCAAAGAGGGGCGGACAAGGGCAAAGAGGGGCGGACAGGGGCAATAAGGGGCGGACAAGGGCAATAAGGGGCGGACAAGGGCAAAGAGTGGCGGACAGAGGAAATAAGGGGCGGACAAGATCGGAGAATATGGGACAAGAGCAAAGAGGGGCGGACAAGGGCAAAGAGGGCCGGACAAGTGCTGAGAATACGGGACAAAGTCAAAGAGGGCGGACAAGGGCAAAGAGGGGCGGGCAAGGGCAAAGTGGGGCGGACAGGGTCAAAGAGGGGCGGACAAGGACAAAGAGGGGCGGACAAGGGCAAAGAAAGGCGGACAAGGGCAAAGAGGGGCGGACAAGGGCAAAGAGGGGCGGACATGGGCTGAGAATACAGGACAAGTGCAAAGAGGGGCGGACAAGGGCAAAGAGGGGCGGACAAGGGCAAAGAGGGGAGGACAAGGGCAAAGAGGGGCGGACAAGGGCAAAGAGTGGCGGACAAGGGCAAAGAAGGGTGGACAAGGGTAAAAAGGTGCGGACAAGTGCAAAGAGGGGCGGACAAGGGCAAAGAGGGGCGGACAAGTGCTGAGAATACGGAAAACGGGCAAAGAGGGTCGGACAAGGTCAAAGAGGGACGGACAAGAGCAAAGAGGGACGGACAAGGGTTGAGAATACGGGACAAGGGCAAAGAGGGGCGGACAAGTGAAAAGAGGTGCGGGTAAGTGCTGAGAATACGGGACAAGGGCAAAGAGGGGCGGACAAGGGTAAAGAGGGCGGACAAGGGCAAAGAGGGCTGACAAGGGCAAAGAGGGGCGGACAAGGGCAAAGAGGGGCGGACAAGGGCAAAGAGGGTCGGACAGGGGCAAAGAGGGTCGAACAAGGGCAAAGAGGGGCGGACAAGGGCAAAGAGGGTCGGACAAGGGCAAAGAGGGGCCGACAAGAGCGGAGAATACGGGACAAGAGCAAAGAGGGCGGACAAGGGCAAAGAGGGGCGGGCAAGGGCAAAGTGGGGCGGACAGGGTCAAAGAGGGGCGGACAAGGGCAAAGAGGGGCGGACAAGGGCAAAGAAAGTCGGAAAAGGGCAAAGAGGGGCGGACAAGGGCAAAGAGGGGCGGGTATGGGCTGAGAATACAGGACAAGTGCAAAGAGGGGCGGACAAGGGCAAAGAGGGGCGGACAAGGGCAAAGAGGGGCGGACAAGGGCAAAGAGGGGCGGACAAGGGCAAAGAGTGGCGGACAAGGGCAAAGAGGTGTGGACAAGGGCAAAAAGGTGCGGACAAGTGCAAAGAGGGGCGGACAAGGGCAAAGAGGGGCGGACAAGTGCTGAGAATACGGAAAACGGGCAAAGAGGGTCGGACAAGGTCAAAGAGGGACGGACAAGAGCAAAGAGGGACGGACAAGGGTTGAGAATACGGGATAAGGGCAAAGAGGGGCGGACAAGAGAAAAGAGGTGCGGATAAGTGCTGAGAATACGGGTCAAGGGCAAAGAGGGCTGACAAGGGCAAAGATGGGCGGACAAGGGCAAAGAGGGGCGGACAAGGGCAAAGAGGGGCGGACAGGGGCAAAGAGGGGCGGACAAGGGCAAAGAGGGGCGGACAAGGGCAAAGAGGGGCGGACAAGGGCAAAGAGGGGCCGACAAGAGCGGAGAATACGGGACAAGAGCAAAGATGGGCGGACAAGGGCAAAGAGTGCCGGACAAGTGCTGAGAATACGGGACAAGGGCAAAGAGTGGCGGACAAGGGCAAAGAGGTGCGGAGAAGTGCAAAGTGGGGCGGACAATGTCACAGAGGGGCGGACAAGGGCAAAGAGGGGCGGACAAGGGCAAAGAGGGGCGGACAAGGGCAAAGACGGGCGGACAAGAGCTGAGAATACGGGACAAGGGCAAAGAGGGGCAGAAAAATACAAAGAGGGGTGGTCAAGGGCAAAAAGGGACGAACAAGGGCAGAGAGGGGCAGACAAGGGCAAAGAGGGGCGGACAAGTGCTGACAATAAGGGACAAAGGCAAAGAGTGGCGGACAAGGGCAAAGAGGGGCGGACAAGGGCAAAGAAGAGCGGACAAGTGCAAAGAGGGGCGGACAAGGGCAAAGAGGGGCGGACAAGGGCAAAGAGGGGCGGACAAGGGCAAAGAGGGGCGGACAAGGGCAAAGAGGGGCGGAAAAGAGCTGAGAATACGGGACAAGGGCAAAGAGGGGCAGACAAATACAAAGAGGTTTGGACAAGGGCAAAGAGGGACAAACAAGTGCAAAGAGGGGCAGACAAGGGCAAAGAGGGGTGGACAAGTGCTGAGAATATGGGACAAAGGCAAAGAGTGGCGGACAAGGGCAAAGAGGGGCGGACAAGGGCAAAGAAGAGCGGACAAGGGCAAAGAGGACCGGACAAGTGCTGAGAATACGGGACAAAGGCAAAGAGGGGCGGACAAGGGCAAAGAGGGGCGGACAAGGGCAAAGAGTGGCGGACAAGGGCAAAGAGGGGCGGACAAGGGCAAAGAGGGGCGGACAAGGGCCAAGAGGGGCGGACAAGGGCCAAGAGGGGCGGACAAGTGCTGAGAATACGGGACAAGGGCAAAGAGGTGCTGACAAGGGCAAAGAGGGGCGGACAAGGGCAAAGATGGGGCGGACAAGGGCTGAGAATACGGGACAAGGGCAAAGAGGGGTGGACAAGGGCAAAGAGGGGCGGACAAGGGCAAAGAGGGGCGGACAAGGGCAAAGAATTCGGGACAAGTGAAAAGAGGGTCAGACAAGGGCAAAGAGGACCGGACAAGGGAAAAGTGGGGCGGACAAGTACTGAGAATACGGGACAAGGGCAAAGAGGGGGGGACAAATGCAAAGAGGGGCGGACAAGTGCAAAGAGGGGCGGACAAGGGCAAAGAGGGGCGGACAAGTGCAAAGAGGGGCGGACAAGAGCTGAGAATACGGGACAAGTGCAAAGAGGGACGGACAAGGGCAAAGAGGGGCGGACAAGGGCAAAGAGGGGCAGACAAGGGCAAAGAGGGGCAGACAAGGGAAAGAGGGGCGGACAAGGGCAAAGAGGGGTGGACAAGTGCTGACAATACAGGACAAGGGCAAAGAGGGGAGTACAAGGGCAAAGAGGGGCGGACAAGGGCAAAGAGTGGCGGACAAGGGCAAAGAGGGTTGGACAAGGGCAAAAAGGTGCAGACAAGTGCAAACAGGGGCGGACAAGGGTAAAGAGGGGCGGACAAGGGCAAAGAGGGGCGGACAAGGGCAAAGAGGGGCGGACAGGGGCAAAGAGGGGCGGACAAGGGCAAAGAGGAGCGGAAAAAATCAAAGAGGGGCGGAAAAGGGCAAAGAGGGGCGGACAAGGGCTTAGAATACGGGACAAGTGCAAAGAGGTTCGGACAAGGGTAAAGAGGGGCGGAAAAGGGTAAAGAGGTGTGGACAAGTGCTGAGAATGCGGGACAAGGTCAAAGAGGGGCAGGGAAAGGCTTAGAATACGGAACAAGTGCAAAGAGGTGCGGACAACGGCAAAGAAGTTCGGAAAAGGGCTGGGAATACGGGAGAAGGGCAAAGAGGGGCTTACAAGGGCAAAGAGGGGCGGACAAGGGCAAAGAGGGGCGGACAAGTGCTGAGAATACGGGATAAGGGAAAAGAGGGGCGGACAAGGGCTGAGAATATGGGACAAGTGCAAAGAGGGGCGGACAAGGGCTTAGAATACGGGACAAGGACAAAGAGGGGCGGACAATTGCTGAGAATACGGGACAAGGGCAAAGAGGGGCGGACAAGTGCAAAGAGGGGCGGACAAGGGCAAAGAGGGGCAGACAAGTGCTGAGAATATGGGACAAGGGTAAAGAGTGGCGGACAAGTGCAAAGAAGGGCGGACAAGGACAAAAAGGAGCGGACAAGTGCAAAGAGGGACGGACAAGGGCTGAGAGTACGGGACAAGGGCAAAGAGGGGCGGACAAGGGCAAAGAGGGGCGGACAAGGGCAAAGAGGGGCAGACAAGGGCAAGGAGGAGCGGACAAGGGAAATGTGGGGCGGACTAGTACTGAGAATACGGGACAAGGGCAAAGAGGGGCGGACAAGGGCAAGGAAGGGCGGACAAGGGCAAAGAAGGGCGGACAAGGGCAAAGAGGGGCGGACAAGGGCAAAGAGGGGCGGAGAAGGGAAAGGAGGGGCGGACAAGGGCAAAGAGGGGCGGACAAGGGCTGAGAATACGGGACAAGGGCAAAGAGGGGCCGACATGCGCTGAGAATACGGGACAAGGGCAAAGAGGGGCGGACAAGGGCAAAGAGGGGCGGACAAGGGCAAAGAGGGGCGGACAAGGGCAAAGAGGGACGGAAAAGGGCAGAGAATACGGGACAAGTGCAAAGAGGGGCGGACAAGGGCAAAGAAGGTCGGACAAGGGCAAAGAGGAGCGGACAAGGGCAAAGAGGGGTGGACAAGTGCTGAGAATACGGGACAAGGGCAAAGAGGTGAGGACAAAAGCAAAGAGGGGCGGACAATGGCAAACAGTGGCGGACAAGGGCAAAGAGGTGTGGACAAGGGCAAAGAGGGGCGGACAAGTGCAAACACGGGCGGACAAGTGCTGAGAACACGGAACAAGTGCAAAGAGGTGCGGACAAGGGCAAAGAGGGCGGACAAGGGCAAAGAGGGGCGGACAAGGGCAAAGAGGGGCGGACAAGGGCAAAGAGGGGCGGACAAGGGCAAAGAGGGGCGGACAGGGGCAAAGAGGGGCGGACAAGGGAAAAGAGGGGCGGACAAGTGCTGAGAATACGGGACAAGTGCAAAGAGGGTCGGACAAGAGCAAAGAGGGTCGGAAAAGTGTAAAGAGGTGTGGACAAGTGCTGAGAATACGGGACAAGAGCAAAGACGGGCAGGGAAGGGCTTAGAATACGGAACAAGGGCAAAGAGGGGCGGACAACCGAAAAGAAGGTCGGAAAAGGGCTGGGAATACGGGAGAAGGGCAAAGAGGGGCTTACAAGGGCAAAGAGGGGCGGACAAGGGCAAAGAGGGGCGGACAAGGGCAAAGAGGGGCGGACAAGGGCAAAGAGGGGCGGACAGGGGCAAAGAGGGGCGGACAAGGGCAAAGAGGGGCGGACAAGGGCAAAGAGGGGCGGACAAGGGCTGAGAATACGGGACAAGGGCAAAGAGGGGCGGACAAGGGCTGAGAATATGGGACAAGTGCAAAGAGGGGCGGACAAGGGCTTAGAATACGGGACAAGGACAAAGAGGGGCGGACAATTGCTGAGAATACGGGACAAGGGCAAAGAGGGGCGGACAAGTGCAAAGAGGGGCGGACAAGGGCAAAGAGGGGCAGACAAGTGCTGAGAATATGGGACAAGGGTAAAGAGTGGCAGACAAGTGCAAAGAAGGGCGGACAAGGACAAAAAGGAGTGGACAAGTGCAAAGAGGGACGGACAAGGGCTGAGAATACGGGACAAGGGCAAAGAGGGGCGGACAAGGGCAAAGAGGGGCGGACAAGGGCAAAGAGGGGCGGACAAGGGCAAAGAGGGGCGGACAAGGGCAAGGAGGAGCGGACAAAGGAAATGTGGGGCGGACTAGTACTGAGAATACGGGACAAGGGCAAAGAGGGGCGGACAAGGGCAAAGAGGGGCGGACAAGGGCAAAGAAGGGCGGACAAGGGCAAAGATGGGCGGACAAGGGCAAAGAGGGGCGGACAAGGGAAAGGAGGGGCGGACAAGGGCAAAGAGGGGCGGACAAGGGCAAAGAGGGGCGGACAAGGGCTGAGAATACGGGACAAGGGCAAAGAGGGGCGGACATGCGCTGAGAATACGGGACAAGGGCAAAGAGGGGCGGACAAGGGCAAAGAGGGGCGGACAAGGGCAAAGAGGGACGGAAAAGGGCAGAGAATACGGGACAAGTGCAAAGAGGGGCGGACAAGGGCAAAGAAGGTCGGACAAGGGCAAAGAGGGGCGGACAAGGGAAAGGAGGGGCGGACAAGGGCAAAGAGGGGCGGACAAGGGCAAAGAGGGGCGGTCAAGGGCTGAGAATACGGGACAAGGGCAAAGAGGGGCGGACATGCGCTGAGAATACGGGACAAGGGCAAAGAGGGGCAGACAAGGGCAAATAGGGGCGCACAAGGGCAAAGAGGGGCGGACAAGGGCAAAGAGGGACGGAAAAGGGCAGAGAATACGGGACAAGTGCAAAGAGGGGCGGACAAGGGCAAAGAAGGTCGGACAAGGGCAAAGAGGAGCGGACAAGGGCAAAGAGGGGTGGACAAGTGCTGAGAATACGGGACAAGGGCAAAGAGGTGAGGACAAAAGCAAAGAGGGGCGGACAATGGCAAACAGTGGCGGACAAGGGCAAAGAGGGGTGGACAAGGGCAAAGAGGGGCGGACAAGTGCAAACACGGGCGGACAAGTGCTGAGAACACGGAACAAGGGCAAAGAGGGTCGGACAAGGGCAAAGAGGGGCCGACAAGAGCGGAGAATACGGGACAAGAGCAAAGAGGGCGGACAAGGGCAAAGAGGGGCGGGCAAGGGCAAAGTGGGGCGGACAGGGTCAAAGAGGGGCGGACAAGGGCAAAGAGGGGCGGACAAGGGCAAAGAAAGTCGGAAAAGGGCAAAGAGGGGCGGACAAGGGCAAAGAGGGGCGGGTATGGGCTGAGAATACAGGACAAGTGCAAAGAGGGGCGGACAAGGGCAAAGAGGGGCGGACAAGGGCAAAGAGGGGCGGACAAGGGCAAAGAGGGGCGGACAAGGGCAAAGAGTGGCGGACAAGGGCAAAGAGGTGTGGACAAGGGCAAAAAGGTGCGGACAAGTGCAAAGAGGGGCGGACAAGGGCAAAGAGGGGCGGACAAGTGCTGAGAATACGGAAAACGGGCAAAGAGGGTCGGACAAGGTCAAAGAGGGACGGACAAGGGCAAAGTGGGGCGGACAGGGTCAAAGAGGGGCAGACAAGGGCAAAGAGGGGCGGACAAGGGCAAAGAAAGGCGGACAAAGGCAAAGAGGGGCGGACAAGGGCAAAGAGGGGCGGGCATGGGCTGAGAATACAGGACAAGTGCAAAGAGGGGCGGACAAGGGCAAAGAGGGGCGGACAAGGGCAAAGAGGGGCGGACAAGGGCAAAGAGGGGAGGACAAGGGCAAAGAGTGGCGCACAAGGGCAAAGAGGGGTGGACAAGGGCAAAAAGGTGCGGACAAGTGCAAAGAGGGGCGGACAAGGGCAAAGAGGGGCGGACAAGTGCTGAGAATACGGAAAACGGGCAAAGAGGGTCGGACAAGGTCAAAGAGGGACGGACAAGAGCAAAGAGGGACGGACAAGGGTTGACAATACGGGACAAGGGCAAAGAGGGGCGGACAAGTGAAAAGAGGTGCGGATAAGTGCTGAGAATACGGGACAAGGGCAAAGAGGGGCGGACAAGGGTAAAGAGGGCGGACAAGGGCAAAGAGGGTGGACAAGGGCAAAGATGGGCGGACAAGGGCAAAGAGGGGCGGACAAGGGCAAAGAGGGGCGGACAGGGGCAAAGAGGGGCGGACAAGGGCAAAGAGGGGCGGACAAGGGCAAAGAGGGTCGGACAAGGGCAAAGAGGGGCCGACAAGAGCGGAGAATACGGGACAAGAGCAAAGAGGGGCGGACAAGGGCAAAGAGTGCCGGACAAGTGCTGAGAATACGGGACAAGGGCAAAGAGTGGCGGACAAGGGCAAAGAGGGGCGGACAAGGGCAAAGAGGGGCGGACAGGGGCAATAAGGGGCGGACAAGGGCAATAAGGGGCGGACAAGGGCAAAGAGTGGCGGACAGAGGAAATAAGGGGCGGACAAGATCGGAGAATATGGGACAAGAGCAAAGAGGGGCGGAAAAGGGCAAAGAGGGCCGGACAAGTGCTGAGAATACGGGACAAAGTCAAAGAGGGCGGACAAGGGCAAAGAGGGGCGGGCAAGGGCAAAGTGGGGCGGACAGGGTCAAAGAGGGGCGGACAAGGACAAAAAGGGGCGGACAAGGGCAAAGAAAGGCGGACAAGGGCAAAGAGGGGCGGACAAGGGCAAAGAGGGGCGGACATGGGCTGAGAATACAGGACAAGTGCAAAGAGGGGCGGACAAGGGCAAAGAGGGGCGGACAAGGGCAAAGAGGGGAGGACAAGGGCAAAGAGGGGCGGACAAGGGCAAAGAGTGGCGGACAAGGGCAAAGAGGGGCGGACAAGGGCTGAGAATACGGGACAAGGGCAAAGAGGGGCGGACATGCGCTGAGAATACGGGACAAGGGCAAAGAGGGGCGGACAAGGGCAAAGAGGGGCGGACAAGGGCAAAGAGGGGCGGACAAGGGCAAAGAGGGACGGAAAAGGGCAGAGAATACGGGACAAGTGCAAAGAGTGGCGGACAAGGGCAAAGAAGGTCGGACAAGGGCAAAGAGGGGCGGACAAGGGAAAGGAGGGGCGGACAAGGGCAAAGAGGGGCGGACAAGGGCAAAGAGGGGCGGTCAAGGGCTGAGAATACGGGACAAGGGCAAAGAGGGGCGGACATGCGCTGAGAATACGGGACAAGGGCAAAGAGGGGCAGACAAGGGCAAATAGGGGCGCACAAGGGCAAAGAGGGGCGGACAAGGGCAAAGAGGGACGGAAAAGGGCAGAGAATACGGGACAAGTGCAAAGAGGGGCGGACAAGGGCAAAGAAGGTCGGACAAGGGCAAAGAGGAGCGGACAAGGGCAAAGAGGGGTGGACAAGTGCTGAGAATACGGGACAAGGGCAAAGAGGTGAGGACAAAAGCAAAGAGGGGCGGACAATGGCAAACAGTGGCGGACAAGGGCAAAGAGGGGTGGACAAGGGCAAAGAGGGGCGGACAAGTGCAAACACGGGCGGACAAGTGCTGAGAACACGGAACAAGGGCAAAGAGGGTCGGACAAGGGCAAAGAGGGGCCGACAAGAGCGGAGAATACGGGACAAGAGCAAAGAGGGCGGACAAGGGCAAAGAGGGGCGGGCAAGGGCAAAGTGGGGCGGACAGGGTCAAAGAGGGGCGGACAAGGGCAAAGAGGGGCGGACAAGGGCAAAGAAAGTCGGAAAAGGGCAAAGAGGGGCGGACAAGGGCAAAGAGGGGCGGGTATGGGCTGAGAATACAGGACAAGTGCAAAGAGGGGCGGACAAGGGCAAAGAGGGGCGGACAAGGGCAAAGAGGGGCGGACAAGGGCAAAGAGGGGCGGACAAGGGCAAAGAGGTGTGGACAAGGGCAAAAAGGTGCGGACAAGTGCAAAGAGGGGCGGACAAGGGCAAAGAGGGGCGGACAAGTGCTGAGAATACGGAAAACGGGCAAAGAGGGTCGGACAAGGTCAAAGAGGGACGGACAAGAGCAAAGAGGGACGGACAAGGGTTGAGAATACGGGATAAGGGCAAAGAGGGGCGGACAAGAGAAAAGAGGTGCGGATAAGTGCTGAGAATACGGGACAAGGGCAAAGAGGGCTGACAAGGGCAAAGATGGGCGGACAAGGGCAAAGAGGGGCGGACAAGGGCAAAGAGGGGCGGACAGGGGCAAAGAGGGGCGGACAAGGGCAAAGAGGGGCGGACAAGGGCAAAGAGGGGCGGACAAGGGCAAAGAGGGGCCGACAAGAGCGGAGAATACGGGACAAGAGCAAAGATGGGCGGACAAGGGCAAAGAGTGCCGGACAAGTGCTGAGTATACGGGACAAGGGCAAAGAGTGGCGGACAAGGGCAAAGAGGTGCGGAGAAGTGCAAAGTGGGGCGGACAATGTCAAAGAGGGGCGGACAAGGGCAAAGAGGGGCGGACAAGGGCAAAGAGGGGCGGACAAGGGCAAAGACGGGCGGACAAGAGCTGAGAATACGGGACAAGGGCAAAGAGGGGCAGAAAAATACAAAGAGGGGTGGTCAAGGGCAAAAAGGGACGAACAAGGGCAAAGAGGGGCAGACAAGGGCAAAGAGGGGCGGACAAGTGCTGACAATATGGGACAAAGGCAAAGAGTGGCGGACAAGGGCAAAGAGGGGCGGACAAGGGCAAAGAAGAGCGGACAAGTGCAAAGAGGGGCGGACAAGGGCAAAGAGGGGCGGACAAGGGCAAAGAGGGGCGGACAAGGGCAAAGAGGGGCGGAAAAGAGCTGAGAATACGGGACAAGGGCAAAGAGGGGCAGACAAATACAAAGAGGTTTGGACAAGGGCAAAGAGGGACAAACAAGTGCAAAGAGGGGCAGACAAGGGCAAAGAGGGGTGGACAAGTGCTGAGAATATGGGACAAAGGCGAAGAGTGGCGGACAAGGGCAAAGAGGGGCGGACAAGGGCAAAGAAGAGCGGACAAGGGCAAAGAGGACCGGACAAGTGCTGAGAATACGGGACAAAGGCAAAGAGGGGCGGACAAGGGCAAAGAGGGGCGGACAAGGGCAAAGAGGGGCGGACAAGGGCCAAGAGGGGCGGACAAGGGCCAAGAGGGTCGGACAAGGGCCAAGAGGGGCGGACAAGTGCTGAGAATGCGGGACAAGGGCAAAGAGGTGCTGACAAGGGCAAAGAGGGGCGGACAAGGGCAAAGATGGGGCGGACAAGGGCTGAGAATACGGGACAAGGGCAAAGAGGGGTGGACAAGGGCAAAGAGGGGCGGACAAGGGCAAAGAGGGGCGGACAAGGGCAAAGAGGGGCGGACAAGGGCAAAGAATTCGGGACAAGTGAAAAGAGGGTCAGACAAGGGCAAAGAGGACCGGACAAGGGAAAAGTGGGGCGGACAAGTACTGAGAATACGGGACAAGGGCAAAGAGGGGGGGACAAATGCAAAGAGGGGCGGACAAGTGCAAAGAGGGGCGGACAAGTGCAAAGAGGGGCGGACAAGGGCAAAGAGGGGCGGACAAGAGCTGAGAATACGGGACAAGTGCAAAGAGGGACGGACAAGGGCAAAGAGGGGCGGACAAGGGCAAAGAGGGGCAGACAAGGGCAAAGAGGGGCAGACAAGGGAAAGAGGGGCGGACAAGGGCAAAGAGGGGTGGACAAGTGCTGACAATACAGGACAAGGGCAAAGAGGGGAGTACAAGGGCAAAGAGGGGCGGACAAGGGCAAAGAGTGGCGGACAAGGGCAAAGAGGGTTGGACAAGGGCAAAAAGGTGCAGACAAGTGCAAACAGGGGCGGACAAGGGTACAGAGGGGCGGACAAGGGCAAAGAGGGGCGGACAAGGGCAAAGAGGGGCGGACAGGGGCAAAGAGGGGCGGACAAGGGCAAAGAGGAGCGGAAAAAAGCAAAGAGGGGCGGAAAAGGGCAAAGAGGGGCGGACAAGGGCTTAGAATACGGGACAAGTGCAAAGAGGTTCGGACAAGGGTAAAGAGGGGCGGAAAAGGGTAAAGAGGTGTGGACAAGTGCTGAGAATGCGGGACAAGGTCAAAGAGGGGCAGGGAAAGGCTTAGAATACGGAACAAGTGCAAAGAGGTGCGGACAACGGCAAAGAAGTTCGGAAAAGGGCTGGGAATACGGGAGAAGGGCAAAGAGGGGCTTACAAGTGCAAAGAGGGGCGGACAAGGGCAAAGAGGGGCGGACAAGTGCTGAGAATACGGGATAAGGGAAAAGAGGGGCGGACAAGGGCTGAGAATATGGGACAAGTGCAAAGAGGGGCGGACAAGGGCTTAGAATACGGGACAAGGACAAAGAGGGGCGGACAATTGCTGAGAATACGGGACAAGGGCAAAGAGGGGCGGACAAGTGCAAAGAGGGGCGGACAAGGGCAAAGAGGGGCAGACAAGTGCTGAGAATATGGGACAAGGGTAAAGAGTGGCGGACAAGTGCAAAGAAAGGCGGACAAGGACAAAAAGGAGCGGACAAGTGCAAAGAGGGACGGACAAGGGCTGAGAGTACGGGACAAGGGCAAAGAGGGGCGGACAAGGGCAAAGAGGGGCGGACAAGGGCAAAGAGGGGCAGACAAGGGCAAGGAGGAGCGGACAAGGGAAATGTGGGGCGGACTAGTACTGAGAATACGGGACAAGGGCAAAGAGGGGCGGACAAGGGCAAAGAAGGGCGGACAAGGGCAAAGAAGGGCGGACAAGGGCAAAGAGGGGCGGACAAGGGCAAAGAGGGGCGGAGAAGTGAAAGGAGGGGCGGACAAGGGCAAAGAGGGGCGGACAAGGGCTGAGAATACGGGACAAGGGCAAAGAGGGGCCGACATGCGCTGAGAATACGGGACAAGGGCAAAGAGGGGCGGACAAGGGCAAAGAGGGGCGGACAAGGGCAAAGAGGGGCGGACAAGGGCAGAGAATACGGGACAAGTGCAAAGAGGGGCGGACAAGGGCAAAGAAGGTCGGACAAGGGCAAAGAGGAGCGGACAAGGGCAAAGAGGGGTGGACAAGTGCTGAGAATACGGGACAAGGGCAAAGAGGTGAGGACAAAAGCAAAGAGGGGCGGACAATGGCAAACAGTGGCGGACAAGTGCTGAGAACACGGAACAAGGGCAAAGAGGTGCGGACAAGGGCAAAGAGGGCGGACAAGGGCAAAGAGGGGCGGACAAGGGCAAAGAGGGGCGGACAAGGGCAAAGAGGGGCGGACAAGGGCAAAGAGGGGCGGACAGGGGCAAAGAGGGGCGGACAAGGGAAAAGAGGGGCGGACAAGTGCTGAGAATACGGGACAAGTGCAAAGAGGGTCGGACAAGAGCAAAGAGGGTCGGAAAAGTGTAAAGAGGTGTGGACAAGTGCTGAGAATACGGGACAAGAGCAAAGACGGGTAGGGAAGGGCTTAGAATACGGAACAAGGGCAAAGAGGGGCGGACAACGGAAAAGAAGGTCGGAAAAGGGCTGGGAATACGGGAGAAGGGCAAAGAGGGGCTTACAAGGGCAAAGAGGGGCGGACAAGGGCAAAGAGGGGCGGACAAGGGCAAAGAGGGGCGGACAGGGGCAAAGAGGGGCGGACAAGGGCAAAGAGGGTTGGACAAGGGCAAAAAGGTGCAGACAAGTGCAAACAGGGGCGGACAAGGGCAAAGAGGGGCGGACAAGGGCAAAGAGGGGCGGACAAGGGCAAAGAGGGGCGGACAGGGGCAAAGAGGGGCGGACAAGGGCAAAGAGGGGCGGACAAGGGCAAAGAGGGGCGGACAAGTGCAAAGAGGGGCGGACAAGGGTTGAGAATACGGGACAAGTGCAAAGAGGTTCGGACAAGGGTAAAGAGGGGCGGAAAAGGGTAAAGAGGTGTGGACAAGTGCTGAGAATGCGGGACAAGGTCAAAGAGGGGCAGGGAAAGGCTTAGAATACGGAACAAGTGCAAAGAGGGGCGGACAACGGCAAAGAAGTTCGGAAAAGGGCTGGGAATACGGGAGAAGGGCAAAGAGGGGCTTACAAGGGCAAAGAGGGGCGGACAAGGGCAAAGAGGGGCGGACACGGGCAAAGAGGGGCGGACAAGTGCTGAGAATACGGGACAAGGGCAAAGAGGGGCGGACAAGGGCTGAGAATATGGGACAAGTGCAAAGAGGGGCGGACAAGGGCTTAGAATACGGGACAAGGACAAAGAGGGGCGGACAATTGCTGAGAATACGGGACAAGGGCAAAGAGGGGCGGACAAGTGCAAAGAGGGGCGGACAAGGGCAAAGAGGGGCAGACAAGTGCTGAGAATATGGGACAAGGGTAAAGAGTGGCAGACAAGTGCAAAGAAGGGCGGACAAGGACAAAAAGGAGTGGACAAGTGCAAAGAGGGACGGACAAGGGCTGAGAATACGGGACAAGGGCAAAGAGGGGCGGACAAGGGCAAAGAGGGGCGGACAAGGGCAAAGAGGGGCGGACAAGGGCAAGGAGGAGCGGACAAAGGAAATGTGGGGCGGACTAGTACTGAGAATACGGGACAAGGGCAAAGAGGGGCGGACAAGGGCAAAGAAGGGCGGACAAGGGCAAAGAAGGGCGGACAAGGGCAAAGATGGGCGGACAAGGGCAAAGAGGGGCGGACAAGGGAAAGGAGGGGCGGACAAGGGCAAAGAGGAGCGGACAAGGGCAAAGAGGGGCGGTCAAGGGCTGAGAATACGGGACAAGGGCAAAGAGGGGCGGACATGCGCTGAGAATACGGGACAAGGGCAAAGAGGGGCGGACAAGGGCAAAGAGGGGCGGACAAGGGCAAAGAGGGGCGGACAAGGGCAAAGAGGGGCGGACAAGGGAAAGGAGGGGCGGACAAGGGCAAAGAGGGGCGGACAAGGGCAAAGAGGGGCGGTCAAGGGCTGAGAATACGGGACAAGGGCAAAGAGGGGCGGACATGCGCTGAGAATACGGGACAAGGGCAAAGAGGGGCGAACAAGGGCAAAGAGGGGCGGACAAGGGCAAAGAGGGGCGGACAAGGGCAAAGAGGGACGGAAAAGGGCAGAGAATACGGGACAAGTGCAAAGAGGGGCGGACAAGGGCAAAGAAGGTCGGACAAGGGCAAAGAGGAGCGGACAAGGGCAAAGAGGGGTGGACAAGTGCTGAGAATACGGGACAAGGGCAAAGAGGTGAGGACAAAAGCAAAGAGGGGCGGACAATGGCAAACAGTGGCGGACAAGGGCAAAGAGGGGTGGACAAGGGTAAAGAGGGGCGGACAAGTGCAAACACGGGCGGACAAGTGCTGAGAACACGGAACAAGGGCAAAGAGGGTCGGACAAGGGCAAAGAGGGACAGACAAGGGCTGAGAATACAGGACAAGGGAAAGGAGGTGCGGACAAGTGCTGAGAATATGGGACAGGTGCAAAGAAGGTCGGACAAGGGCAAAGAGGGGCGGACAAGCGCAAAGAGGGGCTGACAACGGCTGAGAATACGGGACAAGGGCAAAGAGGGGCGGGGAAGGGCTTAGAATATGGAACAAGTGCAAAGAGGGTCGGAGAAGTGCTGAGAATATAGGAAAAGTGCAAAGGGGGCAGACAAGTACTGAGAATACGGGACAAGGGCAAAGAGAGGCGAACAAGTGCTGAGAATACGGGACAAGGGCAAAGAGGGGCAGACAAGTGCTGAGAATACGGGACAAGGGCAAAGAGGGGCGGACAAGGGCAAAGAGGGGCGGACAATGGCCAAAGAGGGGCTGACAAGTGCAGAGAATACGGGACAAGGGCAAAGCTGGGCGGAAAAGGGCAAAGAGGGGCAGACAAGGACAAAAGGTTCGGACAAGGGCAAAAGGGTCGGACAAGGGCAAAGAGGGGTGGGGAAGGGCAAAGTGGGGCGGAAAAGTGCTGAAAATACGGGACAAGGGCAAAGAGGGGCGGACAAGGATTAAGAGGGGCGGAGAAGGGCAAAGTGGGGCGGACAAGTGCGAAGAATATGGGACAAGGGCCAAGAGTGGCGGACAAGGGTCAAGAGGGGCAGACAAGGGCAAAGAGGGGCCGGCAAGTGCTGAGAATACTAGACAAAGGCAAAGATGGGAGGACAAGTGGAAAGAGGGGCGGACAAGTGCAAAGAGGGGCGGACAAGGGCAAAGAGGTGCGGACAAGGGCAAAGATGGGCTGACAAGGGCTGAGAACACGGGACAAGTGCAAAGAGGGGCGGACAAGTGCAAAGAGGTGCGGACAATGGCAAAGAGGGGCAGACAAGGGCAAAGAGAGACGGACAAGGGCAAATAGGGGCGGACAAGGTCAAAGAGGGGCGGACAAGTGCTGAAAATACGGGACAAGGGCAAAGAGGGGCGGACAAGGGCCAAGAGAGGCGGACAAGTGCTTTAGAATACGGGACAAGGGCAAAGAGGGGCCGACAAGTGCTGAGAATACTAGACAAAGGCAAATAGGTGTGGATAAGTTCTGAGAACACGGGACAAGGGCAAAGAGGGGCGTAAAAGTTCTGAGAATAGGGGACAAGGGCAAAGAGGGGCGGACAAGGGCAAAGAGGGGCGGACAAGGGCAAAGAGGAGCGGACAAGGGCAAAGAGGAACGGACAAGGGCAAAGTCGGGCGGAAAAGGGCAAAGAAGGTCGGAAAAGGGCAAAGAGGGGCGGACAAGTGCAAAGAGGGGCGGACAACTGCAAAGAGGGGCGGAAAAGGGCAAAGAGGGGCGGACAAGGGCTGAGAATACGGGACAAGTGCAAAGAGGGTCGGACAAGGGCAAAGAGGGGCGGAAAATGGTAAAGAGGTGTGGACAAGTGCTGAGAATACGGGACAAGGGCAAAGAGGGGCGGACAAGGGCAAAGATGGGCGGACAAGGGCAAAGAGGGGCGGACAAGGGCTGAGAATACGGGACAAGGGCAAAGAGGGGCGGACAAGGGCTTAGAACACGGGACAAGGACAAAGAGGGGCGGACAATTGCTGAGAATACGGGACAAGTGAAAAGAGGTGCTGACAAGGGGAAAGAGGGGCGGACAAGGGCAAAGAGGGGCGGACAAGAGCAAAGAGTTTTGGACAAGGGCAAGGAGGGGCGGACAAGGGCAAAGAGGGGCGGACAAGTGCAAAGAGGGGCGGACAAGGGCTGAGAATACTGGACAAGGGCAAAGAGGGGCGGACAAGAACAAAGAGGGGCGGACAAGGGCAAAGAGGGGTGGACAAGGGCAAAGAGGGGCAGACCAGGGCAAAGAGGGGCGGACAAGTGCAAAGAGGGGCGGACAAGGGCTGAGAATACTGGACAAGGGCAAAGAGGGGCGGACAAGAACAAAGACGGGTGGACAAGGGCAAAGAGGTGTGGACAAGTGCAAAGAGGGGCAGACCAGGGCAAAGAGGGGCAGACCAGGGCAAAGAGGGGCGGACAAGAGCAAAGAGGGGCGGACAAGAGCAAAGAGGGGCGGACAAGGGCAAAGAGGGCCGGACAAGTGCTGAGAATACGGGAAAAGGACAAAGAGTAGCGGACAAGGGCAAAGAGGTGCGGAGAAGGGCAAAGTGGGGCGGACAATGTCAAAGAGGGGCGGACAACGGCAAAGAGGGGCGGACAAGAGCTGAGAATACGGGACAAGGGCAAAGAGGGGCAGACAAAGACAAAGAGGGGTGGACAAGGGCAAAGAGGGACGAACAAGGGCAAAGAGGGGCAGACCAGGGCAAAGAGGGGCGGACAAGGGCAAAGAGGGGTGGACAAAAGCAAAGAGGGGCGGATAAGTGATAAGAATTCGGGACAATTCAAAAGAGGGGCGGACAAGGGCAAAGAGGAGCGGACAATGGAAAAGTGGGGCGGACAAGTACTGAGAATACGGGAAAAGGGCAAAGAGGGGGCGGACAAGGGCAAAGAGGGGCGGACAAGGGCAAAGAGGGGCGGACAAGGGCAAGGAGGGGCGGACAAGGGCAAAGAGGGGCAGACAAGGGCAAATACGGGCGGACAAGGGCAAATACGGGCGGACAAGGGAAAAGAGGGGCGGACAAGAGCAAAGAGGGACGGACAAAGGCAAAGAGGGACGGACAAGGGCTGAGAATACGAGACAAGTGCAAAGAGGGGCGGACAAGGGCAAAGAGGGGCTGACAAGGGCAAAGAGGGACGGACAAGGGCTGAGAATACGGGACAAGTGCAAAGAGGGGCGGACAAGGGCAAAGAGGTGCGGACAAGGGCAAAGATGGGCTGATAAGGGCTGAGAACACGGGACAAGTGCAAAGAGGGGTGGACAAATGCAAAGAGGTGCGGACAATGGCAAAGAGGGGCAGACAAGGGCAAAGAGAGACGGACAAGGGTAAAGGGGTCAGACAAGGGCAAAGGGGGCGGACAAGGGCAAATAGGGGCGGACAAGTCAAAGAGGGGCGGACAAGTGCTGAAAATACGGGACAAGGGCAAAGAGGGGCGGACAAGGGCCAAGAGAGGCGGACAAGTGCTTTAGAATACGGGACAAGGGCAAAGAGGGGCCGACAAGTGCTGAGAATACTAGACAAAGGCAAATAGGTGTGGATAAGTTCTGAGAACACGGGACAAGGGCAAAGAGGGGCGTAAAAGTTCTGAGAATAGGGGACAAGGGCAAAGAGGGGCGGACAAGGGCAAAGAGAGGCGGACAAGGGCAAAGAGGAGCGGACAAGGGCAAAGAGGAACGGACAAGGGCAAAGTCGGGCGGAAAAGGGCAAAGAAGGTCGGAAAAGGGCAAAGAGGGGCGCACAAGTGCAAAGAGGGGCGGACAACTGCAAAGAGGGGCGGAAAAGGGCAAAGAGGGGCGGACAAGGGCTGAGAATACGGGACAAGTGCAAAGAGGGTCGGACAAGGGCAAAGAGGGGCGGAAAATGGTAAAGAGGTGTGGACAAGTGCTGAGAATACGGGACAAGGGCAAAGAGGGGCGGACAAGGGCAAAGAGGGGCGGACAAGGGCAAAGAGGGGCGGACAAGGGCTGAGAATACGGGACAAGGGAAAAGAGGGGCGGACAAGGGCTTAGAACACGGGACAAGGACAAAGAGGGGCGGACAATTGCTGAGAATACGGGACAAGGGCAAAGAGGGGCGGACAAGGGCAAAGAGGGGCACACAAGTGCTGAGAATACGGGACAAGGGCAAAGAGGGGCGGACAAGTGCTGAGAATACGGGACAAGTGAAAAGAGGTGCTGACAAGGGGAAAGAGGGGCGGACAAGGGCAAAGAGGGGCGGACAAGAGCAAAGAGTTTTGGACAAGGGCAAGGAGGGGCGGACAAGGGCAAAGAGGGGCGGACAAGTGCAAAGAGGGGCGGACAAGGGCTGAGAATACTGGACAAGGGCAAAGAGGGGCGGACAAGAACAAAGAGGGGCGGACAAGGGCAAAGAGGGGTGGACAAGGGCAAAGAGGGGCAGACCAGGGCAAAGAGGGGCGGACAAGTGCAAAGAGGGGCGGACAAGGGCTGAGAATACTGGACAAGGGCAAAGAGGGGCGGACAAGAACAAAGAGTGGTGGACAAGGGCAAAGAGGGGTGGACAAGGGCAAAGAGGGGCAGACCAGGGCAAAGAGGGGCAGACCAGGGCAAAGAGGGGCGGACAAGAGCAAAGAGGGGCGGACAAGGGCAAAGAGGGCCGGACAAGTGCTGAGAATACGGGAAAAGGACAAAGAGTAGCGGACAAGGGCAAAGAGGTGCGGAGAAGGGCAAAGTGGGGCGGACAATGTCAAAGAGGGGCGGACAACGGCAAAGAGGGGCGGACAAGAGCTGAGAATACGGGACAAGGGCAAAGAGGGGCAGACAAAGACAAAGAGGGGTGGACAAGGGCAAAGAGGGACGAACAAGGGCAAAGAGGGGCAGACCAGGGCAAAGAGGGGCGGACAAGGGCATAGAGGGGTGGACAAAAGCAAAGAGGGGCGGATAAGTGATAAGAATTCGGGACAATTCAAAAGAGGGGCGGACAAGGGCAAAGAGGAGCGGACATAAGAATTCGGGACAATTCAAAAGAGGGGCGGACAAGGGCAAAGAGGAGCGGACAATGGAAAAGTGGGGCGGACAAGTACTGAGAATACGGGAAAAGGGCAAAGAGGGGGCGGACAAGGGCAAAGAGGGGCGGACAAGGGCAAAGAGGGGCGGACAAGGGCAAGGAGGGGCGGACAAGGGCAAAGAGGGGCAGACAAGGGCAAATACGGGCGGACAAGGGCAAATACGGGCGGACAAGGGAAAAGAGGGGCGGACAAGGGAAAAGAGGGGCGGACAAGAGCAAAGAGGGACGGACAAAGGCAAAGAGGGACGGACAAGGGCTGAGAATACGAGACAAGTGCAAAGAGGGGCGGACAAGGGCAAAGAGGGGCTGACAAGGGCAAAGAGGGACGGACAAGGGCTGAGAATACGGGACAAGTGCAAAGAGGGGCGGACAAGGGCAAAGAGGGGCGGACAAGGGCAAAGAGGGGCGGACAAGGGCAAAGAGGGGAGGACAAGGGCAAAGAGGGTCGGACAAGGGCAAAGAGTGGCGGACAAGGGCAAAGAGTGGTGGACAAGGGCAAAAAGGTGCGGACAAGTGCAAAGAGGGGCGGACAAGGGCAAAGAGGGGCGGACAAGTGCTGAGAATATGGGACAAGTGCAAAGAGGGGCGGACAAGGGCTTAGAATACGGGACAAGGACAAAGAGGGGCGGACAATTGCTGAGAATACGGGACAAGGGCAAAGAGGGGCGGACAAGGGCAAAGAGGGGCAGACAAGTGCTGAGAATACGGGACAAGGGCAAGAAGGTGCAGACAAGGGCTGAGAATACGGGACAAGGGCAAAGAGGTGCTGACAAGGGGAAAGATGTGCGGACAAGGGCAAAGAGGGGCAGACAAGGGCAAAGAGTGGCGGACAATGGCAAAGAGGGGCGGACAAGGGCAAAGAGGGGCGGACAAGGGCTGAGAATACGGGACAAGTGCAAAGACGGGCGGACAAGGGCAAAGAGGGGCGGACAAGGGCAAAGAGGGGTGGACAAGGGCAAAGAGGGACGAACAAGGGCAAAGAGGGGCAGAAAAGGGCAAAGACGGGCAGACAAGGGCTAAGACGGGCGGAGAAGTGTGGAGAATAGCCGAGAAGTGCAAAGACGGGCGTAGAAGTGCAAAGACGGGCAGACAAGGGCAAAGAGGGGCAGACAAGTGCAAAGAGGGGCGGACAAGGGCAAAGAGGGGCGGACAAGGGCAAATACGGGCGGAGAAGTGCGGAGAATACCGGAGACAGGAAAAGACGGGCAGACAAGTGCGGAGAATACGGGACAAGCGCAAAGAGGGGCAGGCAAGGGCAAAGATAGGGGCAGACAAGGGCAAAGAGGTGCGGACAAGGGCAAAGAGGGTCGGACAGGTGCGGAAAATACGGTACACGGGCAAAGATGGGCGGACAAGAGCAAAGACGGGCGGACAAGTGCCAAGACGGGCGGACAAGGGCAAAGAGGAGCGGACAAGGGCAAGGACGGGTGGACAAGGGCAAAGAGGGGCGGACAAGTGCGGAGAATTCAGGACACGTGCAAGGAGGGGCGGACAAGGGTAAAGAGGGCCGGACAAGTTCACAGAGGGGTGGACAAGGGCAAAGAGGGTCGGACAAGGTAAAGAGGAGCGGACAAATGCAAAGAAGGGCAGACAAGGGCGAAGAGTGGCGGACAAGTGCAAAGAGGGGCGGAGAAGGGCAAAGAGGGGTGGACAAGTGCTGAGAATACGGGACAAGGGCAAAGAGGGGCGGACAAGGGCAAAGAGGGGTGGACAAGTGCGGAGAATACGGGAAAAGGGCAAAGAGGGACGGATAAGGTCAAAGAGAGGCAGACAAAGGCAAAGAGGGGCTGACAAGGGCAAAGATGGGCCCACAAGGGCAAAGAAACGCGGAGAAGTCAAAGAGGGGCGGACAAGTGCGGAGAATACGGGAAAAGGGCAAAGAGGGGCGGACAAGTGAAAAGAGGGGTGGACAAGGGCAAAGAGGGGCGGACAAAGGCAAAGAGGGACAGAGAAGTGCAGAGAATACAGTAAAAAGTCAAAGAGGGACGGACAAGTGCGTAGAATACGGTACAAGGGCAAAGAGGGGCGGACAAGGGCAAAGAGGGGCGGACAAGGGCAAAGAGGAGCGGACAAAAGCAGAGAATACTGTACAAGGGCAAAGAGGGGCGGACCAGGGCGGAGAATATGGTACAAGGGCAAAGAGGTGTGGACGGGGGCGGAGAATACGGTAGAAGAGCAAAGAGGGGCGGACGAGGGCAAAGAGGGGCGGACGAGGGCAAACAGGGTCGTACAAGGGGCAAGAGGGGCAGACAAGGGCAAATAGGGGTGGATAAGGGAAAGAGGGGCGGACAAGGGCAAAGAGGGGTGGACAAGTGCTGACAATACAGGACAAGGGCAAAGAGGGGAGTACAAGGGCAAAGAGGGGCGGACAAGTGCGGAGAATACGGGACAACCACACAGAGGGGCGGACAAGGGCGGAGAATACGGTACAAGTTCAAAGTGGGGCGGACAAGGACGGAGAATACCGGACAAGTGCAAAGAGGGGCGGACAAGGGCAAAGAGGGGCGGACAAGTGCAGAGAATATGGTACAAGGTCAAAGCGGGGCAGACAAAGGCAAAGAGGGGCGGACAAGTGCAAAGAGGGGCGGACAAAGGCAAAGAGGGGCGGACAAGTGCGTAGAATATGGTACAAGGGCAAAGAGGGGTGGACAAGGGCTAAGAGGGGCGGACATAGGCAAAGAGTGGTGGACAAGGGCAAAGAGGGCTGGAGAAATGCGGAGAATACGGGACAAGGGCAAAGAGGGTCGGACAAGTGCGGAGAAAACGGGACAAGAGCAAAGAGGGGCAGAGAAGGGCGGAGAATACTGGACAAGTGCAAAGAGGGGCGGACAAGTGTGGAGAATACGGGACAACTGCAAAGAGGGGCGAACAAGGGCAAAGAGGTGCAGACAAGAGCCAAGAGGTGTGGACAAGTGCAAAGAGTGGCGGACAAGGGCTGAGAATACGATACAAGGGCAAAGAGGGGCGGACTGGGGCAAAGAGTTGTGGACAAGGGCAGAGAATATGGGATAAGTGCAAAGAGGAGCGGACAAGGGCAAAGAGGGTCGGACAAGTGCAAAGAGGGGCGGACAAGGGCAAAGAGGGGCGGACAAGGGAAAAGAGGGGCAGACAAGGGCAAAGAAGGGCAGACAAGTGCGGAGAATACGGGGCAAGGGCAAAGAGCGGCGGAGAAGTGCGGAGAATACGGGACAATGGCAAAGAGGGGCGGACAAGTGCGGAGAATACGGGACAAGGGCAAAGAGGGTCAGACAAGGGCAAAGAGGGGCGGACAAGGGAAAAGAGGGTCGGAGAAGGGCAAAGAGGGGTGGACAAGGGCAAAGAGGCGCGGACAAGGGCAAAGAGGGAGGGACAATGGCAAAGAGGGGCGGACAAGGGAAAAGAGGGGTGGACAAGGGCAAAGAGGGTCGGACAAGGGCAATGTGGGGCGGACAAGGGCAAAGAGGGGCAGAGAAGTACAGAGAATACAGTAAAAAGTCAAAGAGGGGCGGACAAATGCAGAGAATACGGGACAAGGGCAAAGAGGGTCAGACAAGGGCAAAGAGGGTCAGACAAGGGCAAAGAGGGGCGGACAAGGGAAAAGAGGGTCGGAGAAGGGCAAAGAGGGGTGGACAAGGGCAAAGAGGCGCGGACAAGTGCAAAGAGGGAGGGACAATGGCAAAGAGGGGCGGACAAGGGAAAAGAGGGGTGGACAAGGGTAAAGAGGGGCGGACAAGGGCAAAGAGAGGCGGACAAGTGCAAAGAGGAGCGGAGAAAAGCAGAGAATACTGTACAAGTCCAAAGAGGGGCGGACAAGGCAAAGAGGGTGTGACAAGGGCAATGAGGGGCGGACACATGCAAAGAGGGGCGGAAAAGGGCAAAGAGGTTCGGAAAAGAGCAAAGAGGTTCAAATAAGGGCAAAGAGTGTTGGACAAGGGCGAAGAATACTGTTCAAGGGCAAAGAGGGGCAGACAAGTGCAAAGAGGGGCGGACAAGTGCAAAGAGGGTCTGACAAGGGCAAAGAGGGGCCGAAAAGGTCAAAGAGGGGCCTACAAGGGCGAAAAGGAGCGGACAAGGGCTGAGAATACGACACAAGGGCAAAGAAGGCTGGGCAATGGCATAGAGGGGCGGACAAGGGCAAAGGGGACGGACAATTTTGGAGAATGCGGGGCAAGGTAAAAGAGGGGCGGAAAAGTGCGGAGAATACGGGAAAAGGGTAAAGAGGGGCGGACAATGGCAAAGAGTGGCGGACAAGTTCAAAGAGGGGCGGACAAGGGCAAACAGGCTCGGACAAGGGCAAAGAGGGGTGGACAAGGGCAAAGAGGGTCTGACAAGGGCAAAGACGGTCGGACAAGTGCAAAGAGGGGCGGACAAGTGCAAAGAGGGTCTGACAGGGGCAAAGAGGGGCGGACAAGGGCTGAGAATATGGGACAAGGGCAAAGAGGGGCGGAGAAAGGCATGAAGGGCAGACAGGGAAAAGAGGGGCGAACAAGGCCAAAGAGGGGCGGACAGGGGCAAAGAGGGGAGGAGAAGGGCAAAGAGGAGTGGACATTGGCAAAGGGGGGCGGACAAGGGCTGAGAATACGATACAAGGGCAAAGAGGGGCGGAGAAGGGCAAAGTAGGGCGGACAAGTGCAAAGAGGGGCGGACAAGTGTGGAGATTATGGGACAAGGGCAAAGACGGGCGGACAATTGCGGAGAATACGGGACAAAGGCAAAGAGGGGCGGACAAGTGCGGAGAATACAAGACAAGGGCAAAGAGCGGAGGACAAGGGCGGAGAATACGGGACAAGTGCAAAGAGGGGCGGACAAGTGCGGAGAATACAGGACAAGGGCAAAGAGGTGTGGAGAAGGGCAAAGAGGGGCAGACAAGGGCAACGAGTGGCGGACAAGGGCAAAGAGGGCGGAGAAGGGCAAAGACGGGCAGACAAGAGCAACGAGTGGCGGACAAGGGCAAACAAGGGCGGACAAGTGCTGAGAATACGGGACAAGAGCAAAGTGGGTCGGTCAATGCCAAAGTGGGGCGGAGAAGTGCGGAGAATACGGGACAAGGGCAAGAGGGGCGGACAAGTGCGGAGAATAAGGGACAAGGGCAAAGAGGGGCGGACAACGGCAAAGAGGGTCGGACGAGTGCAAAGAGGTGCGGACGAAGGAAAAGAGGGGCGGACAAGGGCAAAGAGTGTTGCACAAGGGCAAAGAGGGTCGCACAAGAGAAAAGAGGGACGCACAAGAGCAAAGAGGGGTGGTCAAGGGCAAAGAGGTGCGGACAAGAACGGAGAACACGGTACAAGGGCAAAGAGGGTCGGACAAGTGAAAAGAGCGTCGGAGAATTCCGGAGAATACGGGACAATTGCAAAGAGGGTCCGAAAATATCGGAGAATACGGAAAAAGGGCAAAGAGGGGCGGACAAGTGCGGATAATACGGGACAAGTGCAAAGAGTGACGGATAAGTGCTGAGAATACGGGACAAGGACAAAGAGGGGCGGACAAGTGCTGAGAATATGGGACAATATCAAAGAGGGGCGGACATCGGCAAAGAGGGGCGGACAAGTGCGGAGAATACGGGACATGGGCAAAGAGGGGTGGACAAGATCGGATAATATGGAAAAACTGCAAAGAGTGGCGGACAAGGGCGGAGAATATGGGACAAGGGCAAAGAGGGGCGGAGAAGAACGGAGAATTCGGGACAAGGGCAAAGAGGGGCGGACAAGTGCAGAGAATACTGGACAAGAGCAAAGAGGGGCGGACAAGTGCAAAGAGGGGCGGACAAGTGCAAAGAGGGTCGGACAAGTGCGGAGATCACGGGACAAGAGAAAAGAGGGACGGACAAGTGCTGAGAATATTGGACAAGGGCAAAGAGGGGCGGACAAGGGCATAGAGGGTCGGACAAGGGCAAAGAGGGGCGGACAACTGCGGAGAACACGGGACAAGGGCAAAGAGGGACGGACAAGCGCGGAGAATACAGGACAAGTGCAAAGAGGGGCGGACAAGGGCAAAGAGGGGTGGACAAGGGCAAAGAGGGGCGGACAAGGGCAAAGAGGGGCGGACAAGTGCTGAGAATACGGGAAAGTGCAAAGAGGGGCGGACAAGTGCGGAGAATACAGGATAAGGGCCAAGAGGGGAGGACAAGGGCCGAGAGTGGCGGACAACCCCCAAGAGGGCCGGACAAGTGCAAAGAGAGGCGGACAACGGGCAAGAGGTGCGGAACAAGGGCAAACAGTGGCAGACAAGGGCAAATAGGAGTGGAAAACTGCAAAGAGGTGTGGACAAGTGCGGAGAATACAGGACAAGGGCAAAGAGGGGCGGAGAAGCGCGGAGAATACGGGACAAGGGCAAAGAGGGGCGGACAACTTCTGAGAATACGGGACAAAGGCAAAGAGAGGCGGAGAAGTGCGGAGAATATGGGACAAGGGCAAAGAATACGCGAGAATGTTAAAGAGGGGCGGAGAAGTGCGGAGAATGCGGGACAAGGGCTAAGAGGGGCGGACAAGGACAAAGAGGGGTGGAAAAGGGATAAGAGGTGCGGACAAGGGCAAAGATGGGGGTACAAGAGCAAAGAGGGGCGGACAAGGGCAAAGAGTGGCAGACAAGGGCAAAGAGTGGAGGAAAAGGTCAAAGAGGGGCGGAGAAGTGCAAGGAGAAGAGGAAAAGTGCGGAGAATACTGGACAAGGGCAAAGAGGGGCTTACAAATGTGGAGAATACAGGACAAGAGCAAAGAGGGACAGAAAGGGGTAGAGAATACGGGACAAGAGCAATGAGGGGCGGAGAAGTGCGGAGAATGCGGGGCAAGGGCAAAGAGGTGCGGACAAGGGCAAAGAGGGGCGGACAAGGGCAAAGAGGTTCGGACAAGGGCAAAGAGGGTCGGACAAGGGCAAAGAGGGGCGGACAAGTGCAAAGAGGGGCGGACAATTGCAAAGAGGTTTGGACAAGGGCAAAGAGGGGCGGACAAGGGCAAAGAGGGGCGGACAATTGCGGAGAATACGGGACAAGGGCAAAGAGAGACGGACAAGAGCGGAGAATAGAGGACAAAGGCAAGGAGAGGCGGAGAAGGGCCAAGAGGGGCGGACAATGGCAAAGAGGGGCGGAAAAGGGCAAAGAGGGGCGGACAAGTGTGGAGAATATGGGACAAGGGCAAAGAGGGGCGGTCAAGGGCGGAGAATACGTGACAAGGGCAAAGAAGGGGGGACAAGGGCGGAGAATACGGGACAAGGCCAAAGAGGGGCGGAGAAGTGTGGAGAATACGGAACAAGGGCAAAGAGGGACGGACAAGTGCGGAGAATACAGGACAATAGCAAAGACGGGCGGAGAAGTGCAAACTGGGACGGAGAAGGCCAAAGAGAGGCTGAAAAGGACAAAGAGGGGAGGAAAAGGGCAAAGAGGGGCGGAGAAGTGCGGAGAATGCAGGACAAGGGCAAAGAGGGACGGACAAGGGCAAAGAGGGGCGGACAAGGGAAATGAGGTGCAGACAAGGGCAAAGATGGGGCGACAAGAGCAAAGAGGGGCGGACAAGGGCAAAGAGGGGCGGACAAGGGAAAAGAGGGGTGGACAAGGGAAAAGAGGGGCGGACAAGGAAAAAGAGGTGCAGACAAGGGCAAAGAGGGACAAAAAAGTGTGAAGCATACGGGACAAGGGCAAAGAAGGGAAGACAAGTGCGGAGAATACGGGATAAGGGCAAAACGGGGGCGGAGAAGTGCGGAGAACGCGGGACAAGGGCCAAGAGGGGCGGACAAGTGCAAAGAGGGGCGGACAAGGGCAAAGGGGGGCGGACAAGGGCAAAGGGGTGCGGACAAGGGCTGAAAATACGGTACAAGGGCAAATAGTGTCGGACAAGGGAAAAGAGGGGCGGACAAGGGCAAAGAGGGGCGGACAAGGGCAAAGAGGGGCGGACTAAGGCAAAGAGGGGCGGACAAGTGCTGAGAATACGGGACAAGAGCAAAGAGAGGAGGACAAGGGCAAATAGGGGCACACTAATGCTGAGAATACAGGACAAGGGCAAAGAGGGGGGGACAAGTGCTGAGAACACGGGACAAGGGCAAAAAGTGGCGGACAAGTGCTGAGAACATGGGACAAGGGCAAAAAGGGGCGGACAAGGGCAAAGGGGGGCGGACAAGGGCAAAGGGGGGCGGACAAGGGCAAAGAGGGTCGGACAAACGCTGAGAATACGGAACAAGTGCAAAGAGGGGTGGACAAGTGTTGAGAATATGGGACAAGGGCAAAGAAGGGCGGACAAGGGCAAAGAGGGGCGGACAAGGGCAAAGAGGGGCGGACAAGGGCTGAGAATACGGGACAAGTGAAAAGAGGGGCGGACAACGGCAAAGAGGGGCGGACAAGGGCAAAGAGGGGCGGACAAGGGCAAAGAGGGGCGGACAAGGGCAAAGAGGGGCGGACAAGTGCTGAGAATACGGGACAAGGGCAAAGAGGGGAGGACAAGGGCAAAGAGGGGCGGACAAGGGCAAAGAGGGGCGGACAAGGGCAAAGAGGGGCGGACAAGGGCAAAGAGGGGCGGACAAGGGCAAAGAGGGGTGGACAAGTGCTGAGAATACGGGACAAGGGCAAAGAGAGGCTAACAAGGGCAGAGAGGGGCGGACAAGGGCAAAGAGGGGCGGACAAGTGCAAAGAGGGGCGGACAAGGGCAAAGAGGGGCGGACAAGGGCAAATACGGGCGGACAAGGTCAAAGAGGGGCGGACAAGGGCAAAGAGGGGCGGACAAGGGCAAAGAGGGACGGACAAGGGCAAAGAGGGACGGACAAGCGTAAAGGGTGCGGAAAAGGCAAAGGGGGCGGACAAGGGCAAAGAGGAGCGGAAAAGGGCAAAGATGGGTGGGGAAGGGCAAAGTGGGGCGGAAAAGTGCGAAGAATATGGGACAAGGGCCAAGAATGGCGGACAAGGGCCAAGAGGGGCAGACAAGGGCCAAGAGGGGTGGACAAGGGCCAAGAGGGGTGGACAAGGACAAAGAGGGGCGGACAAGGACAAAGAGGGGCGGACAAACGCTGAGAATACGGAACTAGTGCAAAGAGGGGTGGACAAGTGTTGAGAATATGGGACAATGGCAAAGAGGGGCGGACAAGGGCAAAGAAGGGCGGACAAGGGCAAAGAGGGGCGGACAAGGGCAAAGAGGGGCGGACAAGGGCAAAGAGGGGTGGACAAGGGCTGAGAATACGGGACAAGTGAAAAGAGGGGCGGACAACGGCAAAGAGGGGCGGACAAGGGCAAAGAGGGGCGGACAAGTGCTGAGAATATGGGACAAGGGCAAAGAGGGGAGGACAAGGGCAAAGAGGGGCGGACAAGGGCAAAGAGGGGCGGACAAGGGCAAAGAGGGGCGGACAAGGGCAAAGAGGGCCGGACAAGGGCAAAGAGGGGCGGACAAGTGCTGAGAATACGGGACAAGGGAAAAGAGAGGCTAACAAGGGCAAAGAGGGGCGGACAAGGGCAAAGAGGGGCGGACAAGGGCAAAGAGGGGCGGACAAGGGCAAAGAGGGGCGGACAAGGGCAAATACGGGCGGACAAGGTCAAAGAGGGGCGGACAAGGGCAAAGAGGGACGGACAAGGGCAAAGAGGGACGGACAAGCGTAAAGGGTGCGGACAAAGGCAAAGGGGGCGGACAAGGGCAAAGAGGAGCGGAAAAGGGCAAAGATGGGTGGGGAAGGGCAAAGTGGGGCGGAAAAGTGCGAAGAATATGGGACAAGGGCCAAGAATGGCGGACAAGGGCCAAGAGGGGCAGACAAGGGCCAAGAGGGGTGGACAAGGGCCAAGAGGGGCGGACAAGGGCCAAGAGAGGCGGACAAGTGCTTGAGAACACGGGACAAGGGCAAAGAGGGACCGACAAGTTCTGAGAATACTAGACAAATGCAAAAATGTGTGGATAAGTTCTGAGAATGCGGGACAAGGGCAAAGAGGGGCGGACAAGTGCAAAGAGGGTCAGACAAGGGCAAAAGGGTGGGAAAAGGGCAAAGAGGGACGGACAAGGGTAAAGGGGGCGGAGAAGGGCAAAGGGGGTGGACAAGGGCTGAGAATACGGGACAAGGGCAAAGAGGGGCGGACAAGTGCAAAGAGGGGCGGACAAGTGCAAAGAGGGTCGGACAAGTGCGGAGATCACGGGACAAGAGAAAAGAGGGACGGACAAGTGCTGAGAATATTGGACAAGGGCAAAGAGGGGCGGACAAGGGCATAGAGGGTCGGACAAGGGCAAAGAGGGGCGGACAACTGCGGAGAACACGGGACAAGGGCAAAGAGGGACGGACAAGCGCGGAGAATACAGGACAAGTGCAAAGAGGGGCGGACAAGGGCAAAGAGGGGTGGACAAGGGCAAAGAGGGGCGGACAAGGGCAAAGAGGGGCGGACAAGTGCTGAGAATACGGGAAAGTGCAAAGAGGGGCGGACAAGTGCGGAGAATACAGGATAAGGGCCAAGAGGGGAGGACAAGGGCCGAGAGTGGCGGACAACCCCCAAGAGGGCCGGACAAGTGCAAAGAGAGGCGGACAACGGGCAAGAGGTGCGGAACAAGGGCAAACAGTGGCAGACAAGGGCAAATAGGAGTGGAAAACTGCAAAGAGGTGTGGACAAGTGCGGAGAATACAGGACAAGGGCAAAGAGGGGCGGAGAAGCGCGGAGAATACGGGACAAGGGCAAAGAGGGGCGGACAACTTCTGAGAATACGGGACAAAGGCAAAGAGAGGCGGAGAAGTGCGGAGAATATGGGACAAGGGCAAAGAATACGCGAGAATGTTAAAGAGGGGCGGAGAAGTGCGGAGAATGCGGGACAAGGGCTAAGAGGGGCGGACAAGGACAAAGAGGGGTGGAAAAGGGATAAGAGGTGCGGACAAGGGCAAAGATGGGGGTACAAGAGCAAAGAGGGGCGGACAAGGGCAAAGAGTGGCAGACAAGGGCAAAGAGTGGAGGAAAAGGTCAAAGAGGGGCGGAGAAGTGCAAGGAGAAGAGGAAAAGTGCGGAGAATACTGGACAAGGGCAAAGAGGGGCTTACAAATGTGGAGAATACGGGACAAGAGCAAAGAGGGACAGAAAGGGGTAGAGAATACGGGACAAGAGCAATGAGGGGCGGAGAAGTGCGGAGAATGCGGGGCAAGGGCAAAGAGGTGCGGACAAGGGCAAAGAGGGGCGGACAAGGGCAAAGAGGTTCGGACAAGGGCAAAGAGGGTCGGACAAGGGCAAAGAGGGGCGGACAAGTGCAAAGAGGGGCGGACAATTGCAAAGAGGTTTGGACAAGGGCAAAGAGGGGCGGACAAGGGCAAAGAGGGGCGGACAATTGCGGAGAATACGGGACAAGGGCAAAGAGAGACGGACAAGAGCGGAGAATAGAGGACAAAGGCAAGGAGAGGCGGAGAAGGGCCAAGAGGGGCGGACAATGGCAAAGAGGGGCGGAAAAGGGCAAAGAGGGGCGGACAAGTGTGGAGAATATGGGACAAGGGCAAAGAGGGGCGGTCAAGGGCGGAGAATACGTGACAAGGGCAAAGAAGGGGGGACAAGGGCGGAGAATACGGGACAAGGCCAAAGAGGGGCGGAGAAGTGTGGAGAATACGGAACAAGGGCAAAGAGGGACGGACAAGTGCGGAGAATACAGGACAATAGCAAAGACGGGCGGAGAAGTGCAAACTGGGACGGAGAAGGCCAAAGAGAGGCTGAAAAGGACAAAGAGGGGAGGAAAAGGGCAAAGAGGGGCGGAGAAGTGCGGAGAATGCAGGACAAGGGCAAAGAGGGACGGACAAGGGCAAAGAGGGGCGGACAAGGGAAATGAGGTGCAGACAAGGGCAAAGATGGGGCGACAAGAGCAAAGAGGGGCGGACAAGGGCAAAGAGGGGCGGACAAGGGAAAAGAGGGGTGGACAAGGGAAAAGAGGGGCGGACAAGGAAAAAGAGGTGCAGACAAGGGCAAAGAGGGACAAAAAAGTGTGAAGCATACGGGACAAGGGCAAAGAAGGGAAGACAAGTGCGGAGAATACGGGATAAGGGCAAAACGGGGGCGGAGAAGTGCGGAGAACGCGGGACAAGGGCCAAGAGGGGCGGACAAGTGCAAAGAGGGGCGGACAAGGGCAAAGGGGGGCGGACAAGGGCAAAGGGGTGCGGACAAGGGCTGAAAATACGGTACAAGGGCAAATAGTGTCGGACAAGGGAAAAGAGGGGCGGACAAGGGCAAAGAGGGGCGGACAAGGGCAAAGAGGGGCGGACTAAGGCAAAGAGGGGCGGACAAGTGCTGAGAATACGGGACAAGAGCAAAGAGAGGAGGACAAGGGCAAATAGGGGCACACTAATGCTGAGAATACAGGACAAGGGCAAAGAGGGGGGGACAAGTGCTGAGAACACGGGACAAGGGCAAAAAGTGGCGGACAAGTGCTGAGAACATGGGACAAGGGCAAAAAGGGGCGGACAAGGGCAAAGGGGGGCGGACAAGGGCAAAGGGGGGCGGACAAGGGCAAAGAGGGTCGGACAAACGCTGAGAATACGGAACAAGTGCAAAGAGGGGTGGACAAGTGTTGAGAATATGGGACAAGGGCAAAGAAGGGCGGACAAGGGCAAAGAGGGGCGGACAAGGGCAAAGAGGGGCGGACAAGGGCTGAGAATACGGGACAAGTGAAAAGAGGGGCGGACAACGGCAAAGAGGGGCGGACAAGGGCAAAGAGGGGCGGACAAGGGCAAAGAGGGGCGGACAAGGGCAAAGAGGGGCGGACAAGTGCTGAGAATACGGGACAAGGGCAAAGAGGGGAGGACAAGGGCAAAGAGGGGCGGACAAGGGCAAAGAGGGGCGGACAAGGGCAAAGAGGGGCGGACAAGGGCAAAGAGGGGCGGACAAGGGCAAAGAGGGGTGGACAAGTGCTGAGAATACGGGACAAGGGCAAAGAGAGGCTAACAAGGGCAGAGAGGGGCGGACAAGGGCAAAGAGGGGCGGACAAGTGCAAAGAGGGGCGGACAAGGGCAAAGAGGGGCGGACAAGGGCAAATACGGGCGGACAAGGTCAAAGAGGGGCGGACAAGGGCAAAGAGGGGCGGACAAGGGCAAAGAGGGACGGACAAGGGCAAAGAGGGACGGACAAGCGTAAAGGGTGCGGAAAAGGCAAAGGGGGCGGACAAGGGCAAAGAGGAGCGGAAAAGGGCAAAGATGGGTGGGGAAGGGCAAAGTGGGGCGGAAAAGTGCGAAGAATATGGGACAAGGGCCAAGAATGGCGGACAAGGGCCAAGAGGGGCAGACAAGGGCCAAGAGGGGTGGACAAGGGCCAAGAGGGGTGGACAAGGACAAAGAGGGGCGGACAAGGACAAAGAGGGGCGGACAAACGCTGAGAATACGGAACTAGTGCAAAGAGGGGTGGACAAGTGTTGAGAATATGGGACAATGGCAAAGAGGGGCGGACAAGGGCAAAGAAGGGCGGACAAGGGCAAAGAGGGGCGGACAAGGGCAAAGAGGGGCGGACAAGGGCAAAGAGGGGTGGACAAGGGCTGAGAATACGGGACAAGTGAAAAGAGGGGCGGACAACGGCAAAGAGGGGCGGACAAGGGCAAAGAGGGGCGGACAAGTGCTGAGAATATGGGACAAGGGCAAAGAGGGGAGGACAAGGGCAAAGAGGGGCGGACAAGGGCAAAGAGGGGCGGACAAGGGCAAAGAGGGCCGGACAAGGGCAAAGAGGGGCGGACAAGTGCTGAGAATACGGGACAAGGGAAAAGAGAGGCTAACAAGGGCAAAGAGGGGCGGACAAGGGCAAAGAGGGGCGGACAAGGGCAAAGAGGGGCGGACAAGGGCAAAGAGGGGCGGACAAGGGCAAATACGGGCGGACAAGGTCAAAGAGGGGCGGACAAGGGCAAAGAGGGACGGACAAGGGCAAAGAGGGACGGACAAGCGTAAAGGGTGCGGACAAAGGCAAAGGGGGCGGACAAGGGCAAAGAGGAGCGGAAAAGGGCAAAGATGGGTGGGGAAGGGCAAAGTGGGGCGGAAAAGTGCGAAGAATATGGGACAAGGGCCAAGAATGGCGGACAAGGGCCAAGAGGGGCAGACAAGGGCCAAGAGGGGTGGACAAGGGCCAAGAGGGGCGGACAAGGGCCAAGAGAGGCGGACAAGTGCTTGAGAACACGGGACAAGGGCAAAGAGGGACCGACAAGTTCTGAGAATACTAGACAAATGCAAAAATGTGTGGATAAGTTCTGAGAATGCGGGACAAGGGCAAAGAGGGGCGGACAAGTGCAAAGAGGGTCAGACAAGGGCAAAAGGGTGGGAAAAGGGCAAAGAGGGACGGACAAGGGTAAAGGGGGCGGAGAAGGGCAAAGGGGGTGGACAAGGGCTGAGAATACGGGACAAGGGCAAAGAGGGGCGGACAAGGGCTTAGAATACGGGACAAGGGCAAAGAGGGGCGGACAAGTGCTGAGAATACGGGACCAGGGCAAGGAGGGGCGGACAAGTGCTGAGAATACGGGACAAGGGCAAGGAGGTGCAGACAAGCGTTGAGAATACGGGACAAGGGCAAAGAGGGGCGGACAAGTGCTGAGAATAAGGGACAAGGGCAAAGAGGTGCGGAGAAGGGGAAAGAGGGGCGGACAAGGGCAAAGAGGTGCGGACAAGGGGAAACAGGTTCGGACAAGGGCAAAGAGGGTCGGACAAGGGCAAAGAGGGGCGGACAAGGGCAAAGAGGGCCGGACAAGTGCAAAGAGGGGCGGACAAGTGCTGAGAATAAGGGACAAGGGCAAAGAGGGGCGGACAATGGCAAACAGGGGAGGACAAGGGCAAAGAGGGGAGGACAAGGGCAAAGAGGGTCGGACAAGGGCAAACAGGCTCGGACAAGGGCAAAGAGGGGTGGACAAGGGCAAAGAGGGTCTGACAAGGGCAAAGACGGTCGGACAAGTGCAAAGAGGGGCGGACAAGTGCAAAGAGGGTCTGACAGGGGCAAAGAGGGGCGGACAAGGGCTGAGAATATGGGACAAGGGCAAAGAGGGGCGGAGAAAGGCATGAAGGGCAGACAGGGAAAAGAGGGGCGAACAAGGCCAAAGAGGGGCGGACAGGGGCAAAGAGGGGAGGAGAAGGGCAAAGAGGAGTGGACATTGGCAAAGGGGGGCGGACAAGGGCTGAGAATACGATACAAGGGCAAAGAGGGGCGGAGAAGGGCAAAGTAGGGCGGACAAGTGCAAAGAGGGGCGGACAAGTGTGGAGATTATGGGACAAGGGCAAAGACGGGCGGACAATTGCGGAGAATACGGGACAAAGGCAAAGAGGGGCGGACAAGTGCGGAGAATACAAGACAAGGGCAAAGAGCGGAGGACAAGGGCGGAGAATACGGGACAAGTGCAAAGAGGGGCGGACAAGTGCGGAGAATACAGGACAAGGGCAAAGAGGTGTGGAGAAGGGCAAAGAGGGGCAGACAAGGGCAACGAGTGGCGGACAAGGGCAAAGAGGGCGGAGAAGGGCAAAGACGGGCAGACAAGAGCAACGAGTGGCGGACAAGGGCAAACAAGGGCGGACAAGTGCTGAGAATACGGGACAAGAGCAAAGTGGGTCGGTCAATGCCAAAGTGGGGCGGAGAAGTGCGGAGAATACGGGACAAGGGCAAGAGGGGCGGACAAGTGCGGAGAATAAGGGACAAGGGCAAAGAGGGGCGGACAACGGCAAAGAGGGTCGGACGAGCGCAAAGAGGTGCGGACGAAGGAAAAGAGGGGCGGACAAGGGCAAAGAGTGTTGCACAAGGGCAAAGAGGGTCGCACAAGAGAAAAGAGGGACGCACAAGAGCAAAGAGGGGTGGTCAAGGGCAAAGAGGTGCGGACAAGAACGGAGAACACGGTACAAGGGCAAAGAGGGTCGGACAAGTGAAAAGAGCGTCGGAGAATTCCGGAGAATACGGGACAATTGCAAAGAGGGTCCGAAAATATCGGAGAATACGGAAAAAGGGCAAAGAGGGGCGGACAAGTGCGGATAATACGGGACAAGTGCAAAGAGTGACGGATAAGTGCTGAGAATACGGGACAAGGACAAAGAGGGGCGGACAAGTGCTGAGAATATGGGACAATATCAAAGAGGGGCAGACATCGGCAAAGAGGGGCGGACAAGTGCGGAGAATACGGGACATGGGCAAAGAGGGGTGGACAAGATCGGATAATATGGAAAAACTGCAAAGAGTGGCGGACAAGGGCGGAGAATATGGGACAAGGGCAAAGAGGGGCGGAGAAGAACGGAGAATTCGGGACAAGGGCAAAGAGGGGCGGACAAGTGCAGAGAATACTGGACAAGAGCAAAGAGGGGCGGACAAGTGCAAAGAGGGGCGGACAAGTGCAAAGAGGGTCGGACAAGTGCGGAGATCACGGGACAAGAGAAAAGAGGGACGGACAAGTGCTGAGAATATTGGACAAGGGCAAAGAGGGGCGGACAAGGGCATAGAGGGTCGGACAAGGGCAAAGAGGGGCGGACAACTGCGGAGAACACGGGACAAGGGCAAAGAGGGACGGACAAGCGCGGAGAATACAGGACAAGTGCAAAGAGGGGCGGACAAGGGCAAAGAGGGGTGGACAAGGGCAAAGAGGGGCGGACAAGGGCAAAGAGGGGCGGACAAGTGCTGAGAATACGGGAAAGTGCAAAGAGGGGCGGACAAGTGCGGAGAATACAGGATAAGGGCCAAGAGGGGAGGACAAGGGCCGAGAGTGGCGGACAACCCCCAAGAGGGCCGGACAAGTGCAAAGAGAGGCGGACAACGGGCAAGAGGTGCGGAACAAGGGCAAACAGTGGCAGACAAGGGCAAATAGGAGTGGAAAACTGCAAAGAGGTGTGGACAAGTGCGGAGAATACAGGACAAGGGCAAAGAGGGGCGGAGAAGCGCGGAGAATACGGGACAAGGGCAAAGAGGGGCGGACAACTTCTGAGAATACGGGACAAAGGCAAAGAGAGGCGGAGAAGTGCGGAGAATATGGGACAAGGGCAAAGAATACGCGAGAATGTTAAAGAGGGGCGGAGAAGTGCGGAGAATGCGGGACAAGGGCTAAGAGGGGCGGACAAGGACAAAGAGGGGTGGAAAAGGGATAAGAGGTGCGGACAAGGGCAAAGATGGGGGTACAAGAGCAAAGAGGGGCGGACAAGGGCAAAGAGTGGCAGACAAGGGCAAAGAGTGGAGGAAAAGGTCAAAGAGGGGCGGAGAAGTGCAAGGAGAAGAGGAAAAGTGCGGAGAATACTGGACAAGGGCAAAGAGGGGCTTACAAATGTGGAGAATACGGGACAAGAGCAAAGAGGGACAGAAAGGGGTAGAGAATACGGGACAAGAGCAATGAGGGGCGGAGAAGTGCGGAGAATGCGGGGCAAGGGCAAAGAGGTGCGGACAAGGGCAAAGAGGGGCGGACAAGGGCAAAGAGGTTCGGACAAGGGCAAAGAGGGTCGGACAAGGGCAAAGAGGGGCGGACAAGTGCAAAGAGGGGCGGACAATTGCAAAGAGGTTTGGACAAGGGCAAAGAGGGGCGGACAAGGGCAAAGAGGGGCGGACAATTGCGGAGAATACGGGACAAGGGCAAAGAGAGACGGACAAGAGCGGAGAATAGAGGACAAAGGCAAGGAGAGGCGGAGAAGGGCCAAGAGGGGCGGACAATGGCAAAGAGGGGCGGAAAAGGGCAAAGAGGGGCGGACAAGTGTGGAGAATATGGGACAAGGGCAAAGAGGGGCGATCAAGGGCGGAGAATACGTGACAAGGGCAAAGAAGGGGGGACAAGGGCGGAGAATACGGGACAAGGCCAAAGAGGGGCGGAGAAGTGTGGAGAATACGGAACAAGGGCAAAGAGGGACGGACAAGTGCGGAGAATACAGGACAATAGCAAAGACGGGCGGAGAAGTGCAAACTGGGACGGAGAAGGCCAAAGAGAGGCTGAAAAGGACAAAGAGGGGAGGAAAAGGGCAAAGAGGGGCGGAGAAGTGCGGAGAATGCAGGACAAGGGCAAAGAGGGACGGACAAGGGCAAAGAGGGGCGGACAAGGGAAATGAGGTGCAGACAAGGGCAAAGATGGGGCGACAAGAGCAAAGAGGGGCGGACAAGGGCAAAGAGGGGCGGACAAGGGAAAAGAGGGGTGGACAAGGGAAAAGAGGGGCGGACAAGGAAAAAGAGGTGCAGACAAGGGCAAAGAGGGACAAAAAAGTGTGAAGCATACGGGACAAGGGCAAAGAAGGGAAGACAAGTGCGGAGAATACGGGATAAGGGCAAAACGGGGGCGGAGAAGTGCGGAGAACGCGGGACAAGGGCCAAGAGGGGCGGACAAGTGCAAAGAGGGGCGGACAAGGGCAAAGGGGGGCGGACAAGGGCAAAGGGGTGCGGACAAGGGCTGAAAATACGGTACAAGGGCAAATAGTGTCGGACAAGGGAAAAGAGGGGCGGACAAGGGCAAAGAGGGGCGGACAAGGGCAAAGAGGGGCGGACTAAGGCAAAGAGGGGCGGACAAGTGCTGAGAATACGGGACAAGAGCAAAGAGAGGAGGACAAGGGCAAATAGGGGCACACTAATGCTGAGAATACAGGACAAGGGCAAAGAGGGGGGGACAAGTGCTGAGAACACGGGACAAGGGCAAAAAGTGGCGGACAAGTGCTGAGAACATGGGACAAGGGCAAAAAGGGGCGGACAAGGGCAAAGGGGGGCGGACAAGGGCAAAGGGGGGCGGACAAGGGCAAAGGGGGTCGGACAAACGCTGAGAATACGGAACAAGTGCAAAGAGGGGTGGACAAGTGTTGAGAATATGGGACAAGGGCAAAGAAGGGCGGACAAGGGCAAAGAGGGGCGGACAAGGGCAAAGAGGGGCGGACAAGGGCTGAGAATACGGGACAAGTGAAAAGAGGGGCGGACAACGGCAAAGAGGGGCGGACAAGGGCAAAGAGGGGCGGACAAGGGCAAAGAGGGGCGGACAAGGGCAAAGAGGGGCGGACTAAGGCAAAGAGGGGCGGACAAGTGCTGAGAATACGGGACAAGAGCAAAGAGAGGAGGACAAGGGCAAATAGGGGCACACTAATGCTGAGAATACAGGACAAGGGCAAAGAGGGGGGGACAAGTGCTGAGAACACGGGACAAGGGCAAAAAGTGGCGGACAAGTGCTGAGAACATGGGACAAGGGCAAAAAGGGGCGGACAAGGGCAAAGGGGGGCGGACAAGGGCAAAGGGGGGCGGACAAGGGCAAAGGGGGTCGGACAAACGCTGAGAATACGGAACAAGTGCAAAGAGGGGTGGACAAGTGTTGAGAATATGGGACAAGGGCAAAGAAGGGCGGACAAGGGCAAAGAGGGGCGGACAAGGGCAAAGAGGGGCGGACAAGGGCTGAGAATACGGGACAAGTGAAAAGAGGGGCGGACAACGGCAAAGAGGGGCGGACAAGGGCAAAGAGGGGCGGACAAGGGCAAAGAGGGGCGGACAAGGGCAAAGAGGGGCGGACAAGTGCTGAGAATACGGGACAAGGGCAAAGAGGGGAGGACAAGGGCAAAGAGGGGCGGACAAGGGCAAAGAGGGGCGGACAAGGGCAAAGAGGGGCGGACAAGGGCAAAGAGGGGCGGACAAGGGCAAAGAGGGGTGGACAAGTGCTGAGAATACGGGACAAGGGCAAAGAGAGGCTAACAAGGGCAGAGAGGGGCGGACAAGGGCAAAGAGGGGCGGACAAGTGCAAAGAGGGGCGGACAAGGGCAAAGAGGGGCGGACAAGGGCAAATACGGGCGGACAAGGTCAAAGAGGGGCGGACAAGGGCAAAGAGGGGCGGACAAGGGCAAAGAGGGACGGACAAGGGCAAAGAGGGACGGACAAGCGTAAAGGGTGCGGAAAAGGCAAAGGGGGCGGACAAGGGCAAAGAGGAGCGGAAAAGGGCAAAGATGGGTGGGGAAGGGCAAAGTGGGGCGGAAAAGTGCGAAGAATATGGGACAAGGGCCAAGAATGGCGGACAAGGGCCAAGAGGGGCAGACAAGGGCCAAGAGGGGTGGACAAGGGCCAAGAGGGGCGGACAAGGACAAAGAGGGGCGGACAAGGACAAAGAGGGGCGGACAAACGCTGAGAATACAGAACTAGTGCAAAGAGGGGTGGACAAGTGTTGAGAATATGGGACAATGGCAAAGAGGGGCGGACAAGGGCAAAGAAGGGCGGACAAGGGCAAAGAGGGGCGGACAAGGGCAAAGAGGGGCGGACAAGGGCAAAGAGGGGTGGACAAGGGCTGAGAATACGGGACAAGTGAAAAGAGGGGCGGACAACGGCAAAGAGGGGCGGACAAGGGCAAAGAGGGGCGGACAAGTGCTGAGAATATGGGACAAGGGCAAAGAGGGGAGGACAAGGGCAAAGAGGGGCGGACAAGGGCAAAGAGGGGCGGACAAGGGCAAAGAGGGGCGGACAAGGGCAAAGAGGGCCGGACAAGGGCAAAGAGGGGCGGACAAGTGCTGAGAATACGGGACAAGGGAAAAGAGAGGCTAACAAGGGCAAAGAGGGGCGGACAAGTGCAAAGAGGGGCGGACAAGGGCAAAGAGGGGCGGACAAGGGCAAAGAGGGGCGGACAAGGGCAAATACGGGCGGACAAGGTCAAAGAGGGGCGGACAAGGGCAAAGAGGGACGGACAAGGGCAAAGAGGGACGGACAAGCGTAAAGGGTGCGGACAAAGGCAAAGGGGGCGGACAAGGGCAAAGAGGAGCGGAAAAGGGCAAAGATGGGTGGGGAAGGGCAAAGTGGGGCGGAAAAGTGCGAAGAATATGGGACAAGGGCCAAGAATGGCGGACAAGGGCCAAGAGGGGCAGACAAGGGCCAAGAGGGGTGGACAAGGGCCAAGAGGGGCGGACAAGGGCCAAGAGAGGCGGACAAGTGCTTGAGAACACGGGACAAGGGCAAAGAGGGACCGACAAGTTCTGAGAATACTAGACAAATGCAAAAATGTGTGGATAAGTTCTGAGAATACGGGACAAGGGCAAAGAGGGGCGGACAAGTGCAAAGAGGGTCAGACAAGGGCAAAAGGGTGGGAAAAGGGCAAAGAGGGACGGACAAGGGTAAAGGGGGCGGAGAAGGGCAAAGGGGGTGGACAAGGGCTGAGAATACGGGACAAGGGCAAAGAGGGGCGGACAAGGGCTTAGAATACGGGACAAGGGCAAAGAGGGGCGGACAAGTGCTGAGAATACGGGACCAGGGCAAGGAGGGGCGGACAAGTGCTGAGAATACGGGACAAGGGCAAGGAGGTGCAGACAAGCGCTGAGAATACGGGACAAGGGCAAAGAGGGGCGGAAAAGTGCTGAGAATAAGGGACAAGGGCAAAGAGGTGCGGAGAAGGGGAAAGAGGGGCGGACAAGGGCAAAGAGGTGCGGACAAGGGGAAACAGGTTCGGACAAGGGCAAAGAGGGTCGGACAAGGGCAAAGAGGGGCGGACAAGGGCAAAGAGGGCCGGACAAGTGCAAAGAGGGGCGGACAAGTGCTGAGAATAAGGGACAAGGGCAAAGAGGGGCGGACAATGGCAAACAGGGGAGGACAAGGGCAAAGAGGGGAGGACAAGGGCAAAGAGGGTCGGACAAGGGCAAAGAGGGGCGGAGAAGTGCAAAGAGGGGCGGAGAAGTGCAAAGAGGGGCGGACAAGGGCAAAGAGGGGCGGACAAGTGCTGAGAACACGGAACAAGGGCAAAGAGTGTCGGACTAGGGCAAAGAGGGACGGACAAGGACAAAGAGGGGCGGACAAGGGTTGAGAATACTGGACAAGGGCAAAGAGGGCCGGACAAGTGCTGAGATTACGGGACAAGGGCAAAGAGGGGCGGACAAAGGCAAAGAGGGGCGGACAAGGGCAAAGAGGGGCGGACAAGTGCTGAGAATACGGGACAAGGGCAAAGATGGTCGGACTAGGGGAAAGAGGGGCGGAAAAGGGCTGAGAATACGGGACAAGGGCAAAGAGGGGCGGACAAGGGCAAAGAGGGCGGACAAGGGCAAAGAGGGCAGACAAGGGCAAAGAGGGGCGGACAAGGGCAAAGAGGGTCGGACAAGGGCAAAGAGGGGCGGACAAGAGCGGAGAAAACGGGACAAGGGCAAAGAGGTGCTGACAAGGGCAAAGAGGGGCAGACAAGGGCATAAGAGGGGCGGACAAGGGCAAAGAGGGGCGGAAAAGGGCAAAGAGGGGCGGACAAGGGCAAAGAGGGAGGGACAAGGGCAAAGAGGGAGGGACAAGGGCAAAGAGGGACGGACAAGTGCTGAGAATACGGGACAAAGGCAAAGAGGGACGGACAAGTGGAAAGAGGGGTGGACAAGTGCAGATAATACGGGACAAGGGCAAAGAAGGGCCGACCAGGGCAAAAAGGGGCGGACAAGAGCAAAGAGGCGCGGACAAGTGGTGAGAATAAGGGGCAAGGACAAAGAGGGGCGGAAAATGGCAAAGAGGGGCGGACAATGGCAAAGAGGGGCGGACAATTGCAAAGAAGGGCGGACAAGTGCTGAGAATACGGGAGAAGGGCAAAGAGGGGCAGAGAAGGGCAAAGAGGGGCGGAGAAGGGCAAAGAGGGGCGGAGAAGGGCAAAGAGGTGCGGAGAAGGGCAAAGAGGTGCGGACAAGTGCTGCGAATACGGGACAAGGGCAAAGAGGAGCGGACAAGGGCAAAGAGGGGAGAGAAATGGCAACGAGGGGCGGGCTATGGAAACGAGGGGCGGGCAAGGGCAAAGAGGGGCGGACAAGTGCTGAGAGTATGGGACAAGGTCAAAGGGGCGGACAATGGCAAAGAGGAGTGGACAAGTGCAAAGAGGGGCGGACAAGGGCTGAGTATTCGGGACAAGGGCAAAGAGGGGCAGACAAGGGCAAAGAGGGGCGGACAAGGGCAAAGAGGGGCGGACAAGGGCAAAGAGGGGCGGCCAAAAGCAAAGAGGGGCAGACAAGGGCAAAGAGAGTTGGAAAAGTGCAAAGAGGGGCGGACAAGTGCTGAGAAGTTGGGACAAGGGCAAAGAGGGGCGTACAAGGAAAAAGAGGGGCGGACAAGTGCTGAGAATACGGAACAAGGGCAAAGAGGAGCAGACAGGGACAAAGAGCTGCGGACAAGGGCAAAGATGGGCGGACAAGGGCAAAGAGGGGCAGAGAAGAGCGGAGAATACGGGACAGAAGAAAAGAGGGGCGGACAAGGGCAAAGAGGGTCAGACAAGGGCAAAGAGGAGCGGACAAGGGCAAAGAGGGACGGACAAGTGCTGAGAATATGGGAGAAGGGCAAAGAGGGGCGGAAAAGGGAAAGGAGGGTCGGACAAAGTCAAAAAGCGGCGGACAAGGGCAAAGAGGGGAGGACAAGGACGGGCTGAAAAGAGCAGAGAATATTGGACAACGGAAAAGAGGGGCGGATAAGGGCAAATAGAGGCGGACAAGGGCAAAGAGGGGCGGACAAGGGCAAAGAGGGGCGGACAAGGGCAAAGAGGGGCGGACAAGTGCTGACAATTCGGGACAAGGGCAAATAGGGGCGGCAAGTTCAAAGAGGGTTGGACAAGGGCAAAGAGGGGCGGACAAGGGCAAAGAGGGGCGGACAAGGGCAAAGAGGGGAGGACAAGGGCAAAGAGGGGCGGACAAGTGTTGAGAATACGGGACAAGGGCAAAGAGGTTCGGACAAGGGCAAAGAGGTTCGGACAAGGGCAAAGAGGGGCGGACAAGGGCAAAGAGGGGCCGAAAATTGTAGAGAATATGGGACAAGGGCAAAGAGGGACGGACAAGGGCACAGAGGGACGGACAAAGGCAAAGAGGGGCGGACAAAGGCAAAGAGGGGCGGACAAGGGCAAAGAGGGGCGGACAACGGCAACGAGGGGCGGACAAGTGCTGAGAATATGGGACAAGGGCAAAGAGGGGCGGACAAGGGCAAAGAGGGGCGGACAAGGGCAAAGAGGGGCGGACAAGGGCAAGGAGGGTCGGACAAGGGCAAAGAGGGTCGGACAAGGTCAAAGAGAGGCGGACAAGGGCAAAGAGGGGCGGACAAGGGCAAAGAGGGGCGGACAAGAGCTGAGAATATTGGACAAGGGCAAAGAGGGGTGGACAAGGGCAATGAGGGGCGGACAAGGGAAAAGAGGGTCGGACAAGGGCAAAGAGGGGCGGACAAGTCCAAAGAGGGAAGGACAAGGGCAAAGAAAGGCGGACAAGGGCAAAGAGGGGCGGACAAGGGCAAAGAGGGGCGGACAAGGGCAAAGAGGGCCGGACAAGTGCTGAGAATACGGGACTAGGGTAAAGAGGGGAGGACAAGGGCAAAAAGGGGCGGACAAGTGCTGAGAATACGGGACAAGGGCAAAGAAGGGCGGACAAGGGCAAAGAGGGGAGGACAAGTGCAAAGAGGGGCGGACAAGTGTTGGGAATACGGGACAAGGGCAAAGAGGTTCGGACAAGGGCAAAGAGGGGCGGACAAGGGCAAAGAGGGGCGGACAAGTGTTTAGAATACGGGACAAGGGCAAAGAGGTTCGGACAAGGGCAAAGAGGTTCGGACAAGGGCAAAGAGGGGCGGACAAGGGCAAAGAGGGGCGGACAAGGGCAAAGAGGGGCCGACAATTGTAGAGAATATGGGACAAGGGCAAAGAGGGACGGACAAGGGCAAAGAGGGACGGACAAGGGCAAAGAGGGGCGGACAAGGGCAAAGAGGGGCGGACAAAGGCAAAGAGGGGCGGACAACGGCAACGAGGGGCGGACAAGTGCTGAGAATATGGGACAAGGGCAAAGAGGGGCGGACAAGGGCAAAGAGGGGCGGACAAGGGCAAAGAGGGGCGGACAAGGGCAAAGAGGGGCGGACAAGTGCTGAGAGTATGGGACAAGGGCAAAGAGGGGCGGACAAGGGCAAAGAGGGCCGGACAAGGGCAAAGAGGGCCGGACAAGTGCTGAGAATACGGGACTAGGGTAAAGAGGGGAGGACAAGGGCAAAAAGGGGTGGACAAGTGCTGAGAATACGGGACAAGGGCAAAGAGGGGCGGACAAGTGCAAAGAGGGGCGGACAAGGGCAAAGGGGGGCGGACAAGGGCAAAGGGGTGCGGACAAGGGCTGAAAATACGGTACAAGGGCAAATAGTGTCGGACAAGGGAAAAGAGGGGCGGACAAGGGCAAAGAGGGGCGGACAAGGGCAAAGAGGGGCGGACTAAGGCAAAGAGGGGCGGACAAGTGCTGAGAATACGGGACAAGAGCAAAGAGAGGAGGACAAGGGCAAATAGGGGCACACTAATGCTGAGAATACAGGACAAGGGCAAAGAGGGGGGGACAAGTGCTGAGAACACGGGACAAGGGCAAAAAGTGGCGGACAAGTGCTGAGAACATGGGACAAGGGCAAAAAGGGGCGGACAAGGGCAAAGGGGGGCGGACAAGGGCAAAGGGGGGCGGACAAGGGCAAAGGGGGTCGGACAAACGCTGAGAATACGGAACAAGTGCAAAGAGGGGTGGACAAGTGTTGAGAATATGGGACAAGGGCAAAGAAGGGCGGACAAGGGCAAAGAGGGGCGGACAAGGGCAAAGAGGGGCGGACAAGGGCTGAGAATACGGGACAAGTGAAAAGAGGGGCGGACAACGGCAAAGAGGGGCGGACAAGGGCAAAGAGGGGCGGACAAGGGCAAAGAGGGGCGGACAAGGGCAAAGAGGGGCGGACAAGTGCTGAGAATACGGGACAAGGGCAAAGAGGGGAGGACAAGGGCAAAGAGGGGCGGACAAGGGCAAAGAGGGGCGGACAAGGGCAAAGAGGGGCGGACAAGGGCAAAGAGGGGCGGACAAGGGCAAAGAGGGGTGGACAAGTGCTGAGAATACGGGACAAGGGCAAAGAGAGGCTAACAAGGGCAGAGAGGGGCGGACAAGGGCAAAGAGGGGCGGACAAGTGCAAAGAGGGGCGGACAAGGGCAAAGAGGGGCGGACAAGGGCAAATACGGGCGGACAAGGTCAAAGAGGGGCGGACAAGGGCAAAGAGGGGCGGACAAGGGCAAAGAGGGACGGACAAGGGCAAAGAGGGACGGACAAGCGTAAAGGGTGCGGAAAAGGCAAAGGGGGCGGACAAGGGCAAAGAGGAGCGGAAAAGGGCAAAGATGGGTGGGGAAGGGCAAAGTGGGGCGGAAAAGTGCGAAGAATATGGGACAAGGGCCAAGAATGGCGGACAAGGGCCAAGAGGGGCAGACAAGGGCCAAGAGGGGTGGACAAGGGCCAAGAGGGGCGGACAAGGACAAAGAGGGGCGGACAAGGACAAAGAGGGGCGGACAAACGCTGAGAATACAGAACTAGTGCAAAGAGGGGTGGACAAGTGTTGAGAATATGGGACAATGGCAAAGAGGGGCGGACAAGGGCAAAGAAGGGCGGACAAGGGCAAAGAGGGGCGGACAAGGGCAAAGAGGGGCGGACAAGGGCAAAGAGGGGTGGACAAGGGCTGAGAATACGGGACAAGTGAAAAGAGGGGCGGACAACGGCAAAGAGGGGCGGACAAGGGCAAAGAGGGGCGGACAAGTGCTGAGAATATGGGACAAGGGCAAAGAGGGGAGGACAAGGGCAAAGAGGGGCGGACAAGGGCAAAGAGGGGCGGACAAGGGCAAAGAGGGGCGGACAAGGGCAAAGAGGGCCGGACAAGGGCAAAGAGGGGCGGACAAGTGCTGAGAATACGGGACAAGGGAAAAGAGAGGCTAACAAGGGCAAAGAGGGGCGGACAAGGGCAAAGAGGGGCGGACAAGGGCAAAGAGGGGCGGACAAGGGCAAAGAGGGGCGGACAAGGGCAAATACGGGCGGACAAGGTCAAAGAGGGGCGGACAAGGGCAAAGAGGGACGGACAAGGGCAAAGAGGGACGGACAAGCGTAAAGGGTGCGGACAAAGGCAAAGGGGGCGGACAAGGGCAAAGAGGAGCGGAAAAGGGCAAAGATGGGTGGGGAAGGGCAAAGTGGGGCGGAAAAGTGCGAAGAATATGGGACAAGGGCCAAGAATGGCGGACAAGGGCCAAGAGGGGCAGACAAGGGCCAAGAGGGGTGGACAAGGGCCAAGAGGGGCGGACAAGGGCCAAGAGAGGCGGACAAGTGCTTGAGAACACGGGACAAGGGCAAAGAGGGACCGACAAGTTCTGAGAATACTAGACAAATGCAAAAATGTGTGGATAAGTTCTGAGAATACGGGACAAGGGCAAAGAGGGGCGGACAAGTGCAAAGAGGGTCAGACAAGGGCAAAAGGGTGGGAAAAGGGCAAAGAGGGACGGACAAGGGTAAAGGGGGCGGAGAAGGGCAAAGGGGGTGGACAAGGGCTGAGAATACGGGACAAGGGCAAAGAGGGGCGGACAAGGGCTTAGAATACGGGACAAGGGCAAAGAGGGGCGGACAAGTGCTGAGAATACGGGACCAGGGCAAGGAGGGGCGGACAAGTGCTGAGAATACGGGACAAGGGCAAGGAGGTGCAGACAAGCGCTGAGAATACGGGACAAGGGCAAAGAGGGGCGGAAAAGTGCTGAGAATAAGGGACAAGGGCAAAGAGGTGCGGAGAAGGGGAAAGAGGGGCGGACAAGGGCAAAGAGGTGCGGACAAGGGGAAACAGGTTCGGACAAGGGCAAAGAGGGTCGGACAAGGGCAAAGAGGGGCGGACAAGGGCAAAGAGGGCCGGACAAGTGCAAAGAGGGGCGGACAAGTGCTGAGAATAAGGGACAAGGGCAAAGAGGGGCGGACAATGGCAAACAGGGGAGGACAAGGGCAAAGAGGGGAGGACAAGGGCAAAGAGGGTCGGACAAGGGCAAAGAGGGGCGGAGAAGTGCAAAGAGGGGCGGAGAAGTGCAAAGAGGGGCGGACAAGGGCAAAGAGGGGCGGACAAGTGCTGAGAACACGGAACAAGGGCAAAGAGTGTCGGACTAGGGCAAAGAGGGACGGACAAGGACAAAGAGGGGCGGACAAGGGTTGAGAATACTGGACAAGGGCAAAGAGGGCCGGACAAGTGCTGAGATTACGGGACAAGGGCAAAGAGGGGCGGACAAAGGCAAAGAGGGGCGGACAAGGGCAAAGAGGGGCGGACAAGTGCTGAGAATACGGGACAAGGGCAAAGATGGTCGGACTAGGGGAAAGAGGGGCGGAAAAGGGCTGAGAATACGGGACAAGGGCAAAGAGGGGCGGACAAGGGCAAAGAGGGCGGACAAGGGCAAAGAGGGCAGACAAGGGCAAAGAGGGGCGGACAAGGGCAAAGAGGGTCGGACAAGGGCAAAGAGGGGCGGACAAGAGCGGAGAAAACGGGACAAGGGCAAAGAGGTGCTGACAAGGGCAAAGAGGGGCAGACAAGGGCATAAGAGGGGCGGACAAGGGCAAAGAGGGGCGGAAAAGGGCAAAGAGGGGCGGACAAGGGCAAAGAGGGAGGGACAAGGGCAAAGAGGGAGGGACAAGGGCAAAGAGGGACGGACAAGTGCTGAGAATACGGGACAAAGGCAAAGAGGGACGGACAAGTGGAAAGAGGGGTGGACAAGTGCAGATAATACGGGACAAGGGCAAAGAAGGGCCGACCAGGGCAAAAAGGGGCGGACAAGAGCAAAGAGGCGCGGACAAGTGGTGAGAATAAGGGGCAAGGACAAAGAGGGGCGGAAAATGGCAAAGAGGGGCGGACAATGGCAAAGAGGGGCGGACAATTGCAAAGAAGGGCGGACAAGTGCTGAGAATACGGGAGAAGGGCAAAGAGGGGCAGAGAAGGGCAAAGAGGGGCGGAGAAGGGCAAAGAGGGGCGGAGAAGGGCAAAGAGGTGCGGAGAAGGGCAAAGAGGTGCGGACAAGTGCTGCGAATACGGGACAAGGGCAAAGAGGAGCGGACAAGGGCAAAGAGGGGAGAGAAATGGCAACGAGGGGCGGGCTATGGAAACGAGGGGCGGGCAAGGGCAAAGAGGGGCGGACAAGTGCTGAGAGTATGGGACAAGGTCAAAGGGGCGGACAATGGCAAAGAGGAGTGGACAAGTGCAAAGAGGGGCGGACAAGGGCTGAGTATTCGGGACAAGGGCAAAGAGGGGCAGACAAGGGCAAAGAGGGGCGGACAAGGGCAAAGAGGGGCGGACAAGGGCAAAGAGGGGCGGCCAAAAGCAAAGAGGGGCAGACAAGGGCAAAGAGAGTTGGAAAAGTGCAAAGAGGGGCGGACAAGTGCTGAGAAGTTGGGACAAGGGCAAAGAGGGGCGTACAAGGAAAAAGAGGGGCGGACAAGTGCTGAGAATACGGAACAAGGGCAAAGAGGAGCAGACAGGGACAAAGAGCTGCGGACAAGGGCAAAGATGGGCGGACAAGGGCAAAGAGGGGCAGAGAAGAGCGGAGAATACGGGACAGAAGAAAAGAGGGGCGGACAAGGGCAAAGAGGGTCAGACAAGGGCAAAGAGGAGCGGACAAGGGCAAAGAGGGACGGACAAGTGCTGAGAATATGGGAGAAGGGCAAAGAGGGGCGGAAAAGGGAAAGGAGGGTCGGACAAAGTCAAAAAGCGGCGGACAAGGGCAAAGAGGGGAGGACAAGGACAAGGAGGGGCTGAAAAGAGCAGAGAATATTGGACAACGGAAAAGAGGGGCGGATAAGGGCAAATAGAGGCGGACAAGGGCAAAGAGGGGCGGACAAGGGCAAAGAGGGGCGGACAAGGGCAAAGAGGGGCGGACAAGTGCTGACAATTCGGGACAAGGGCAAATAGGGGCGGCAAGTTCAAAGAGGGTTGGACAAGGGCAAAGAGGGGCGGACAAGGGCAAAGAGGGGCGGACAAGGGCAAAGAGGGGAGGACAAGGGCAAAGAGGGGCGGACAAGTGTTGAGAATACGGGACAAGGGCAAAGAGGTTCGGACAAGGGCAAAGAGGTTCGGACAAGGGCAAAGAGGGGCGGACAAGGGCAAAGAGGGGCCGAAAATTGTAGAGAATATGGGACAAGGGCAAAGAGGGACGGACAAGGGCACAGAGGGACGGACAAAGGCAAAGAGGGGCGGACAAAGGCAAAGAGGGGCGGACAAGGGCAAAGAGGGGCGGACAACGGCAACGAGGGGCGGACAAGTGCTGAGAATATGGGACAAGGGCAAAGAGGGGCGGACAAGGGCAAAGAGGGGCGGACAAGGGCAAAGAGGGGCGGACAAGGGCAAGGAGGGTCGGACAAGGGCAAAGAGGGTCGGACAAGGTCAAAGAGAGGCGGACAAGGGCAAAGAGGGGCGGACAAGGGCAAAGAGGGGCGGACAAGAGCTGAGAATATTGGACAAGGGCAAAGAGGGGTGGACAAGGGCAATGAGGGGCGGACAAGGGAAAAGAGGGTCGGACAAGGGCAAAGAGGGGCGGACAAGTCCAAAGAGGGAAGGACAAGGGCAAAGAAAGGCGGACAAGGGCAAAGAGGGGCGGACAAGGGCAAAGAGGGGCGGACAAGGGCAAAGAGGGCCGGACAAGTGCTGAGAATACGGGACTAGGGTAAAGAGGGGAGGACAAGGGCAAAAAGGGGCGGACAAGTGCTGAGAATACGGGACAAGGGCAAAGAAGGGCGGACAAGGGCAAAGAGGGGAGGACAAGTGCAAAGAGGGGCGGACAAGTGTTGGGAATACGGGACAAGGGCAAAGAGGTTCGGACAAGGGCAAAGAGGGGCGGACAAGGGCAAAGAGGGGCGGACAAGTGTTTAGAATACGGGACAAGGGCAAAGAGGTTCGGACAAGGGCAAAGAGGTTCGGACAAGGGCAAAGAGGGGCGGACAAGGGCAAAGAGGGGCGGACAAGGGCAAAGAGGGGCCGACAATTGTAGAGAATATGGGACAAGGGCAAAGAGGGACGGACAAGGGCAAAGAGGGACGGACAAGGGCAAAGAGGGGCGGACAAGGGCAAAGAGGGGCGGACAAAGGCAAAGAGGGGCGGACAACGGCAACGAGGGGCGGACAAGTGCTGAGAATATGGGACAAGGGCAAAGAGGGGCGGACAAGGGCAAAGAGGGGCGGACAAGGGCAAAGAGGGGCGGACAAGGGCAAAGAGGGGCGGACAAGTGCTGAGAGTATGGGACAAGGGCAAAGAGGGGCGGACAAGGGCAAAGAGGGCCGGACAAGGGCAAAGAGGGCCGGACAAGTGCTGAGAATACGGGACTAGGGTAAAGAGGGGAGGACAAGGGCAAAAAGGGGTGGACAAGTGCTGAGAATACGGGACAAGGGCAAAGAGGGGCGGACAAGGGCAAAGAGGGGAGGACAAGGGCAAAGAGGGGCGGACAAGTGTTGGGAATACGGGACAAGGGCAAAGAGGTTCGGACAAGGGCAAAGAGGGGCGGACAAGGGCAAAGAAGAGCGGACAAGGGAAAAGAGGGGCGGACAAGGGCAAAGAGGGGCGGACAAGGGCAAAGAGGGGCGGACAAGGGCAAAGAGGGGCGGACAAGGGCAAAGAGGGGCCGACAATTGTAGAGAATATGGGACAAGGGCAAAGAGGGACGGACAAGGGCAAAGAAGGGCGTACAAGGGCAAAGAGGGACGGACAAAGGCAAAGAAAGGCGGAAAAAGGCAAAGAGGGGCGGACAAGGGTAAAGAGGGGCGGACAAGGGCAACGAGGGGCGGACAAGAGCTGAGAATATGGGACAAGGGCAAAGAGGGGCGGACAAGGGCAAAGAGGGGCGGACAAGGGCAAGGAGGGGCGGACAAGTTCTGAGAATATTGGACAAGGGCAAAGAGGGGCGGGCACGGGCAAAGAGGGGCGGACAAGGGCAAAGAGGGTCGGACAAGTGCTGAGAATACGGGACAAGGGCAAAGAGGGGCGGACAAGTGCTGAGAATACGGGACAAGGGCAAGGAGGTACAGACTAGCGCTGAGAATACGGGACAAGGGCAAAGAGGGGCGGACAAGTGCTGAGAATAAGGGACAAGGGCAAAGAGGGTCGGAGAAGGGCAAAGAGGGGCGGACAATGGCAAAGAGGGGCAGACAATGGCAAAGAAGGGCGGACAATGGCAAAGAAGGGCGGACAAGGGCTGGGAATACGGGAGAAGGGCAAAGAGGGGCGGACAAGGGCAAAGAGGGGCGGACAAGGGCAAAGAGGGGCGGACATTGGCAAAGAGGGGCGGACAATGGCAAAGAGGGGCGGACAATGGCAAAGAAGGGCGGACAAGGGCTGGGAATACGGGAGAAGGGCAAAGAGGGGCGGACAAGGGCAAAGAGGGGCGGACAAGGGCAAAGAGGGGCGGACAAGGGCTGAGAATACGGGACAAGGGCAAAGAGGGGCGGACAAGTGATGAGAATACGGGACAATGGCAAAGAGGGGCGGACAAGGGCTGAGAATACGGAATAAGGAAAAAGAGGGGCGGACAAGTGCTGAGAATACGGGACAAGGGCAAAGAGGGGCGGACAAGGGCTGAGAATACGGGACAAGGGCAAAGAGGACCGGACAAGTGCTAAGAATACGGGACAAGGGCAAAGAGGGGCGGACAAGGGCAAAGAGGGGCGGAAAAGGGCAAAGAGGGGCGGAAAAGGGCAAAGAGGGGCGGACAGGGGCAAAGAGGGGCGGACAAGGGCAAAGAGGGGCGGACAAGGGCAAAGAGGGGCCGACAAGAGCGGAGAATACGGGACAAGGGCAAAGAGGGGCAGACAAATTCAAAGAGGGGTGGACAAGGGCAAAGAGGGACGAACAAGGGCAAAGAGGGGCAGAAAAGGGCAAAGACGGGCAGACAAGGGCTAAGACGGGCGGAGAAGTGTGGAGAATAGCCGAGAAGTGCAAAGACGGGCGTAGAAGTGCAAAGACGGGCAGACAAGGGCAAAGACGGGCGGACAACAGCAAAGACGGGCGGACAACAGCAAAGACGGGCGGAGAAGTGCGGAGAATACCGGAGACAGGAAAAGACGGGCAGACAAGTGCGGAGAATACGGGACAAGGGCAAATAGGGGCGGGCAAGGGCAAAGATAGGGGCAGACAAGGGCAAAGAAGTGCGGACAAGGGCAAAGAGGGGCGGACAGGTGCGGAAAATACGGTACACGGGCAAAGATGGGCGGACAAGAGCAAAGACGGGCGGACAAGTGCCAAGACGGGCGGACAAGGGCAAAGAGGAGCGGACAAGGGCAAGGTCGGGTGGACAAGGGCAAAGAGGGGCGGACAAGTGCGGAGAATTCAGGACACATTCAAGGAGGGGCGGACAAGGGCAAAGAGGGCCGGACAAGTTCACAGAGGGGTGGACAAGGGCAAAGAGGGTCGGACAAGGTAAAGAGGAGCGGACAAATGCAAAGAAGGGCAGACAAGGGCAAAGAGTGGCGGACAAGTGCAAAGAGGGGCGGAGAAGGGCAAAGAGGGGTGGACAAGTGCTGAGAATACGGGACAAGGGCAAAGAGGGGCGGACAAGGGCAAAGAGGGGTGGACAAGTGCGGAGAATACGGGACAAGGGCAAAGAGGGGCGGACAAGGTCAAAGAGAGGCGGACAAAGGCAAAGAGGGGCTGACAAGGGCAAAGATGGGCGCACAAGGGCAAAGAAACGCGGAGAAGTCAAAGAGGGGCGGACAAGTGCGTAGAATACGGGAAAAGGGCAAAGAGGGGCGGACAAGGGCAAAGAGGGGCGGACAAGGGCAAAGAGGAGCGGACAAAAGCAGAGAATACTGTACAAGGGCAAAGAGGGGCGGACCAGGGCGGAGAATATGGTACAAGGGCAAAGAGGGGTGGACGGGGGCGGAGAATACGGTAGAAGAGCAAAGAGGGGCGGACGAGGGCAAAGAGGGGCGGACGAGGGCAAACAGGGTCGTACAAGGGGCAAGAGGGGCAGACAAGGGCAAATAGGGGTGGATAAGGGCAAAGAGGGGCGGACAAGTGCGGAGAATACGGGACAACCACACAGAGGGGCGGACAAGGGCGGAGAATACGGTACAAGTTCAAAGTGGGGCGGACAAGGACGGAGAATACCGGACAAGTGCAAAGAGGGGCGGACAAGGGCAAAGAGGGGCGGACAAGTGCAGAGAATATGGTACAAGGTCAAAGCGGGGCAGACAAAGGCAAAGAGGGGCGGACAAGTGCAAAGAGGGGCGGACAAAGGCAAAGGGGGGCGGACAAGTGCGTAGAATATGGTACAAGGGCAAAGAGGGGTGGACAAGGGCTAAGAGGGGCGGACATAGGCAAAGAGTGGTGGACAAGGGCAAAGAGGGCTGGAGAAATGCGGAGAATACGGGACAAGGGCAAAGAGGGTCGGACAAGTGCGGAGAAAACGGGACAAGAGCAAAGAGGGGCAGAGAAGGGCGGAGAATACTGGACAAGTGCAAAGAGGGGCGGACAAGTGTGGAGAATACGGGACAACTGCAAAGAGGGGCGAACAAGGGCAAAGAGGTGCAGACAAGAGCCAAGAGGTGTGGACAAGTGCAAAGAGTGGCGGACAAGGGCTGAGAATACGATACAAGGGCAAAGAGGGGCGGACTGGGGCAAAGAGTTGTGGACAAGGGCAGAGAATATGGGATAAGTGCAAAGAGGAGCGGACAAGGGCAAAGAGGGTCGGACAAGTGCAAAGAGGGGCGGACAAGGGCAAAGAGGTGCGGACAAGGGAAAAGAGGGGCAGACAAGGGCAAAGAGGGGCAGACAAGTGCGGAGAATACGGGGCAAGGGCAAAGAGCGGCGGAGAAGTGCGGAGAATACGGGACAATGGCAAAGAGGGGCGGACAAGTGCGGAGAATACGGGACAAGGGCAAAGAGGGTCAGACAAGGGCAAAGAGGGGCGGACAAGGGAAAAGAGGGTCGGAGAAGGGCAAAGAGGGGTGGACAAGGGCAAAGAGGCGCGGACAAGGGCAAAGAGGGAGGGACAATGGCAAAGAGGGGCGGACAAGGGAAAAGAGGGGTGGACAAGGGCAAAGAGGGTCGGACAAGGGCAATGTGGGGCGGACAAGGGCAAAGAGGGGCAGAGAAGTACAGAGAATACAGTAAAAAGTCAAAGAGGGGCGGACAAGTGCGTAGAATACGGTACAAGGGTAAAGAGGGGCGGACAAGGGCAAAGAGAGACGGACAAGTGCAAAGAGGAGCGGAGAAAAGCAGAGAATACTGTACAAGTCCAAAGAGGGGCGGACAAGGCAAAGAGGGTGTGACAAGGGCAATGAGGGGCGGACACATGCAAAGAGGGGCGGAAAAGGGCAAAGAGGGTCGGAAAAGAGCAAAGAGGTTCAAATAAGGGCAAAGAGTGTTGGACAAGGGCGAAGAATACTGTTCAAGGGCAAAGAGGGGCGGACAAGTGCAAAGAGGGTCTGACAAGGGCAAAGAGGGGCCGAAAAGGTCAAAGAGGGGCCTACAAGGGCGAAAAGGAGCGGACAAGGGCTGAGAATACGACACAAGGGCAAAGAAGGCTGGGCAAGGGCATAGAGGGGCGGACAAGGGCAAAGAGTGGCGGACAAGTTCAAAGAGGGGCGGACAAGGGCAAACAGGCTCGGACAAGGGCAAAGAGGGGTGGACAAGGGCAAAGAGGGTCTGACAAGGGCAAAGACGGTCGGACAAGTGCAAAGAGGGGCGGACAAGTGCAAAGAGGGTCTGACAGGGGCAAAGAGGGGCGGACAAGGGCTGAGAATATGGGACAAGGGCAAAGAGGGGCGGAGAAAGGCATGAAGGGCAGACAGGGAAAAGAGGGGCGAACAAGGCCAAAGAGGGGCGGACAGGGGCAAAGAGGGGAGGAGAAGGGCAAAGAGGAGTGGACATTGGCAAAGGGGGGCGGACAAGGGCTGAGAATACGATACAAGGGCAAAGAGGGGCGGAGAAGGGCAAAGTAGGGCGGACAAGTGCAAAGAGGGGCGGACAAGTGTGGAGATTATGGGACAAGGGCAAAGACGGGCGGACAATTGCGGAGAATACGGGACAAAGGCAAAGAGGGGCGGACAAGTGCGGAGAATACAAGACAAGGGCAAAGAGCGGAGGACAAGGGCGGAGAATACGGGACAAGTGCAAAGAGGGGCGGACAAGTGTGGAGAATACAGGACAAGGGCAAAGAGGGGCGGAGAAGGGCAAAGAGGGGCAGACAAGGGCAACGAGTGGCGGACAAGGGCAAAGAGGGCGGAGAAGGGCAAAGAGGGGCAGACAAGAGCAACGAGTGGCGGACAAGGGCAAACAAGGGCGGACAAGTGCTGAGAATACGGGACAAGAGCAAAGTGGGTCGGTCAATGCCAAAGTGGGGCGGAGAAGTGCGGAGAATACGGGACAAGGGCAAGAGGGGCGGACAAGTGCGGAGAATAAGGGACAAGGGCAAAGAGGGCCGGACAACGGCAAAGAGGGTCGGACGAGCGCAAAGAGGTGCGGACGAAGGAAAAGAGGGGCGGACAAGGGCAAAGAGTGTTGCACAAGGGCAAAGAGGGTCGCACAAGAGAAAAGAGGGACGCACAAGAGCAAAGAGGGGTGGTCAAGGGCAAAGAGGTGCGGACAAGAACGGAGAACACGGTACAAGGGCAAAGAGGGTCGGACAAGTGAAAAGAGCGTCGGAGAATTCCGGAGAATACGGGACAATTGCAAAGAGGGTCCGAAAATATCGGAGAATACGGAAAAAGGGCAAAGAGGGGCGGACAAGTGCGGATAATACGGGACAAGTGCAAAGAGTGACGGATAAGTGCTGAGAATACGGGACAAGGACAAAGAGGGGCGGACAAGTGCTGAGAATATGGGACAATATCAAAGAGGGGCGGACATCGGCAAAGAGGGGCGGACAAGTGCGGAGAATACGGGACATGGGCAAAGAGGGGTGGACAAGATCGGATAATATGGAAAAACTGCAAAGAGTGGCGGACAAGGGCGGAGAATATGGGACAAGGGCAAAGAGGGGCGGAGAAGAACGGAGAATTCGGGACAAGGGCAAAGAGGGGCGGACAAGTGCAGAGAATACTGGACAAGAGCAAAGAGGGGCGGACAAGTGCAAAGAGGGGCGGACAAGTGCAAAGAGGGTCGGACAAGTGCGGAGATCACGGGACAAGAGAAAAGAGGGACGGACAAGTGCTGAGAATATTGGACAAGGGCAAAGAGGGGCGGACAAGGGCATAGAGGGTCGGACAAGGGCAAAGAGGGGCGGACAACTGCGGAGAACACGGGACAAGGGCAAAGAGGGACGGACAAGCGCGGAGAATACAGGACAAGTGCAAAGAGGGGCGGACAAGGGCAAAGAGGGGTGGACAAGGGCAAAGAGGGGCGGACAAGGGCAAAGAGGGGCGGACAAGTGCTGAGAATACGGGAAAGTGCAAAGAGGGGCGGACAAGTGCGGAGAATACAGGATAAGGGCCAAGAGGGGAGGACAAGGGCCGAGAGTGGCGGACAACCCCCAAGAGGGCCGGACAAGTGCAAAGAGAGGCGGACAACGGCCAAGAGGTGCGGAACAAGGGCAAACAGTGGCAGACAAGGGCAAATAGGAGTGGAAAACTGCAAAGAGGTGTGGACAAGTGCGGAGAATACAGGACAAGGGCAAAGAGGGGCGGAGAAGCGCGGAGAATACGGGACAAGGGCAAAGAGGGGCGGACAACTTCTGAGAATACGGGACAAAGGCAAAGAGAGGCGGAGAAGTGCGGAGAATATGGGACAAGGGCAAAGAATACGCGAGAATGTTAAAGAGGGGCGGAGAAGTGCGGAGAATGCGGGACAAGGGCTAAGAGGGGCGGACAAGGGCAAAGAGGGGTGGATAAGGGATAAGAGGTGCGGACAAGGGCAAAGATGGGGGTACAAGAGCAAAGAGGGGCGGACAAGGGCAAAGAGTGGCAGACAAGGGCAAAGAGTGGAGGAAAAGGTCAAAGAGGGGCGGAGAAGTGCAAGGAGAAGAGGAAAAGTGCGGAGAATACTGGACAAGGGCAAAGAGGGGCTTACAAATGTGGAGAATACGGGACAAGAGCAAAGAGGGACAGAAAGGGGTAGAGAATACGGGACAAGAGCAATGAGGGGCGGAGAAGTGCGGAGAATGCGGGGCAAGGGCAAAGAGGTGCGGACAAGGGCAAAGAGGGGCGGACAAGGGCAAAGAGGTTCGGACAAGGGCAAAGAGGGTCGGACAAGGGCAAAGAGGGGCGGACAAGTGCAAAGAGGGGCGGACAATTGCAAAGAGGTTTGGACAAGGGCAAAGAGGGGCGGACAAGGGCAAAGAGGGGCGGACAATTGCGGAGAATACGGGACAAGGGCAAAGAGAGACGGACAAGAGCGGAGAATAGAGGACAAAGGCAAGGAGAGGCGGAGAAGGGCCAAGAGGGGCGGACAATGGCAAAGAGGGGCTGAAAAGGGCAAAGAGGGGCGGACAAGTGTGGAGAATATGGGACAAGGGCAAAGAGGGGCGGTCAAGGGCGGAGAATACGTGACAAGGGCAAAGAAGGGGGGACAAGGGTGGAGAATACGGGACAAGGCCAAAGAGGGGCGGAGAAGTGTGGAGAATACGGAACAAGGGCAAAGAGGGACGGACAAGTGCGGAGAATACAGGACAATAGCAAAGACGGGCGGAGAAGTGCAAACTGGGACGGAGAAGGCCAAAGAGAGGCTGAAAAGGGCAAAGAGGGGAGGAAAAGGGCAAAGAGGGGCGGAGAAGTGCGGAGAATGCAGGACAAGGGCAAAGAGGGACGGACAAGGGCAAAGAGGGGCGGACAAGGGAAATGAGGTGCAGACAAGGGCAAAGATGGAGCGACAAGAGCAAAGAGGGGCGGACAAGGGCAAAGAGGGGCGGACAAGGGAAAAGAGGGGCGGACAAGGGAAAAGAGGGGCGGACAAGGGAAAAGAGGTGCAGACAAGGGCAAAGAGGGACAAAAAAGTGTGAAGCATACGGGACAAGGGCAAAGAAGGGAAGACAAGTGCGGAGAATACGGGATAAGGGCAAAACAGGGGCGGAGAAGTGCGGAGAACTCGGGACAAGGGCAAAGAGGGGCGGACAAGGTCAAAGAGAGGCGGACAAAGGCAAAGAGGGGCTGACAAGGGCAAAGATGGGCGCACAAGGGCAAAGAAACGCGGAGAAGTCAAAGAGGGGCGGACAAGTGCGTAGAATACGGGAAAAGGGCAAAGAGGGGCGGACAAGGGCAAAGAGGGGCGGACAAGGGCAAAGAGGAGCGGACAAAAGCAGAGAATACTGTACAAGGGCAAAGAGGGGCGGACCAGGGCGGAGAATATGGTACAAGGGCAAAGAGGGGTGGACGGGGGCGGAGAATACGGTAGAAGAGCAAAGAGGGGCGGACGAGGGCAAAGAGGGGCGGACGAGGGCAAACAGGGTCGTACAAGGGGCAAGAGGGGCAGACAAGGGCAAATAGGGGTGGATAAGGGCAAAGAGGGGCGGACAAGTGCGGAGAATACGGGACAACCACACAGAGGGGCGGACAAGGGCGGAGAATACGGTACAAGTTCAAAGTGGGGCGGACAAGGACGGAGAATACCGGACAAGTGCAAAGAGGGGCGGACAAGGGCAAAGAGGGGCGGACAAGTGCAGAGAATATGGTACAAGGTCAAAGCGGGGCAGACAAAGGCAAAGAGGGGCGGACAAGTGCAAAGAGGGGCGGACAAAGGCAAAGGGGGGCGGACAAGTGCGTAGAATATGGTACAAGGGCAAAGAGGGGTGGACAAGGGCTAAGAGGGGCGGACATAGGCAAAGAGTGGTGGACAAGGGCAAAGAGGGCTGGAGAAATGCGGAGAATACGGGACAAGGGCAAAGAGGGTCGGACAAGTGCGGAGAAAACGGGACAAGAGCAAAGAGGGGCAGAGAAGGGCGGAGAATACTGGACAAGTGCAAAGAGGGGCGGACAAGTGTGGAGAATACGGGACAACTGCAAAGAGGGGCGAACAAGGGCAAAGAGGTGCAGACAAGAGCCAAGAGGTGTGGACAAGTGCAAAGAGTGGCGGACAAGGGCTGAGAATACGATACAAGGGCAAAGAGGGGCGGACTGGGGCAAAGAGTTGTGGACAAGGGCAGAGAATATGGGATAAGTGCAAAGAGGAGCGGACAAGGGCAAAGAGGGTCGGACAAGTGCAAAGAGGGGCGGACAAGGGCAAAGAAGTGCGGACAAGGGAAAAGAGGGGCAGACAAGGGCAAAGAGGGGCAGACAAGTGCGGAGAATACGGGGCAAGGGCAAAGAGCGGCGGAGAAGTGCGGAGAATACGGGACAATGGCAAAGAGGGGCGGACAAGTGCGGAGAATACGGGACAAGGGCAAAGAGGGTCAGACAAGGGCAAAGAGGGGCGGACAAGGGAAAAGAGGGTCGGAGAAGGGCAAAGAGGGGTGGACAAGGGCAAAGAGGCGCGGACAAGGGCAAAGAGGGAGGGACAATGGCAAAGAGGGGCGGACAAGGGAAAAGAGGGGTGGACAAGGGCAAAGAGGGTCGGACAAGGGCAATGTGGGGCGGACAAGGGCAAAGAGGGGCAGAGAAGTACAGAGAATACAGTAAAAAGTCAAAGAGGGGCGGACAAGTGCGTAGAATACGGTACAAGGGTAAAGAGGGGCGGACAAGGGCAAAGAGAGACGGACAAGTGCAAAGAGGAGCGGAGAAAAGCAGAGAATACTGTACAAGTCCAAAGAGGGGCGGACAAGGCAAAGAGGGTGTGACAAGGGCAATGAGGGGCGGACACATGCAAAGAGGGGCGGAAAAGGGCAAAGAGGGGCGGAAAAGAGCAAAGAGGTTCAAATAAGGGCAAAGAGTGTTGGACAAGGGCGAAGAATACTGTTCAAGGGCAAAGAGGGGCGGACAAGTGCAAAGAGGGTCTGACAAGGGCAAAGAGGGGCCGAAAAGGTCAAAGAGGGGCCTACAAGGGCGAAAAGGAGCGGACAAGGGCTGAGAATACGACACAAGGGCAAAGAAGGCTGGGCAAGGGCATAGAGGGGCGGACAAGGGCAAAGAGTGGCGGACAAGTTCAAAGAGGGGCGGACAAGGGCAAACAGGCTCGGACAAGGGCAAAGAGGGGTGGACAAGGGCAAAGAGGGTCTGACAAGGGCAAAGACGGTCGGACAAGTGCAAAGAGGGGCGGACAAGTGCAAAGAGGGTCTGACAGGGGCAAAGAGGGGCGGACAAGGGCTGAGAATATGGGACAAGGGCAAAGAGGGGCGGAGAAAGGCATGAAGGGCAGACAGGGAAAAGAGGGGCGAACAAGGCCAAAGAGGGGCGGACAGGGGCAAAGAGGGGAGGAGAAGGGCAAAGAGGAGTGGACATTGGCAAAGGGGGGCGGACAAGGGCTGAGAATACGATACAAGGGCAAAGAGGGGCGGAGAAGGGCAAAGTAGGGCGGACAAGTGCAAAGAGGGGCGGACAAGTGTGGAGATTATGGGACAAGGGCAAAGACGGGCGGACAATTGCGGAGAATACGGGACAAAGGCAAAGAGGGGCGGACAAGTGCGGAGAATACAAGACAAGGGCAAAGAGCGGAGGACAAGGGCGGAGAATACGGGACAAGTGCAAAGAGGGGCGGACAAGTGTGGAGAATACAGGACAAGGGCAAAGAGGGGCGGAGAAGGGCAAAGAGGGGCAGACAAGGGCAACGAGTGGCGGACAAGGGCAAAGAGGGCGGAGAAGGGCAAAGAGGGGCAGACAAGAGCAACGAGTGGCGGACAAGGGCAAACAAGGGCGGACAAGTGCTGAGAATACGGGACAAGAGCAAAGTGGGTCGGTCAATGCCAAAGTGGGGCGGAGAAGTGCGGAGAATACGGGACAAGGGCAAGAGGGGCGGACAAGTGCGGAGAATAAGGGACAAGGGCAAAGAGGGGCGGACAACGGCAAAGAGGGTCGGACGAGCGCAAAGAGGTGCGGACGAAGGAAAAGAGGGGCGGACAAGGGCAAAGAGTGTTGCACAAGGGCAAAGAGGGTCGCACAAGAGAAAAGAGGGACGCACAAGAGCAAAGAGGGGTGGTCAAGGGCAAAGAGGTGCGGACAAGAACGGAGAACACGGTACAAGGGCAAAGAGGGTCGGACAAGTGAAAAGAGCGTCGGAGAATTCCGGAGAATACGGGACAATTGCAAAGAGGGTCCGAAAATATCGGAGAATACGGAAAAAGGGCAAAGAGGGGCGGACAAGTGCGGATAATACGGGACAAGTGCAAAGAGTGACGGATAAGTGCTGAGAATACGGGACAAGGACAAAGAGGGGCGGACAAGTGCTGAGAATATGGGACAATATCAAAGAGGGGCGGACATCGGCAAAGAGGGGCGGACAAGTGCGGAGAATACGGGACATGGGCAAAGAGGGGTGGACAAGATCGGATAATATGGAAAAACTGCAAAGAGTGGCGGACAAGGGCGGAGAATATGGGACAAGGGCAAAGAGGGGTGGAGAAGAACGGAGAATTCGGGACAAGGGCAAAGAGGGGCGGACAAGTGCAGAGAATACTGGACAAGAGCAAAGAGGGGCGGACAAGTGCAAAGAGGGGCGGACAAGTGCAAAGAGGGTCGGACAAGTGCGGAGATCACGGGACAAGAGAAAAGAGGGACGGACAAGTGCTGAGAATATTGGACAAGGGCAAAGGGGGCGGACAAGGGCATAGAGGGTCGGACAAGGGCAAAGAGGGGCGGACAAGCGCGGAGAATACAGGACAAGTGCAAAGAGGGGCGGACAAGGGCAAAGAGGGGTGGACAAGGGCAAAGAGGGGCGGACAAGGGCAAAGAGGGGCGGACAAGTGCTGAGAATACGGGAAAGTGCAAAGAGGGGCGGACAAGTGCGGAGAATACAGGATAAGGGCCAAGAGGGGAGGACAAGGGCCGAGAGTGGCGGACAACCCCCAAGAGGGCCGGACAAGTGCAAAGAGAGGCGGACAACGGCCAAGAGGTGCGGAACAAGGGCAAACAGTGGCAGACAAGGGCAAATAGGAGTGGAAAACTGCAAAGAGGTGTGGACAAGTGCGGAGAATACAGGACAAGGGCAAAGAGGGGCGGAGAAGCGCGGAGAATACGGGACAAGGGCAAAGAGGGGCGGACAACTTCTGAGAATACGGGACAAAGGCAAAGAGAGGCGGAGAAGTGCGGAGAATATGGGACAAGGGCAAAGAATACACGAGAATGTTAAAGAGGGGCGGAGAAGTGCGGAGAATGCGGGACAAGGGCTAAGAGGGGCGGACAAGGGCAAAGAGGGGTGGATAAGGGATAAGAGGTGCGGACAAGGGCAAAGATGGGGGTACAAGAGCAAAGAGGGGCGGACAAGGGCAAAGAGTGGCAGACAAGGGCAAAGAGTGGAGGAAAAGGTCAAAGAGGGGCGGAGAAGTGCAAGGAGAAGAGGAAAAGTGCGGAGAATACTGGACAAGGGCAAAGAGGGGCTTACAAATGTGGAGAATACGGGACAAGAGCAAAGAGGGACAGAAAGGGGTAGAGAATACGGGACAAGAGCAATGAGGGGCGGAGAAGTGCGGAGAATGCGGGGCAAGGGCAAAGAGGTGCGGACAAGGGCAAAGAGGGGCGGACAAGGGCAAAGAGGTTCGGACAAGGGCAAAGAGGGTCGGACAAGGGCAAAGAGGGGCGGACAAGTGCAAAGAGGGGCGGACAATTGCAAAGAGGTTTGGACAAGGGCAAAGAGGGGCGGACAAGGGCAAAGAGGGGCGGACAATTGCGGAGAATACGGGACAAGGGCAAAGAGAGACGGACAAGAGCGGAGAATAGAGGACAAAGGCAAGGAGAGGCGGAGAAGGGCCAAGAGGGGCGGACAATGGCAAAGAGGGGCTGAAAAGGGCAAAGAGGGGCGGACAAGTGTGGAGAATATGGGACAAGGGCAAAGAGGGGCGGAGAAGTGTGGAGAATACGGAACAAGGGCAAAGAGGGACGGACAAGTGCGGAGAATACAGGACAATAGCAAAGACGGGCGGAGAAGTGCAAACTGGGACGGAGAAGGCCAAAGAGAGGCTGAAAAGGGCAAAGAGGGGAGGAAAAGGGCAAAGAGGGGCGGAGAAGTGCGGAGAATGCAGGACAAGGGCAAAGAGGGACGGACAAGGGCAAAGAGGGGCGGACAAGGGAAATGAGGTGCAGACAAGGGCAAAGATGGGGCGACAAGAGCAAAGAGGGGCGGACAAGGGCAAAGAGGGGCGGACAAGGGAAAAGAGGGGCGGACAAGGGAAAAGAGGGGCGGACAAGGGAAAAGAGGTGCAGACAAGGGCAAAGAGGGACAAAAAAGTGTGAAGCATACGGGACAAGGGCAAAGAAGGGAAGACAAGTGCGGAGAATACGGGATAAGGGCAAAACAGGGGCGGAGAAGTGCGGAGAACTCGGGACAAGGGCCAAGAGGGGCGGACAAGTGCAAAGAGGGGCGGACAAGGGCAAAGGGGGGCGGACAAGGGCAAAGGGGTGTGGACAAGGGCTGAAAATACGGTACAAGGGCAAATAGTGTCGGACAAGGGAAAAGAGGGGCGGACAAGGGCAAAGAGGGGCGGACAGTGCTGAGAATACGGGACAAGAGCAAAGAGAGGAGGACAAGGGCAAATAGGGGCACACTAATGCTGAGAATACAGGACAAGGGCAAAGAGGGGGGGACAAGTGCTGAGAACACGGGACAAGGGCAAAAAGTGGCGGACAAGTGCTGAGAACATGGGACAAGGGCAAAAAGGGGCGGACAAGGGCAAAGGGGGGCGGACAAGGGCAAAGGGGGGCGGACAAGGGCAAAGAGGGTCGGACAAACGCTGAGAATACGGAACAAGTGCAAAGAGGGGTGGACAAGTGTTGAGAATATGGGACAAGGGCAAAGAGGAGCGGACAAGGGCAAAGAGGGGCGGACAAGTGCTGAGAATACGGGACAAGTGAAAAGAGGGGCGGACAACGGCAAAGAGGGGCTGACAATGGCAAAGAGGGGCGGACAAGGGCAAAGAGGGGCGGACAAGGGCAAAGAGGGGCGGACAAGTGCTGAGAATACGGGACAAGGGCAAAGAGGGGAGGACAAGGGCAAAGAGGGGCGGACAAGGGCAAAGAGGGGCGGACAAGGGCAAAGAGGGGTGGACAAGTGCTGAGAATACGGGACAAGGGCAAAGAGAGGCTAACAAGGGCAAAGAGGGGCGGACAAGGGCAAAGAGGGGCGGACAAGTGCAAAGAGGGGCGGACAAGGGCAAAGAGGGGCGGACAAGGGCAAATACGGGCGGACAAGGTCAAAGAGGGGCGGACAAGGGCAAAGAGGGGCGGACAAGGGCAAAGAGGGACGGACAAGGGCAAAGAGGGACGGACAAGCGTAAAGGGTGCGGACAAAGGAAAAGGGGGCGGACAAGGGCAAAGAGGAGCGGAAAAGGGCAAAGATGGGTGGGGAAGGGCAAAGTGGGGCGGAAAAGTGCGAAGAATATGGGACAAGGGCCAAGAATGGCGGACAAGGGCCAAGAGGGGCAGACAAGGGCCAAGAGGGGTGGACAAGGGCCAAGAGGGGCGGACAAGGGCAAAGAGGGGCGGACAAGTGCTGAGAATACGGGACAAGAGCAAAGAGAGGAGGACAAGGGCAAATAGGGGCACACAAATGCTGAGAATACAGGACAAGGGCAAAGATGGGGGGACAAGTGCTGAGAACACGGGACAAGGGCAAAAAGGGGCGGACAAGGGCAAAGGGGGGCGGACAAGGGCAAAGAGGGGCGGACAAGGGCAAAGAGGGACGGACAAATGCTGAGAATACGGAAAAAGTGCAAAGAGGGGTGGACATGTGTTGAGAATATGGGACAAGGGCAAAGAGGGGCGGACAAGGGCAAAGAGGGGCGAAAAAGTGCAAAGAGGGGCGGACAAGGGCAAAGAGGGGCGGACAAGGGCAAAGAGGGGCGGACAAGGGCTGAGAATACGGGACAAGTGAAAAGAGGGGCGGACAACGGCAAAGAGGGGCGGACAAGGGCAAAGAGGGGCGGACAAGTGCTGAGAATATGGGACAAGGGCAAAGAGGGGAGGACAAGGGCAAAGAGGGGCGGACAAGGGCAAAGAGGGGCGGACAAGGGCAAAGAGGGGCGGACAAGGGCAAAGAGGGGCGGACAAGGGCAAAGAGGGGCGGACAAGGGCAAAGAGGGGCGGACAAGGGCAAAGAGGGGTGGACAAGTGCTGAGAATACGGGACAAGGGCAAAGAGAGGCTAACAAGGGCAAAGAGGGGCGGACAAGGGCAAAGAGGGGCGGACAAGGGCAAAGAGGGGCGGACAAGGGCAAATACGGGCGGACAAGGTCAAAGAGGGGCGGACAAGGGCAAAGAGGGACGGACAAGGGCAAAGAGGGACGGACAAGCGTAAAGGGTGCGGACAAAGGCAAAGGGGGCGGACAAGGGCAAAGAGGAGCGGAAAAGGGCAAAGATGGGTGGGGAAGGGCAAAGTGGGGCGGAAAAGTGCGAAGAATATGGGACAAGGGCCAAGAACGGCGGACAAGGGCCAAGAGGGGCAGACAAGGGCCAAGAGGGGTGGACAAGGGCCAAGAGGGGCGGACAAGGGCCAAGAGAGGCGGACAAGTGCTTGAGAATACGGGACAAGGGCAAAGAGGGGCTGACAAGTTCTGAGAATACTAGACAAATGCAAAAATGTGTGGATAAGTTCTGAGAATACGGGACAAGAGCAAAGAGGGGCGGACAAGTGCAAAGAGGGTCAGACAAGGGCAAAAGGGTGGGAAAACGGCAAAGAGGGACGGACAAGGGTAAAGGGGGCGGAGAAGGGCAAAGGGGGCGGACAAGTGCTGAGAATACGGGACAAGGGCAAAGAGGGGCGGACAAGGGCTTAGAATACGGGACAAGGGCAAAGAGGGGCGGACAAGTGCTGAGAATACGGGACCAGGGCAAGGAGGGGCGGACAAGTGCTGAGAATACGGGACAAGGGCAAGGAGGTGCAGACAAGCGCTGAGAATACGGGACAAGGGCAAAGAGGGGCGGACAAGTGCTGAGAATAAGGGACAAGGGCAAAGAGGTGCGGACAAGGGGAAAGAGGGGCGGATAAGGGCAAAGAGGTGCGGACAAGGGGAAACAGGGTCGGACAAGGGCAAAGAGGGGCGGACAAGGTCAAAGAGGGGCGGACAAGGGCAAAGAGGGGCGGACAAGGGCAAAGAGGGGCGGACAAGGGCAAAGAGGGCCGGACAAGTGCAAAGAGGGCCGGACAAGTGCAAAGAGGGGCGGACAAGTGCTGAGAATACGGGACAAGGGCAAAGAGGGGCGGACAATGGCAAACAGGGGAGGACAAGGGCAAAGAGGGGAGGACAAGGGCAAAGAGGGTCGGACAAGGGCAAAGAGGGGCGGAGAAGTGCAAAGAGGGGCGGAGAAGTGCAAAGAGGGGCGGACAAGGGCAAAGAGGGGCGGACAAGTGCTGAGAACACGGAACAAGGGCAAAGAGTGTCGGACTAGGGCAAAGAGGGACGGACAAGGACAAAGAGGGGCGAACAAGGGTTGAGAATACTGGACAAGGGCAAAGAGGGCCGGACAAGTGCTGAGATTACGGGACAAGGGCAAAGAGGGGCGGACAAAGGCAAAGAGGGGCGGACAAGGGCAAAGAGGGGCGGACAAGTGCTGAGAATACGGGACAAGGGCAAAGATGGTCGGACAAGGGGAAAGAGGGGCGGAAAAGGGCTGAGAATACGGGACAAGGGCAAAGAGGGGCGGACAAGGGCAAAGAGGGCGGACAAGGGCAAAGAGGGCAGACAAGGGCAAAGAGGGGCGGACAAGGGCAAAGAGGGTCGGACAAGGGCAAAGAGGGGCGGACAAGAGCGGAGAAAACGGGACAAGGGCAAAGACGTGCTGACAAGGGCAAAGAGGGGCAGACAAGGGCATAAGAGGGGCGGACAAGGGCAAAGAGGGGCGGACAAGGGCAAAGAGGGAGGGACAAGGGCAAAGAGGGAGGGACAAGGGCAAAGAGGGACGGACAAGTGCTGAGAATACGGGACAAACAAAGAGGGACGGACAAGTGGAAAGAGGGGTGGACAAGTGCAGATAATACGGGACAAGGGCAAAGAAGGGCCGACCAGGGCAAAAAGGGGCGGACAAGAGCAAAGAGGCGCGGACAAGTGGTGAGAATAAGGGGCAAGGACAAAGAGGGGCGGAAAATGGCAAAGAGGGGCGGACAATGGCAAAGAGGGGCGGACAATTGCAAAGAAGGGCGGACAAGTGCTGAGAATACGGGAGAAGGGCAAAGAGGGGCAGAGAAGGGCAAAGAGGGGCGGAGAAGGGCAAAGAGGGGCGGACAAGGGCAAAGAGGGGCGGACAAGTGCTGCGAATACGGGACAAGGGCAAAGAGGAGCGGACAAGGGCAAAGAGGGGCGAGAAATGGCAACGAGGGGCGGGCAATGGAAACGAGGGGCGGGCAAGGGTAAAGAGGGGCGGACAAGTGCTGAGAGTATGGGACAAGGTCAAAGGGGCGGACAATGGCAAAGAGGAGCGGACAAGTGCAAAGAGGGGCGGACAAGGGCTGAGTATTCGGGACAAGGGCAAAGAGGGGCGGACAAGGGCAAAGAGGGGCGGACAAGGGCAAAGAGGGGCGGACAAGGGCAAAGAGGGGCGGACAAAAGCAAAGAGGGGCGGACAAGGGCAAAGAGAGTTGGACAAGGGCAAAGAGAGTTGGACAAGGGCAAAGAGGTGCGGACAAGTGCTGAGAAGTTGGGACAAGGGCAAAGAGGGGCGTACAAGGAAAAAGAGGGGCGGACAAGTGCTGAGAATACGGAACAAGGGCAAAGAGGAGCAGACAGGGACAAAGAGCTGCGGACAAGGTCAAAGATGGGCGGACAAGGGCAAAGAGGGGCAGAGAAGAGCGGAGAATACGGGACAGAAGAAAAGAGGGGCGGACAAGGGCAAAGAGGGTGAGACAAGGGCAAAGAGGAGCGGACAAGGGCAAAGAGGGACGGACAAGTGCTGAGAATATGGGAGAAGGGCAAAGAGGGGCGGAAAAGGGAAAGGAGGGTCGGACAAAGTCAAAAAGCGGCGGACAAGGGCAAAGAGGGGAGGACAAGGACAAGGAGGGGCGGAAAAGAGCGGAGAATATTGGACGACGGAAAAGAGGGGCGGATAAGGGCAAATAGGGGCGGACAAGGGCAAAGAGGGGCGGACAAGGGCAAAGAGGGGCGGACAAGGGCAAAGAGGGGCGGACAAGTGCTGACAATTCAGGACAAGGGAAAATAGGGGCGGCAAGATCAAAGAGGGTTGGACAAGGGCAAAGAGGGGCGGACAAGGGCAAAGAGGGGCGGACAAGGGCAAAGAGGGGAGGACAACGGCAAAGAGGGGCGGACAAGTGTTGAGAATACGGGACAAGGGCAAAGAGGTTCGGACAAGGGCAAAGAGGTTCGGACAAGGGCAAAGAGGGGCAGACAAGGGCAAAGAGGGGCCGACAATTGTAGAGAATATGGGACAAGGGCAAAGAGGGACGGACAAGGGCACAGAGGGACGGACAAAGGCAAAGAGGGGCGGACAAAGGCAAAGAGGGGCGGACAAGGGCAAAGAGGTGCGGACAAGTGCAAATACTGGCGGACAAGGGCAAAGACTGGCGGACAAGGGCCAAGAAGTGCGGATAAGGGCCAAGAGGAGCGGACAAGTGCAAAGAGGGGCGGACAAGGGCCAAGAGGGGCGGACAAGTGCCAAGAGGGTCGGACAAGTACTGAGAATACGGGACAAGGGCAAAGAGGGGCGGACAAGTGTGGGGAATACGGGACAAGAGCAAGGAGGTGCGGAAAAGTGCTGAGAATACGGGACAAGGGCAAAGAGGGACAGAGTGGTGCTGAGAATATGGGACAAGGGCAAAGAGGGGCGGACAAGTGCCAAGGGGTCAGACAAGGGCAAAGAGGGTCGGACAAGGGCCAAGAGGGGCGGACAAGGGCCAAGAGGGGCAGAAAAGGGCAAAGAGGGGCGGACAAGGGCTAAGTGGTCGGACAAGGGCTAAGGGGGGCGGACAAAGTCAAAGGGGGGCGGACAGGGGCAAAGGGGGGCGGACAAGGGCAAAGAGTGTCGGACATGGGCAAAGAGTGTCGGACATGGGCAAAGAGGGGCGGACAAGAGATGAGAATACGGGACAAGGGCAAAGAGGGACGGAGTGGTTCTGAGAATATGAGACAAGAGCAAAGAGAGGCGGAGTGGTGCTGAGAATACGGGACAAGGGCAAAGAGGGACAGAGTGGTGCTGAGAATATGGGACAAGGGCAAAGAGGGGCGGAAAAGGGCCAAGGGGTCAGACAAGGGCAAAGAGGGTCGGACAAGGGCCAAGAGGGGCGGACAAGGGCCAAGAGGGGCAGAAAAGGGCAAAGAGGGGCGGACAAGGGCTAAGTGGTCGGACAAGGGCTAAGGGGGGCAGACAAAGGCAAAGGGGGGCGGACAGGGGCAAAGCAGGGCGGACAAGGGCAAAGAGTGTCGGACATGGGCAAAGAGGGGCGGACAAGTGATGAGAATACGGGACAAGGGCAAAGAGGGACGGAGAAGTGCTGAGAATGCGGTTCAAGAGCAAAGAGGGGCAGACAAGGCCAAAGAGGGATTGACAATTGCTGAGAATAAGGGACAATGGCAAAAAGGTCCGACAAGAGCTGAGAATACTGGACAAGGGCAAAGAGGGGCAGACAAGGCTGAGACTACGGGACAAGGAAAAAGAGGGGTGGACAAGGGGTGAGAATACGGGACAAGGGCAAAGAGGGGCGGACAAGGGCAAAGAGGGGCGGACAAGGGAAAAGAGGGGCGGACAAGGGAAAAGAGGGCGGACAAGGGAAAAGAGGGCGGACAAGGGAAAAGAGTGGCGGACAATGGCTGAGAACACGGGACAAGGGCAAAGAGGGGCGGACAAGGGCAAAGAGGGGCGGAAAAGGGCAAAGAGGTGCGGACAAGGGCCAAGAAGGGAGGACAAGTTCTGGGAATACGGGACAAGGGCAAAAAGGTGCGGACAAGGGCAAAGAGGAGCGGACAAGGGCAAACAGGGGCGGAAAAGGGTTGAAGATACGGGACAAGGGCAAGTAAGTGTGGACAAGTGCATAGAATACGGGACAAGGGCAAAAAGGGGCGGACAAGGGCTCATAATACGGGACAAAGGCTAAGAGGGGCGGACAAGGGCTTAGAATACGGGACAAGGGCAAAGAGGGGCGGACAAGTGCTGAGAATACGGGACAAGGGCAAAGAGGTGCGGACAAGGGAAAAGAGGGGCGGACAAGGGCAAAGAGTGGCGGACAAGGGCATAAGAGGGGCGGACAAGGGCAAAGAGGAGCGGACAAGGGCAAAGAGGGGCGGACAAGGGCAAAGAGGGAGGGACAAGGGCAAAGAGGGAGGGACAAGGGCAAAGAGGGGCGGACAAGTGCTGAGAATACGGGACAAAGGCAAAGAGGGACGGACAAGTGGAAAGAGGGGTGGACAAGTGCAGATAATACGGGACAAGGGCAAAGAAGGGCCGACCAGGGCAAAAAGGGGCGGACAAGAGCAAAGAGGGGCGGACAAGTGGTGAGAATAAGGGGCAAGGACAAAGAGGGGCGGAACATGGCAAAGAGGGGTGGACAATGGCAAAGAGGGGCGGACAATTGCAAAGAAGGGCGGACAAGTGCTGAGAATACAGGAGAAGGGCAAAGAGGGGCGGAGAAGGGCAAAGAGGGGCGGACAAGGGCAAAGAGGGGCGGACAAGGGCAAAGAGGGGCGGACAAGGGCAAAGAGGGGCGGACAAGGGCAAAGAGGGGCGGACAAGGGCAAAGAGGGGCGGACAAGTGCTGCGAATACGGGACAAGGGCAAAGAGGAGCGGACAAGGGCAAAGAGGGGCGAGAAATGGCAACGAGGGGCGGGCAATGGAAACGAGGGGCGGGCAAGGGCAAAGAGGGGCGGACAAGTGCTGAGAATATGGGACAAGGTCAAAGGGGCGGACAATGGCAAAGAGGAGCGGACAAGTGCAAAGAGGGGCGGACAATGGCTGAGTATTCGGGACAAGGGCAAAGAGGGGCAGACAAGGGCAAAGAGGGGCGGACAAGGGCAAAGAGGGGCGGACAAGGGCAAAGAGGGGCGGACAAGGGCAAAGAGGGGCGGACAAGGGCAAAGAGGGGCGGACCAGGGCAAAGAGGGGCGGACAAAGGCAAAGAGGGGCGGACAAGGGCAAAGAGAGTTGGACAAGATCAAAGAGGGGCGGACAAGTGCTGAGAAGTTGGGACAAGGGCAAAGAGGGGCGTACAAGGACAAAGAGGGGCGGACAAGTGCTGAGAATACGGAACAAGGTCAAAGAGGAGCAGACAGGGACAAAGAGCTGCGGACAAGGGCAAAGATGGGCGGACAAGGGCAAAGAGGGGCAGAGAAGAGCGGAGAATACGGGACAGAAGAAAAGATGGGCGGACAAGGGCAAAGAGGGTCAGACAAGGGCAAAGAGGAGCGGACAAGGGCAAAGAGGGACGGACATGTGCTGAGAATATGGGAGAAGGGCAAAGAGGGGCGGAAAAGGGAAAGGAGGGTCGGACAAAGTCAAAAAGCGGCGGACAAGGGCAAAGAGGGGAGGACAAGGACAAGGAGGGGCTGAAAAGAGCGGAGAATATTGGACAAGGGAAAAGAGGGGCAGACAAGGGCAAAGAGGGGCGGACAAGGGCAAAGAGGGGCGGACAAGGGCAAAGAGGGGCGGACAAGGGCAAAGAGAGGCGGACAAGTGCTGACAATACGGGACAAGGGCCAATAGGGTCGGCAAGATCAAAGAGGGTTGGACAAGGGCAAAGAGGGGCGGACAAGGGCAAAGAGGGGCGGACAAGTGCAAAGAGGGGAGGACAAGGGCAAAGAGGGGCGGACAAGTGTTGAGAATACGGGACAAGGGCAAAGAGGTTCGGACAAGGTAAAAGAGGTTCGGACAAGGGCAAAGAGGGGCGGACAAGGGCAAAGAGGGGCGGACAAGGGCAAAGAGGGGCCGACAATTGTAGAGAATATGAGACAAGGGCAAAGAGGGACGGACAAGGGCAAAGAGGGACGGACAAAGGCAAAGAGGGGCGGACAAAGAAAAGAGGGGCGGACAAAGGCAAAGAGGGGCGGACAACGGCAACGAGGGGCGGATAAGTGCTGAGAATATGGGACAAGGGCAAAGAGCGGCGGACAAGGGCAAAGAGGGGCGGACAAGTGCAAAGAGGGGCGGACAAGTGCTGAGAGTATGGGACAAGGGCAAAGAGGGGCAGACAAGGGCAAAGAGGGGCGGACAAGTGCTGAGAATATTGGACAAGGGCAAAGAGGGGCGGACAAGGGCAAAGAGGGGCGGACAAGGGCAAAGAGGGGCGGACAAGGGCAAAGAGGGTCGGACAAGGGCAAAGAGGGGCGGACAAGGGCAAAGAGGGGCGGACAAGGGCAAAGAGGGGCGGAGAAGGGCAAAGAGGGGCGGACAAGGGCAAAGAGGGGTGGACAAGGGCAAAGAGGGGCGGACAAGTTCTGAGAATACGGGATAAGTGCAAAGAGGGGTGGAGAAGTGCTGAGAATACGGGACAAGGGCAAAGAGCGGCGGACAAGTATAAAGAGGGGCGGACAAGGACAAAGAGGGGCGGACAAGTGCCAAGAATATGGGACAAGGGCCAAGAGGGGCGGACAAGGCCCAAGAGGGGTGGACAAGGGAAAAGATGGGCGGACAAGGGCCAAGAGGGGCGGACAAGTGCAAAGAGGGGCGTAAAAGGGCAAAGAGGGGCGGACAAGTGCTGAGAATACGGGACAAGGGCAAAGAGGGGCGGAAAATTGCTGAGAATACGGGACAAGGGCAAAGAGGGCCGGGCAAGTGCTGAGAATACGGGAGAAAGTGGGCAAAGATTGGCGGACAAGGGGAAAGAGGGGCGGACAAGGGCAAAGAGGGCGGACAAGGGTAAAGAGGGAAGGACAAGGGCTGAGAATACGGGACAAGGGCAAAGAGGGCCGGGCAAGTGCTGAGAATACGGGAGAAAGTGGGCAAAGAGGGGCGGACAAGGGGAAAGAGGGGCGGACAAGGGGAAAGAGGGGCGGACAAGGGCAAAGAGGGGCGGACAAGGGCAAAGAGGGGCGGACAAGGGCAAAGAGGGGCGGACAAGGGCAAAGAGGGGAGGACAAGGGCAAAGAGGGGAGGACAAGGGCAAAGAGGGGAGGAGAAGGCCTGAGAATATGGGAAAAGGGCAAAGAGGTGCGGAGAAGGGCAAAGAGGGCCGGACATGTGCAAAGAAGGGCGGACAAGGGCAAAGAGGGCCGGACAAGGGCTGAGAATATGGGACAAGGGCAAAGAGGGGCGGACAAGGGCAAAGAGGGGCGGACAAATGCAAAGAGGGGCGGACAAGGGCTGGGAATACTTGACAAGGGCAAAGAGGGGCGGACAAAGGCAAAGAGGGGTGGAGAAGGGCCAAGAGGCTCGGACAAGTGCAAAGAGGGGCGGACAAAGGCAAAGAGGGGCGGACAAGGGCAAAGAGAGTCGGACAATGGCAAAGAGGGGCGGACAAGTGCTGAGAAGATGGGACAAGGGCAAAGAGGGACGGACAAGAGCTGAGAACACGGGACAAGTGCAGAGAGGGGCGGACAATTGCAAAGAGGGGCGGACAAGGGCAAAGAGGGACGGACAAGCGTAAAGGGTGCGGACAAAGGCAAAGGGTCGGACAAGGGCAAAGAGGGGCGGAAAAGGGCAAAGAGGGGTGGGGAAGGGCAAAGTGGGGCGGACAAGTGCTGAAAATACGGGACAAGGGCAAACAGGGGCGGGCAAGGGCAAAGAGGGGCGGAGAAGGGCAAAGAGGGGCGGACAAGTGCGAAGAATATGGGACAAGTGCCAAGCGGGGCAGACAAGGGCCAAGAGGAGTGGACAAGGGCCAAGAGGGGCGGACAAGGGCCAAGAGAGGCGGACAAGTGCTTGAGAATACGGGACAAGGGCAAAGAGGGGCGGACAAGTGCTGAGAATAAGGGACAAGGGCAAAGAGGTGCGGACAAGTGGAAAGAGGGGCGGACAAGGGAAAGAGGGGCGGACAAAGGCAAAGAGGGGCGGATAAGGGCAAATACGGGCGGACAAGGTCAAAGAGGGGCGGAGAAGGGCAAAGAGGGGCGGAAAAGGGGAAAGAGGGGCGGACAAGTGCAAAGAGGGGCGGACAAGGGCAAAGAGGGGCGGACAAATGCTGCGAATACGGGACAAGGGCAAAGAGGAGCGGACAAGGGCAAAGAGGAGCGGACAAGGGCAAAGAGGGGCGAGCAATGGCAACGAGGGGCAGGCAATGGCAACGAGGGGCGGGCAGGGGCAAAGAGGGGCGGACAAGTGCTGAGAATATGGGACAAGGTCAAAGGGGCGGACAATTGCAAAGAGGGGCGGACAAGTGCAAAGAGGGGCGGACAAAGGCTGAGTATTCGGGACAAGGGCAAAGAGGGGCAGACAAGGGCAAAGAGGGGCGGACAAGGGCAAAGAGGGGCGGACAAGGGCAAAGAGGGGCGGACAAGGGCAAAGAGGGGAGGACAAAGGCAAAGAGGGGCGGACAAGGGCAAAGAGAGTCAGACAATGGCAAAGAGGGGCGGACAAGTGCTGAGAAGATAGGACAAGGGCAAAGAGGGACGGACAAGGGCTGAGAACACAGGACAAGTGCAGAGAGGGGCGGACAAGTGCCAAGAGGGGCAGACAAGGGCAAAGAGGGACGGACAAGGGTAAAGGGTGCGGACAAAGGCAAAGGGGGCGGACAAGGGCAAAGAGGGGCGGAAAAGGGCAAAGAGGGGCGGAAAAGGGCAAAGAGGGGTGGGGAAGGGCAAAGTGGGGCGGACAAGTGCTGAAAATACGGGACAAGGGCAAAGAGAGTCGGACAAGTGCTGAGAATACGGGACAAGGGTAAAGACGGGCGGACAAGGGCTGAGAATACGGGACAAGGGCAAAGAGGTGCGGACAAGGGAAAAGAGGGGCGGACAAGGGCAAAGAGTGGCGGACAAGGGCGGAGAATACGCGACAAGGGCAAAGAGGGGCGGGGAAGGACTTAGAATACGGAACAAGTGCAAAGAGGGGCGGACAAGGGCCAAGAGTGGCGGACAAGGGCCGAGAGTGGCGGACAAGGGCCAAGAGGGGCGGACAAGTGCTGAGAATACGGGACAAGGGCAAAGAGGGGCGGACAAGTGCTGAGAATACGGGACAAGGTCAAAGAGAGGCGAACAAGTGCTGAGAATACGGGACAATGGCAAAGAGGGGCGGACAAGTGCTGAGAATACGGGACAAGGGCGAAGAGGGGTGGACAAGTGCTGAGAATACGGGACAAGTTCAAAGAGGGACGGACAAGGGCAAAGTGGGGATGACAAGGGCAAAGAGGGGCGGACAAGGGCAAAGAGGGGCGGACAAGGCAAAGAGGGGCGGACAAGGGCAAAGAGGGGCGGACAAGGGCAAAGAGGGGCGGACAAGTGCTGAGAATACGGGACAAGGGCAAAGAGGGGAGGACAAGGGCTGAGAATACGGGACAAGGGCAAAGAGGGGCAGACAAGGGCTGAGAATACGGGAGAAGGGCAAAGAGGTTCGGAAAAGGGCTGTGTATACGGGAGAAGGGCAAAGAGGAACGGACAAGTGCTGAGAATACAGGACAAGGGTAAAGACGTGAGGACAAGTGCTGGGAATACGGGACAAGGGCAAAGAGGGGCGGACAAGGGCAAAGAGGGTCTGACAAGTGCTGAGAATACGGGACAAGGGCAAAGAGTGGCGGACAAGGGCGCAGAATACGGGACAACGGCAAAGAGGGGCGGACAAGGGCTGAGAATACGGGTCAAGGGCACAGAGGGGCGGACAAGTGCAAAGAGGGGAGGACAAGGGCAAAGAGGGGCGGATAAGGGCAAAGAGGGGCCGACAAGGGCTGAGAATATGGGACAAGGGCAAAGAGGGGCGGACTAGTGCTGAGAATACGGGACAAGGGCAAAGAGGGACGGACAAGTGCTGAGAATACGGGACAAGTGCAAAGAGGGGCGGACAAGGGCAAAGAGGGGCGGACCATTGCGGAGAATAAGGGACAAGGGCCAAGAGGTGCGGACAAGTGCCAAGAGGGGTGGACAAGGGCCAAGAGGGGCGGACAAGTGCCAAGAAGGGCGGACAAGTGTAAAGAGGGGCGGACAAGTGCTGAGAATACGGGACAAGGGCAAAGAGGGGCGGACAAGGGAAAAGAGGGGCGGACAAGAGCAAAGAGGGGCGGACAAGGGCAAAGAGGGGCGGACAAGTGCTGAGAATACAGGACAAGGGCAAAGAGGGGCGAACAAGTTCTGAGAATCCGGGACAAGGACAAAGAGGGGCGGACAAGGGCAAAGAGGGGCGGACAAGGGCAAAGAGGGGCGGACAAGGGCAAAGAGGGGCGGACAAGGGCAAAGAGGGGCGGACAAGGGCAAAGAGGGGCGGACAAGGGCAAAGAGGGGCGGACAAGAGCAAAGAGGGGCGGACAAGGGCAAAGAGGGGCGGACAAGTGCAAAGAGGGGCGGACAAGGGCAAAGAGGGGCGGACAAGGGCAAAGAGGGGCGGACAAGGGCAATGAGGGGCGGACAAGAATAACGAGGGGCGGACAAGGACAAAGAGGGGCGGACAAGTGCTGAGAATACGGGATAAGTGCAAAGAGGGGTGGACAAGTGCTGAGAATATGGGACAAGGGCAAAGAGCGGCGGACAAGTATAAAGAGGGGCGGACAAGGACAAAGAGGGGCGGACAAGTGCCGAGAATATGGGACAAGGGCCAAGAGGGGCGGACAAGGCCCAAGAGGGGTGGACAAGGGAAAAGATGGGCGGACAAGGGCCAAGAGGGGCGGACAAGTGCAAAGAGGGGCGTACAACGGCAAAGAGGGGCGGACAAGTGCTGAGAATACGGGACAAGGGCAAAGAGGGCGGACAAGGGCAAAGAGGGGCGGACAAGGGCAAAGAGTGTCGGACAAGGGCTGAGAATACGGGACAAGGGCAAAGAGGTACGGACAAATGTTGAGAATACGGGACAAGGGCAAAGAGGGGCGGACAAGGGCCAAGAGGGGCGGACAAGGGCCAAGAGGGGCGGACAAGTGCTTGAGAATACTGGACAAGGGCAAATAGCGGCGGATAAGTGCTGAGAATACGGGACAAGGGCGAAGAGGGGCGGAGAAGTGCTGAGAATACGGGACAAGGGTAATTAGGAGCGGACAAGGGCGGAGAATAAGGGACAAGAACAAAGAGGGGCAGACAAGGGCAAAGAGGGGCGGACAAGGGCAAAGAGGGGCGGACAAGGGCAATGAGGGGCGGACAAGTATAACGAGGGGCGGACAAGGACAAAGAGGGGCGGACAAGTGCTGAGAATACGGGATAAGTGCAAAGAGGGGTGGACAAGTGCTGAGAATATGGGACAAGGGCAAAGAGCGGCGGACAAGTATAAAGAGGGGCGGACAAGGACAAAGAGGGGCGGACAAGTGCCGAGAATATGGGACAAGGGCCAAGAGGGGCGGACAAGGCCCAAGAGGGGTGGACAAGGGAAAAGATGGGCGGACAAGGGCCAAGAGGGGCGGACAAGTGCAAAGAGGGGCGTACAACGGCAAAGAGGGGCGGACAAGTGCTGAGAATACGGGACAAGGGCAAAGAGGGCGGACAAGGGCAAAGAGGGGCGGACAAGGGCAAAGAGTGTCGGACAAGGGCTGAGAATACGGGACAAGGGCAAAGAGGTACGGACAAATGTTGAGAATACGGGACAAGGGCAAAGAGGGGCGGACAAGGGCAAAGAGGGGCGGACAAGGGCAAAGAGGGGCGGACAAGTGCAAAGAGGGGCGGACAAGGGCAAAGAGGGGCGGACAAGGGCAAAGAGGGGCGGACAAGTGCTGCGAATACGGGACAAGGGCAAAGAGGAGCGGACAAGGGCAAAGAGGGGCGAGAAATGGCAACGAGTGGCGGGCAATGGAAACGAGGGGCGGGCAAGGGCAAAGAGGAGCGGACAAGTGCAAAGAGGGGCGGACTACGGCTGAGTATTCGGGACAAGGGCAAAGAGGGGCAGACAAGGGCAAAGAGGGGCGGACAAGGGCAAAGAGGGGCAGACAAGGGCAAAGAGGGGCAGACAAGGGCAAAGAGGGGCGGACAAGGGCAAAGAGGGGCGGACAAGGGCAAAGAGGGGCGGACAAGGGCAAAGAGGGGCGGACCAGGGCAAAGAGAGTTGGACAAGATCAAAGAGGGGCGGACAAGTGCTGAGAAGTTAGGACAAGGGCAAAGAGGGGCGTACAAGGACAAAGAGGGGCGGACAAGTGCTGAGAATACGGAACAAGGGCAAAGAGGAGCAGACAGGGACAAAGAGCTGCGGACAAGGGCAAAGATGGGCGGACAAGGGCAAAGAGGGGCAGAGAAGAGCGGAGAATACGGGACAGAAGAAAAGATGGGCGGACAAGGGCAAAGAGGGTCAGACAAGGGCAAAGAGGAGCGGACAAGGGCAAAGAGGGACGGACAAGGGCTGAGAATATGGGAGAAGGGCAAAGAGGGGCGGAAAAGGGAAAGGAGGGTCGGACAAAGTCAAAAAGCGGCGGACAAGGGCAAAGAGGGGAGGACAAGGACAAGGAGGGGCTGAAAAGAGCGGAGAATATTGGACAAGGGATAAAGAGGGGCGGACAAGGGCAAAGAGGGGCGGACAAGGGCAAAGAGGGGCGGACAAGGGCAAAGAGGGGCGGACAAGGGCAAAGAGAGGCGGACAAGTGCTGACAATACGGGACAAGGGCCAATAGGGGCGGCAAGATCAAAGAGGGTTGGACAAGGGCAAAGAGGGGCGGACAAGGGCAAAGAGGGGCGGACAAGTGCAAAGAGGGGAGGACAAGGGCAAAGAGGGGCGGACAAGTGTTGAGAATACGGGACAAGGGCAAAGAGGTTCGGACAAGGTAAAAGAGGTTCGGACAAGGGCAAAGAGGGGCGGACAAGGGCAAAGAGGGGCGGACAAGGGCAAAGAGGGGCCGACAATTGTAGAGAATATGAGACAAGGGCAAAGAGGGACGGACAAGGGCAAAGAGGGACGGACAAAGGCAAAGAGGGGCGGACAAAGAAAAGAGGGGCGGACAAAGGCAAAGAGGGGCGGACAACGGCAACGAGGGGCGGATAAGTGCTGAGAATATGGGACAAGGGCAAAGAGGGGCGGACAAGGGCAAAGAGGGGCGGACAAGTGCAAAGAGGGGCGGACAAGTGCTGAGAGTATGGGACAAGGGCAAAGAGGGGCAGACAAGCGCAAAGAGGGGCGGACAAGTGCTGAGAATATTGGACAAGGGCAAAGAGGGGCGGACAAGGGCAAAGAGGGGCGGACAAGGGCAAAGAGGGGCGGACAAGGGCAAAGAGGGGCGGACAAGGGCAAAGAGGGGCGGACAAGGGCAAAGAGGGGCGGACAAGGGCAAAGAGGGGTGGACAAGGGCAAAGAGGGGCGGACAAGTTCTGAGAATACGGGATAAGTGTAAAGAGGGGTGGAGAAGTGCTGAGAATACGGGACAAGGGCAAAGAGCGGCGGACAAGTATAAAGAGGGGCGGACAAGGACAAAGAGGGGCGGACAAGTGCCAAGAATATGGGACAAGGGCCAAGAGGGGCGGACAAGGCCCAAGAGGGGTGGACAAGGGAAAAGATGGGCGGACAAGGGCCAAGAGGGGCGGACAAGTGCAAAGAGGGGCGTAAAAGGGCAAAGAGGGGCGGACAAGTGCTGAGAATACGGGACAAGGGCAAAGAGGGGCGGAAAATTGCTGAGAATACGGGACAAGGGCAAAGAGGGCCGGGCAAGTGCTGAGAATACGGGAGAAAGTGGGCAAAGATTGGCGGACAAGGGGAAAGAGGGGCGGAAAAGGGCAAAGAGGGCGGACAAGGGTAAAGAGGGAAGGACAAGGGCTGAGAATACGGGACAAGGGCAAAGAGGGCCGGGCAAGTGCTGAGAATACGGGAGAAAGTGGGCAAAGATGGGCGGACAAGGGGAAAGAGGGGCGGACAAGGGGAAAGAGGGGCGGACAAGGGCAAAGAGGGGCGAGCAATGGCAACGAGGGGCGGGCAATGGCAACGAGGGTCGGGCAAGGGCAAAGAGGGGCGGACAAGTGCTGAGAATATGGGACAAGGTCAAAGGGGCGGACAATGGCAAAGAGGGGCGGACAAGGGCAAAGAGGGGAGGACAAAGGCAAAGAGGGGCGGACAAGGGCAAAGAGAGTCAGACAATGGCAAAGAGGGGCGGACAAGTGCTGAGAAGATAGGACAAGGGCAAAGAGGGACGGACAAGGGCTGAGAACACAGGACAAGTGCAGAGAGGGGCGGACAAGTGCCAAGAGGGGCGGACAAGGGCAAAGAGGGGCGGACAAGGGCAAAGAGGGACGGACAAGGGCAAAGAGGGACGGACAAAGGCAAAGGGGGCGGACAAGGGCAAAGAGGGGCGGAAAAGGGCAAAGAGGGGTGGGGAAGGGCAAAGTGGGGCGGACAAGTGCTGAAAATACGGGACAAGGGCAAAGAGAGGCGGACAAGGGCAAAGAGGAGCGGAGAAGGGCAAAGAGGGGCGGACAAGTGCGAAGAATATGGGACAAGGGCCAAGCGGGGCAGACAAGGGCCAAGAGGGGTGGACAAGGGCCAAGAGGGGCGGACAAGGGCCAAGAGGGGCGGACAAGTGCTTGAGAATACGGGACAAGGGCAAAGAGGGGTCGACAAGTGCTGAGAATACTAGACAAATGCAAAAAGGTGTGGATAAGTTCTGAGAATACGGGACAAGGGCAAACAGGGGCGGACAAGTGCTGAGAATACGCGACAAGGGCAAAGAGGGGCGGAAAAGTGCGGAGAATAAGGGACAAGAGCAAAGAGGGGCGGACAAGGGCAAGGAGGGTCGGACAAGGGCAAAGAGGAGCGGACAAGGGCAAAGAGGAACGGACAAGGGCAAAGAGGGGCGGAGAAGTGCGGAGAATATGGGACAAGGGCATGGAGGGGCGGACAAGGGCAAAGAGGGGCGGACAAGGGCAAAGAGGGGCGGAAAAGGGCAAAGAGGGGCGGACAAGGGCAAAGAGGGGCGGACAAGTGCTGAGAATACGGGACAAGTGCAAAGAGGGTTGGACAAGGGCAAAGAGGGGCGGACAAGGGCAAAGAGGGGCGGACAAGGGCAAAGAGTGGCGGACAATTGCTGAGAATACGGGACAAGGGCAAAGAGGGGCGGACAATGGCAAACAGGGGAGGACAAGGGCAAAGAGGGGAGGACAAGTGCAAAGAGGGGCGGACAAGGGCAAAGAGGGGCGGACAAGTGCTGAGAATACGGGACAAGGGCAAAGATGGGCGGAAAAGGGGAAAGAGGGGCGGAAAAGTGCTGAGAATACGGGACAAGGGCAAAGAGGGGCGGACAAGGGCAAAGAGGGGCGGACAAGGGCAAAGAGGGGCGGACAAGGGCAAAGAGGGGCGGACAAGGGCAAAGAGGGTCGGACAAGGGCAAAGAGGGGCGGACAAGAGCGGAGAATACGGGACAAGGGCAAAGAGGTGCTGACAAGGGCAAAGAGGGGCAGACAAGGGCATAAGAGGGGCGGACAAGGGCAAAGAGGGGCGGACAAGGGCAAAGAGGGGCGGACAAGGGCAAAGAGGGAGGGACAATTGCAAAGAGGGAGGGACAAGGGCAAAGAGGGGCGGACAAGTGCTGAGAATACGGGACAAAGGCAAAGAGGGACGGACAAGTGGAAAGAGGGGTGGACAAGTGCAGATAATACGGGACAAGGGCAAAGAAGGGCCGACCAGGGCAAAAAGGGGCGGACAAGAGCAAAGAGGGGCGGACAAGTGGTGAGAATAAGGGGCAAGGACAAAGAGGGGCGGAACATGGCAAAGAGGGGCGGACAATGGCAAAGAGGGGCGGACAATTGCAAAGAAGGGCAGACAAGTGCTGAGAATACAGGAGAAGGGCAAAGAGGGGCGGAGAAGTGCAAAGAGGGGCGGACAAGGGCAAAGAGGGGCGGACAAGGGCAAAGAGGGGCGGACAAGGGCAAAGAGGGGCGGACAAGGGCAAAGAGGGGCGGACAAGGGCAAAGAGGGGCGGACAAGTGCGGCGAATACGGGACAAGGGCAAAGAGGAGCGGACAAGGGCAAAGAGGGGCGAGAAATGGCAACGAGGGGCGGGCAATGGAAACGAGGGGCGGGCAAGGGCAAAGAGGGGCGGACAAGTGCTGAGAATATTGGACAAGGTCAAAGGGGCGGACAATGGCAAAGAGGAGCGGACAAGTGCAAAGAGGGGCGGACAACGGCTGAGTATTCGGGACAAGGGCAAAGAGGGGCAGACAAGGGCAAAGAGGGGCGGACAAGGGCAAAGAGGGGCGGACAAGGGCAAAGAGGGGCGGACAAGGGCAAAGAGGGGCGGACCAGGGCAAAGAGGGGCGGACAAAGGCAAAGAGGGGCGGACAAGGGCAAAGAGAGTTGGACAAGATCAAAGAGGGGCGGACAAGTGCTGAGAAGTTGGGACAAGGGCAAAGAGGGGCGTACAAGGACAAAGAGGGGCGGACAAGTGCTGAGAATACGGAACAAGGGCAAAGAGGAGCAGACAGGGACAAAGAGCTGCGGACAAGGGCAAAGATGGGCGGACAAGGGCAAAGAGGGGCAGAGAAGAGCGGAGAATACGGGACAGAAGAAAAGATGGGCGGACAAGGGCAAAGAGGGTCAGACAAGGGCAAAGAGGAGCGGACAAGGGCAAAGAGGGACGGACAAGTGCTGAGAATATGGGAGAAGGGCAAAGAGGGGCGGAAAAGGGAAAGGAGGGTCGGACAAAGTCAAAAAGCGGCGGACAAGGGCAAAGAGGGGAGGACAAGGACAAGGAGGGGCTGAAAAGAGCGGAGAATATTGGACAAGGGAAAAGAGGGGCGGACAAGGGCAAAGAGGGGCGGACAAGGGCAAAGAGGGGTGGACAAGGGCAAAGAGAGGCGGACAAGTGCTGACAATACGGGACAAGGGCCAATAGGGGCGGCAAGATCAAAGAGGGTTGGACAAGGGCAAAGAGGGGCGGACAAGGGCAAAGAGGGGCGGACAAGTGCAAAGAGGGGAGGACAAGGGCAAAGAGGGGCGGACAAGTGTTGAGAATACGGGACAAGGGCAAAGAGGTTCGGACAAGGTAAAAGAGGTTCGGACAAGGGCAAAGAGGGGCGGACAAGGGCAAAGAGGGGCGGACAAGGGCAAATAGGGGCCGACAATTGTAGAGAATATGAGACAAGGGCAAAGAGGGACGGACAAGGGCAAAGAGGGACGGACAAAGGCAAAGAGGGGCGGACAAAGACAAAGAGGGGCGGACAAAAGCTAAGAGGGGCGGACAAAAGCTAAGAGGGGCGGATAAGTGCTGAGAATATGGGACAAGGGCAAAGAGGGGCGGACAAGGGCAAAGAGGGGCGGACAAGTGCAAAGAGGGGCGGACAAGTGCTGAGAGTATGGGAGAAGGGCAAGGAGGGGCGGACAAGGGCAAGGAGGGTCGGACAAGGTCAAAGAGAGGCGGACAAGGGCAAAGAGGGGCTAACAAGGGCAAAGAGGGGCGGACAAGTGCTGAGAATATTGGACAAGTGCAAAGAGGGGCGGACAAGGGCAAAGAGGGGCGGACAAGGGCAAAGAGGGTCGGACAAGGGCAAAGAGGGGCGGACAAGTGCAAAGAGGGGCGGACAAGGGCAAAGAGGGGCGGACAAGGGCAAAGAGGGGAGGACAAGGGCAAAGAGGGGCGGACAAGGGCAAAGAGGGACGGACAAGGGTAAAGGGTGCGGACAAAGGCAAAGGGGGCGGTCAAGGGCAAAGAGGGGCGGAAAAGGGCAAAGAGGGGTGGGGAAGGGCAAAGTGGGGCGGACAAGTGCTGAAAATACGGGACAAGGGCAAAGACAGGCGGACGAGGGCAAAGAGGAGCGGAGAAGGGCAAAGAGGGGCGGACAAGTGCGAAGAATATGGGACAAGGGCCAAGCGGGGCAGACAAGGGCCAAGAGAGGCGGACAAGTGCTTGAGAATACGGGACAAGGGCAAAGAGGGGTCGACAAGTGCTGAGAATACTAGACAAATGCAAAAAGGTGTTGATAAGTTCTGAGAATACGGGACAAGGGCAAACAGGGGCGGACAAGTGCTGAGAATACGCGACAAGGGCAAAGAGGGGCGGAAAAGTGCGGAGAATAAGGGACAAGAGCAAAGAGGGGCGGACAAGGGCAAGGAGGGTCGGACAAGGGCAAAGAGGAGCGGACAAGGGCAAAGAGGAACGGACAAGGGCAAAGAGGGGCGGAGAAGTGCGGAGAATATGGGACAAGGGCATGGAGGGGCGGACAAGGGCAAAGAGGGGCGGACAAGGGCAAAGAGGGGCGGAAAAGGGAAAAGAGGGGCGGACAAGGGCAAAGAGGGGCGGACAAGTGCTGAGAATACGGGACAAGTGCAAAGAGGGTCGGACAAGGGCAAAGAGGGGCGGACAAGGGCAAAGACGGGCGGACAAGTGCAAAGACGGGCGGACAAGGGCAAAGAGGGGCGGACAAGGGCAAAGAGGGGCGGACAAGTGCTGAGAATACGGGACAAGGGCAAAGATGGGCGGAAAAGGGGGAAAGAGGGGCGGAAAAGTGCTGAGAATACGGGACAAGGGCAAAGAGGGGCGGACAAGGGCAAAGAGGGGCGGACAAGGGCAAAGAGGGGAGGACAAGGGCAAATAGGGGAGGACAAGGGCAAAGAGGGGCGGACAAGGGCAAAGAGGGGCGGACAAGTGCTGAGAATACGGGACAAGGGCAAAGATGGGCGGAAAAGGGGAAAGAGGGGCGGAAAAGTGCTGAGAGTACGGGACAAGGGCAAAGAGGGGCGGACAAGGGCAAAGAGGGGCGGACAAGGGCAAAGAGGGGCGGACAAGGGCAAAGAGGTGCGGACAAGGGCAAAGAGGGGCGGACAAGAGCGGAGAATACGGGACAAGGGCAAAGAGGTGCTGACAAGGGCAAAGAGGGGCAGACAAGGGCATAAGAGGGGCGGACAAGGGCAAAGAGGGGCGGACAAGGGCAAAGAGGGGCGGACAAGGGCAAAGAGGGGCGGACAAGGGCAAAGAGGGAGGGACAAGGGCAAAGAGGGAGGGACAAGGGCAAAGAGGAACGGACAAGTGCTGAGAATACGGGACAAAGGCAAAGAGGGACGGACAAGTGGAAAGAGGGGTGGACAAATGCAGATAATACGGGACAAGGGCAAAGAAGGGCCGACCAGGGCAAAAAGGGGCGGACAAGAGCAAAGAGGGGCGGTCAAGTGGTGAGAATAAGGGGCAAGGACAAAGAGGGGCGGAACATGGCAAAGAGGGGCGGACAATGGCAAAGAGGGGCGGACAATGGCAAAGAGGGGCGGACAAGTGCTGAGAATACGAGAGAAGGGCAAAGAGGGGCGGAGAAGGGCAAAGAGGGGCGGACAAGAGCAAAGAGGGGCGGACAAGGGCAAAGAGGGGTGGACAAGGGCAAAGAGGGGCGGACAAGGGCAAAAAGGGGCGGACAAGTGCTGCGAATAAGGGACAAGGGCAAAGAGGAGCGGACAAGGGCAAAGAGGGGCGAGAAAAGGCAACGAGGGGCGGGCAATGGAAACGAGGGGCGGACAAGGGCAAAGAGGGGCGGACAAGTGCTGAGAATATGGGACAAGGTCAAAGGGGCGGACAATGGCAAAGAGGAGCGGACAAGTGCAAAGAGGGGCGGACAAGGGCTGAGTAGTCGGGACAATGGCAAAGAGGGTCAGACAAGGGCAAAGAGGGGCGGACAAGTGCTTGAGAATACGGGACAAGGGCAAAGAGGGGTCGACAAGTGCTGAGAATACTAGACAAATGCAAAAAGGTGTTGATAAGTTCTGAGAATACGGGACAAGGGCAAACAGGGGCGGACAAGTGCTGAGAATACGCGACAAGGGCAAAGAGGGGCGGAAAAGTGCGGAGAATAAGGGACAAGAGCAAAGAGGGGCGGACAAGGGCAAGGAGGGTCGGACAAGGGCAAAGAGGAGCGGACAAGGGCAAAGAGGAACGGACAAGGGCAAAGAGGGGCGGAGAAGTGCGGAGAATATGGGACAAGGGCATGGAGGGGCGGACAAGGGCAAAGAGGGGCGGACAAGGGCAAAGAGGGGCGGAAAAGGGAAAAGAGGGGCGGACAAGGGCAAAGAGGGGCGGACAAGTGCTGAGAATACGGGACAAGTGCAAAGAGGGTCGGACAAGGGCAAAGAGGGGCGGACAAGGGCAAAGACGGGCGGACAAGTGCAAAGACGGGCGGACAAGGGCAAAGAGGGGCGGACAAGGGCAAAGAGGGGCGGACAAGTGCTGAGAATACGGGACAAGGGCAAAGATGGGCGGAAAAGGGGGAAAGAGGGGCGGAAAAGTGCTGAGAATACGGGACAAGGGCAAAGAGGGGCGGACAAGGGCAAAGAGGGGCGGACAAGGGCAAAGAGGGGAGGACAAGGGCAAATAGGGGAGGACAAGGGCAAAGAGGGGCGGACAAGGGCAAAGAGGGGCGGACAAGTGCTGAGAATACGGGACAAGGGCAAAGATGGGCGGAAAAGGGGAAAGAGGGGCGGAAAAGTGCTGAGAGTACGGGACAAGGGCAAAGAGGGGCGGACAAGGGCAAAGAGGGGCGGACAAGGGCAAAGAGGGGCGGACAAGGGCAAAGAGGTGCGGACAAGGGCAAAGAGGGGCGGACAAGAGCGGAGAATACGGGACAAGGGCAAAGAGGTGCTGACAAGGGCAAAGAGGGGCAGACAAGGGCATAAGAGGGGCGGACAAGGGCAAAGAGGGGCGGACAAGGGCAAAGAGGGGCGGACAAGGGCAAAGAGGGGCGGACAAGGGCAAAGAGGGAGGGACAAGGGCAAAGAGGGAGGGACAAGGGCAAAGAGGAACGGACAAGTGCTGAGAATACGGGACAAAGGCAAAGAGGGACGGACAAGTGGAAAGAGGGGTGGACAAATGCAGATAATACGGGACAAGGGCAAAGAAGGGCCGACCAGGGCAAAAAGGGGCGGACAAGAGCAAAGAGGGGCGGTCAAGTGGTGAGAATAAGGGGCAAGGACAAAGAGGGGCGGAACATGGCAAAGAGGGGCGGACAATGGCAAAGAGGGGCGGACAATGGCAAAGAGGGGCGGACAAGTGCTGAGAATACGAGAGAAGGGCAAAGAGGGGCGGAGAAGGGCAAAGAGGGGCGGACAAGAGCAAAGAGGGGCGGACAAGGGCAAAGAGGGGTGGACAAGGGCAAAGAGGGGCGGACAAGGGCAAAGAGGGGCGGACAAGTGCTGCGAATAAGGGACAAGGGCAAAGAGGAGCGGACAAGGGCAAAGAGGGGCGAGAAAAGGCAACGAGGGGCGGGCAATGGAAACGAGGGGCGGACAAGGGCAAAGAGGGGCGGACAAGTGCTGAGAATATGGGACAAGGTCAAAGGGGCGGACAATGGCAAAGAGGAGCGGACAAGTGCAAAGAGGGGCGGACAAGGGCTGAGTAGTCGAGACAATGGCAAAGAGGGTCAGACAAGGGCAAAGAGGGGCGGACAAGGGCAAAGAGGGGCGGACAAGTGCAAAGACGGGCGGACAAGGGCAAAGAGGGGCGGACAAGGGCAAAGAGGGGCGGACAAGGGCAAAGAGGGGCGGACAAGGGCAAAGAGGGGCGGACAAAGGCAAAGAGGGGCGGACAAAGGCAAAGAGGGGCGGACAAGGGCAAAGAGAGTTGGACAAGTTCAAAGAGGGGCGGACAAGTGCTGAGAAGTTGGGACAAGGGCAAAGAGGGGCGTACAAGGACAAAGAGGGGCGGACAAGTGCTGAGAACACGGAACAAGGGCAAAGAGGAACAGACAGGGACAAAGAGCTGCGGACAAGGGCAAAGATGGGCGGAAAAGGGCAAAGAGGGGCAGAGAAGAGCGGAGAATACGGGACAGAAGAAAAGAGGGGCGGACATGGGCAAAGAGGGGCGGACAACGGCAACGAGGGGCGGATAAGTGCTGAGAATATGGGACAAGGGCAAAGAGGGGCGGACAAGGGCAAAGAGGGGCGGACAAGGGCAAAGAGGGGCGGACAAGTGCTGAGAGTATGGGACAAGGGCAAAGAGGGGCGGACAAGGGCAAGGAGGGTCGGACAAGGGCAAAGAGTGTCGGACAAGGTCAAAGAGAGGCGGACAAGGGCAAAGAGGGGCAGACAAGGGCAAAGAGGGGCGGACAAGTGCTGAGAATATTGGACAAGGGCAAAGAGGGGCGGACAAGGGCAAAGAGGGGCGGACAAGGGCAAAGAGGGGCGGACAAGGGCAAAGAGGGGCGGACAAGTGCAAAGAGGGGCGGACAAGGGCAAAGAGGGGCGGACAAGTGCAAAGAGGGAAGGACAAGGGCAAAGAGGGGCGGACAAGGGCCAAGAGGGCCGAACAAGGGCAAAGAGGGGCGGACAAGTTCTGAGAATACGGGATAAGTGCAAAGAGGGGTGGAGAAGTGCTGAGAATACGGGACAAGGGCAAAGAGGGGCGGACAAGTGCTGAGAATACGGGACAAGGGCAAAGATGGGCGGAAAAGGGGAAAGAGGGGCGGAAAAGTGCTGAGAATACGGGACAAGGGCAAAGAGGGGCGGACAAGGGCAAAGAGGGGCGGACAAGGGCAAAGAGGGTCGGACAAGGGCAAAGAGGGGCGGACAAGAGCGGAGAATACGGGACAACGGCAAAGAGGTGCTGACAAGGGCAAAGAGGGGCAGACAAGGGCATAAGAGGGGCGGACAAGGGCAAAGAGGGGCGGACAAGGGCAAAGAGGGGCGGACAAGGTCAAAGAGGGGCGGACAAGGGCAAAGAGGGAGGGACAAGGGCAAAGAGGGAGGGACAAGGGCAAAGAGGGACGGACAAGTGCTGAGAATACGGGACAAAGGCAAAGAGGGACGGACAAGTGGAAAGAGGGGTGGACAAATGCAGATAATACGGGACAAGGGCAAAGAAGGGCCGACCAGGGCAAAAAGGGGCGGACAAGAGCAAAGAGGGGCGGACAAGTGGTGAGAATAAGGGGCAAGGACAAAGAGGGGCGGAACATGGCAAAGAGGGGCGGACAATGGCAAAGAGGGGCGGACAATTGCAAAGAAGGGCGGACAAGTGCTGAGAATACGGGAGAAGGGCAAAGAGGGGCGGAGAAGGGCAAAGAGGGGCGGACAAGGGCAAAGAGGGGCGGACAAGGGCAAAGAGGGGCGGACAAGGGCAAAGAGGGGCGGACAAGTGCTGCGAATACGGGACAAGGACAAAGAGGAGCGGACAAGGGCAAAGAGGGGCGAGAAAAGGCAACGAGGGGCGGGCAATGGAAACGAGGGGCGGACAAATGCAAAGAGGGGCGGACAAGTGCTGGGAATACTTGACAAGGGCAAAGAGGGGCGGAAAAAGGCAAAGAGGGGTGGAGAAAGGCCAAGAGGCTCGGACAAGTGCAAAGAGGGGCGGACAAAGGCAAAGAGGGGCGGACAAGGGCAAAGAGAGTCGGACAATGGCAAAGAGGGGCGGACAAGTGCTGAGAAGATGGGACAAGGGCAAGGAGGGACGGACAAGGGATGAGAACACGGGTCAAGTGCAGAGAGGGGCGGACAAGTGCAAAGAGGGGCGGACAAGGGCAAAGTGGGACGGACAAGCGTAAAGGGTGCGGACAAAGGCAAAGGGTCGGACAAGCGCAAAGTGGGGCGGAAAAGGGCAAAGAGGGGTGGGGAAGGGCAAAGTGGGGCGGACAAGTGCTGAAAATACGGGACAAGGGCAAAGAGGGGCGGACAAGGGCAAAGAGGGGCGGACAAGGGCAAAGAGGGGCGGACAAGGGATAAGAATATGGGACAAGGGCCAAGCGGGGCAGAAAAGGGCCAAGAGGGGTGGACAAGGGCCAAGAGGGGCGGACAAGGGCCAAGAGAGGCGGACAAGTGCTTGAGAATACGGGACAAGGGCAAAGAGGGGCGGACAAGTGCTGAGAATAAGGGACAAGTGCAAAGAGGTGCGGACAAGGGGAAAGAGGGGCAGACAAGGGAAAGAGGGGCGGACAAAGGCAAAGAGGGGCGGATAAGGGCAAATACGGGCGGACAAGGTCAAAGAGGGGCGAACAAGGGCAAAGAGGGGCGGACAAGGGCAAAGAGGGGCGGACAAGTGCAAAGAGGGGCGGACAAATGCAAAGAGGGACGGACAAGAGCTGAGAATACGGGACAAGTGCAAAGAGGGGCGGACAAGGTCAAAGAGGGGCGGACAAGTGCTGAAAATACGGGACAAGGCCAAAGAGGGGAGGACAAGTGCAAAGAGGGGCGGACAAGGGCTGAGAATACGGGACAGGTGCAAAGAGGGGCGGACATTGGCAAAGAGGGGCGGACAATGGCAAAGAAGGGCGGACAAGTGCTGAGAATATGGGAGAAGGGCAAAGAGGGGCGGAGAAGGGCAAAGAGGGGCGGACAAGTGCAAAGAGGGGCGGACAAGGGCAAAGAGGGGCGGACAAGGGCAAAGAGGGGCGGACAAGGGCAAAGAGGGGCGGACAAGGGCAAAGAGGGGCGGACAAATGCTGCGAATACGGGACAAGGGCAAAGAGGAGCGGACAAGGGCAAAGAGGGGCGAGCAATGGCAACGAGGGGCGAGCAATGGCAACAAGGGGCGGACAAGGGCAAAGAGGGGCGGACAAGGGCAAAGAGGGGCGGACAAGGGCAAAGAGGGGCGGACAAGTGCTGAGAAGATGGGACAAGGGCAAAGAGGGACGGACAAGGGCTGAGAACACGGGACAAGTGCAGAGAGGGGCAGACAAGTGCAAAGAGGGGCGGACAAGGGCAAAGAGGGGCGGACAAGGGCAAAGAGGGACGGACAAGCGTAAAGGGTGCGGACAAAGGCAAAGGGTCGGACAAGGGCAAAGAGGGGCGGAAAAGGGCAAAGAGGTGTGGGGAAGGGCAAAGTGGGGCGGAGAAGTGCTGAAAATACGGGACAAGGGCAAAGAGGGGTGGACAAGGGCAAAGAGGGGCGGAGAAGGGCAAAGAGGGGCGGACAAGTGCGAAGAATATGGGACAAGGGCCAAGCGGGGCAGACAAGGGCCAAGAGGGGTGGACAAGGGCCAAGAGGGGCGGACAAGGGCCAAGAGAGTCAGACAAGTGCTTGAGAATACGGGACAAGGGCAAAGAGGGGCCGACAAGTGCTGAGAATACTAGACAAATGCAAAAAGGTGTGGATAAGTTCTGAGAATACGGGACAAGGGCAAACAGGGGCGGACAAGTGCTGAGAATACGCGACAAGGGCAAAGAGGGGCGGACAAGTGCGGAGAATAAGGGACAAGAGCAAAGAGATGCGGACAAGGGCAAGGAGGGGCGGAGAAGTGCGGAGAATATGGGACAAGGGCATGGAGGGGCGGACAAGGGCAAAGAGGGGCGGACAAGGGCAAAGAGGGGCGGACAACGGCAAAGAGGGGCGGACAAGGGCAAAGGGGGCGGACAAGGGCTGAGAATACGGGACAAGTGCAAAGAGGGTCGGACAAGGTCAAAGAGGGGCGGACAAGGGCAAAGAGGTGTGGACAAGTGCTGAGAATACGGGAGAAGTTCAAAGAGGGGCGGGGAAGGGCTTAGAATACGGAACAAGTGCAAAGAGGGGCGGACAAGAGCCGAGAATACGGGACAAGGGCAAAGAGGGGCGGACAAGGGCAAAGAGTGGCGGACAAGGGCAAAGAGGGGCGGACAAGGGCAAAGAGGGGCAGACAAAGGCTGAGAACACGCGACAAGGGCAAAGAGGGGCGGACAAGGGCAAAGAGGGGCGGACAAGGGCTGAGAATACGGGACAAGTTCAAAGAGGGGCGGACAAGTGCTGAGAATACGGGACCAGGGCAAAGAGGGGCGGACAAGTGCTGAGAATACGGGACAAGTGCAAGGAGGTTCAGACAAGCGCAGAGAATATGGGACAAGGGCAAAGAGGGGCGGACAAGTGCTGAGAATGCGGGATAAGGGCAAAGTGGTGCGGACAAGGGGAAAGAGGGGCGGACAAGGGAAAGAGGGGCGGACAAAGGCAAAGAGGGGCGGACAAGGGCAAATACGGGCGGACAAGGTCAAAGAGGGGCGGACAAGGACAAAGGGGCGGTCAAGGACAAAGAGGGGCGGACAAGGGCTGAGAACATGGGACAAGTGCAAAGAGGAGCGGACAAGGGCAAATAGGGGCGGACAAGTGCAAAGAGGGGCGGATAAGGGCAAAAGGGTGGGACAAGGGCAAAGAATGACGGACAAGAGTAAAGGGGGCGGACAAGGGCAAAAGGGGCGGACAGGGCTGAGAATACGGGACAAGGGCAAAGAGGGGCGGACAAGGGCTTAGAATACGGGACAAGGGCAAAGAAGGGCGGACAAGTGCTGAGAATAAGGGACCAGGGCAAAGAGGGGCGGACAAGTGCTGAGAATACGGGACAAGGGCAATGAGGTGCAGACAAGCGCTGAGAATACGGGACAAGGGCAAAGAGGGGCGGACAAGGGCAAAGAGGGGCGGACAAGGGAAAGAGGGGCGGACAAAGGCAAAGAGGGGCGGATAAGGGCAAATACGGGCGTACAAGGTCAAAGAGGGGCGGACAAGGGCAAAGAGGGGCAGACAAGGGCAAAGAGGGGCGGACAAGGGCAAAGAGGGGCGGACAAGGGCAAAGAGGGGCGGACAAGGGCAAAGAGGGACGGAAAAGATCTGAGAATACGGGACAAGTGCAAAGAGGGTCGGACAAGGGCAAAGAGGGGCGGACAAGTGCTGAAAATACGGGACAAGGGCAAAGAGGGGAGGACAAGTGCAAAGAGGGGCGGACAAGGGCTGAGAATACGGGACAAGGGCAAAGAGGGGCGGATTATTGCTAAGAATTCGGGACAAGTGAAAAGAAGGTCGGACAAGGGCAAAGAGGAGCGGAGAAGGGAAAAGTGAGGCGGACAAGTACTGAGAATACGGGACAAGGGCAAAGAGGGGCGGACAAGGGCAAAGAGGGGCGGACAAGGGCAAAGAGGGGCGGACAAGGGCAAATAGGGGCGGATAAGGGCAAAGAGGGGCGGACAAGGGCAAAGAGGGGCGGACAAGTGCTGAGAATACAGGACAAGAGAAAAGAGGGGCGGACAATGGCAAACAGGGGAGGACAAGGGCAAAGAGGGGAGGACAAGGGCAAAGAGGGTCGGACAAGGGCTAAGAGAGGCGGACAATGGCAAAGAGGGGTGGACAAGGGCAAAGAGGGGCGGACAAGGGCAAAGAGGGGCGGAGAAGTGCAAAGAGGGTCGGACAAGGGCAAAGAGGGGCGGACAAGTGCTGAGAACACGGAACAAGGGCAAAGAGGGTCGGACTAGGGCAAAGAGGGACGGACAAGGACAAAGAGGGGCGGACAAGGTTTGAGAATACTGGACAAGGTCAAAGAGGGCCGGACAAGTGCTGAGATTACGGGACAGGGGCAAAGAGGGGCGGACAAGGGCAAAGAGGGGCGGACAAGGGCAAAGAGGGGCGGAAAAGTGCTGAGAATACGGGACAAGGGCAAGGATGGGCGGAAAAGGGGAAAGAGGGGCGGAAAAGTGCTGAGAATACGGGACAATGGCAAAGAGGGGCGGACAAGGGCAAAGAGGGGCGGACAAGGGCAAAGAGGGGCGGACAAGCGCAAAGAGGGGCGGACAAGGGCAAAGAGGGGCAGACAAGGGCAAAGAGGGGCAGACAAGGGCATAAGAGGGGCGGACAAGGGCAAAGAGGGGCGGACAAGGGCAAAGAGGGAGGGACAAGTGCTGAGACTACGGGACAAAGGCAAAGAGGGACGGACAAGTGGAAAGAGGGGTAGACAAGTGCAGATAATACGGGACAAGGGCAAAGAAGGGCCGACCAGGGCAAAAAGGGGCGGACAAGAGCAAAGAGGGGCGGACAAGTGGTGAGAATATGGGGCAAGGACAAAGAAAGTCGGAAAATGGCAAAGAGAGGCGGACAATGGCAAAGAGGGGCGGACAATTGCAAAGAAGGGCGGACAAGTGCTGAGAATACGGGAGAAGGGCAAAGAGGGGCGGAAAAGGGCAAAGAGGGGCGGACAAGGGGAAAGAGGGGCGGACAAGGGGAAAGAGGGGCGGACAAGGGCAAAGAGGGGCGGACAAGGGCAAAGAGGGGCGGACAAGTGCTGCGAATACGGGACAAGGTCAAAGAGGAGCGGACAAGGGCAAAGAGGGGTGAGAAATGGCAACGAGGGGCGAACAAGGGCAAAGAGGGGCGGACAAGTGCTCAGAATATGGGACAAGGTCAAAGGGGCGGACAATGGCAAAGAGGAGCGGACAAGTGCAAAGAGGGGCGGACAAGGGCTGAGTATTCGGGACAAGGGCAAAGAGGGGCAGACAAGGGCAAAGAGGGGCGGACAAGGGCAAAGAGGGGCGGACAAGGGCAAAGAGGGGCGGACAAGGGCAAAGAGGGGCGGACAAGGGCAAAGAGGGGCGGACAAGGGCAAAGAGGGGCGGACAAAGGCAAAGAGGGGCGGACAAGGGCAAAGAGAGTTGGAAAAGGGCAAACAGGGGCGGACAAGTGCTGAGAAGATGGGACAAGGGCAAAGAGGTTCGGACAAGGGCAAAGGGGTTCGGACAAGGGCAAAGAGGGGCGGACAAGGGCAAAGAGGGGCCGACAATTGTAGAGAATATGGGACAAGGGCAAAGAGGGACGGACAAGGGCAAAGAGGGACGGACAAAGGCAAAGAGGGGCGGACAAAGGCAAAGAGGGGCGGACAAGGGCAAAGAGGGGCGGACAAGGGCAACGAGGGGCGGACAAGTGCTGAGAATATGGGACAAGGGCAAAGAGGGGCGGACAAGGGCAAAGAGGGGCGGACAAGGGCAAAGAGGGGCGGACAAGGGCAAAGAGGGGCGGACAAGGGCAAAGAGGGGCGGACAAGGGCAAAGAGGGCGGACAAGTGCAAAGAGGGGCGGACAAGGGCAAAGAGGGCGGACAAGTGCTGAGAGTATGGGACAAGGGCAAAGAGGGGCGGACAAGGGCAAGGAGGGTCGGACAAGGGCAAAGAGGGTCGGACAAGGTCAAAGAGAGGCGGACAAGGGCAAATAGGGGCGGACAAGGGCAAAGAGGGGCGGACAAGTGCTGAGAATATTGGAGAAGGGCAAAGAGGGGCGGACAAGGGCAAAGAGGGGCAGAAAAGGGCAAAGAGGGTCGGACAAGGGCAAAGATGTGCGGACAAGGGCAAAGAGGGAAGGACAAGGGGAAAGAGGGGTGGACAAGGGCAAAGAGGGGCGGACAAGGGCAAAGAGGGGCGGAAAAGGGCAGAGAATATGGGACAAGTGCAAAGAGGGGCGGACAAGGGCAAAGAGGGGCGGACAAGGGCAAAGAGGGGCGGATAAGGGCAAAGAGGGGCGGACAAGGGCAAAGAGGGGCGGACAAGTGCTGAGAATACGGGACAAGAGAAAAGAGGGGCGGACAATGGCAAACAGGGGAGGACAAGGGCAAAGAGGGGAGGACAAGGGCAAAGAGGGTCGGACAAGGGCTAAGAGAGGCGGACAATGGCAAAGAGGGGTGGACAAGGGCAAAGAGGGGCGGACAAGGGCAAAGAGGGGCGGAGAAGTGCAAAGAGGGTCGGACAAGGGCAAAGAGGGGCGGACAAGTGCTGAGAACACGGAACAAGGGCAAAGAGGGTCGGACTAGGGCAAAGAGGGACGGACAAGGACAAAAAGGGGCGGACAAGGTTTGAGAATACTGGACAAGGTCAAAGAGGGCCGGACAAGTGCTGAGATTACGGGACAAGGGCAAAGAGGGGCGGACAAGGGCAAAGAGGGGCGGACAAGGGCAAAGTGGGGCGGAAAAGTGCTGAGAATACGGGACAAGGGCAAAGATGGGCGGAAAAGGGGAAAGAGGGGCGGAAAAGTGCTGAGAATACGGGACAACGGCAAAGAGGGGCGGACAAGGGCAAAGAGGGGCGGACAAGGGCAAAGAGGGGCGGACAAGGGCAAAGAGGGGCGGACAAGGGCAAAGAGGGGCAGACAAGGGCATAAGAGGGGCGGACAAGGGCAAAGAGGGGCGGACAAGGGCAAAGAGGGAGGGACAAGTGCTGAGACTACGGGACAAAGGCAAAGAGGGACGGACAAGTGGAAAGAGGGGTAGACAAGTGCAGATAATACGGGACAAGGGCAAAGAAGGGCCGACCAGGGCAAAAAGGGGCGGACAAGAGCAAAGAGGGGCGGACAAGTGGTGAGAATATGGGGCAAGGACAAAGAAAGGCGGAAAATGGCAAAGAGAGGCGGACAATGGCAAAGAGGGGCGGACAATTGCAAAGAAGGGCGGACAAGTGCTGAGAATACGGGAGAAGGGCAAAGAGGGGCGGAAAAGGGCAAAGAGGGGCGGACAAGGGGAAAGAGGGGCGGACAAGGGCAAAGAGGGGCGGACAAGGGCAAAGAGGGGCGGACAAGGGCAAAGAGGGGTGAGAAATGGCAACGAGGGGCGGACAAGGGCAAAGAGGGGCGGACAAGTGCTCAGAATATGGGACAAGGTCAAAGGGGCGGACAATGGCAAAGAGGAGCGGACAAGTGCAAAGAGGGGCGGACAAGGGCTGAGTATTCGGGACAAGGGCAAAGAGGGGCAGACAAGGGCAAAGAGGGGCGGACAAGGGCAAAGAGGGGCGGACAAGGGCAAAGAGGGGCGGACAAGGGCAAAGAGGGGCGGACAAGGGCAAAGAGGGGCGGACAAGGGCAAAGAGGGGCGGACAAGGGCAAAGAGGGGCGGACAAAGGCAAAGAGGGGCGGACAAGGGCAAAGAGAGTTGGAAAAGGGCAAACAGGGGCGGACAAGTGCTGAGAAGATGGGACAAGGGCAAAGAGGGGCGTACAAGGACAAAGAGGGTCGGACAAGTGCTGAGAATACGGAACAAGGGCAAAGAGGAGCAGACAGGGACAAAGAGCTGCGGACAAGGGCAAAGATGGGCGGACAAGGGCAAAGAGGGGCAGAGAAGAGCGGAGAATACGGGACAGAAGAAAAGAGGGGCGGACAAGGGCAAAGAGGGTGAGACAAGGGCAAAGAGGAGCGGACAAGGGCAAAGAGGGACGGACAAGTGCTGAGAATATGGGAGAAGGGCAAAGAGGGGCGGAAAAGGGAAAGGAGGGTCGGACAAAGTCAAAAAGCGGTGGACAAGGGCAAAGAGGGGAGGACAAGGACAAGGAGGGGCTGAAAAGTGCGGAGAATATTGGACAAGGGCAAAGAGGGGCGGACAAGGGCAAAGAGGGGCGGACAAGGGATAAGAGGGGCGGACAAGGGCAAAGAGGGGCGGACAAGTGCTGACAATAGGGGACAAGGGCAAATAGGGGCGGCAAGATCAAAGAGGGTTGGACAAGGGCAAAGAGGGGCGGACACGGGCAAAGAGGGGCGGACAAGGGCAAAGAGGGGAGGACAAGGGCAAGAGGGGCGGACAAGTGTTGAGAATACGGGACAAGGGCAAAGAGGTTCGGACAAGGGCAAAGGGGTTCGGACAAGGGCAAAGAGGGGCGGACAAGGGCAAAGAGGGGCCGACAATTGTAGAGAATATGGGACAAGGGCAAAGAGGGACGGACAAGGGCAAAGAGGGACGGACAAAGGCAAAGAGGGGCGGACAAAGGCAAAGAGGGGCGGACAAGGGCAAAGAGGGGCGGACAAGGGCAACGAGGGGCGGACAAGTGCTGAGAATATGGGACAAGGGCAAAGAGGGGCGGACAAGGGCAAAGAGGGGCGGACAAGGGCAAAGAGGGGCGGACAAGTGCTGAGAATATGGGACAAGGGCAAAGAGGGGAGGACAAGGGCAAATAGGGGCGGACAAGGGCAAAGAGGGGCGGACAAGTGCTGAGAATATTGGAGAAGGGCAAAGAGGGGCGGACAAGGGCAAAGAGGGGCAGAAAAGGGCAAAGAGGTTCGGACAAGGGCAAAGATGTGCGGACAAGGGCAAAGAGGGAAGGACAAGGGGAAAGAGGGGCGGACAAGGGCAAAGAGGGGCGGACAAGGGCAAAGAGGGGCGGAAAAGGGCAGAGAATATGGGACAAGTGCAAAGAGGGGCGGACAAGGGCAAAGAAGGTCGGACAAGGGCAAAGAGGAGCGGACAAGGGCAAAGAGGGGTGGACAAGTGCTGAGAATACGGGACAAGGGCAAAGAGGTGAGGACAAAAGCAAAGAGGGGCGGACAATGGCAAACAGTGGCGGACAAGGGCAAAGAGGGGTGGACAAGGGCAAAGAGGGGCAGACAAGTGCAAACACGGGCGGACAAGTGCTGAGAACACGGAACATGGGCAAAGAGGGTCGGACAAGGGCAAAGAGGGACGGACAAGGGCTGAGAATACAGGACAAGTGAAAGGAGGTGCGGACAAGGGCTTAGAATACGGGACAGGTGCAAAGAAGGTCGGACAAGGGCAAAGAGGGGCGGACAAGCGCAAAGAGGGGCTCACAACTGCTGAGAATACGGGACAAGGGCAAAGAGGGGCGGGGAAGGGCTTAGAATATGGAACAAGTGCAAAGAGGGGCGGAGAAGTGCTGAGAATATAGGAAAAGTGCAAAGAGGGGCGGACAAGTACTGAGAATACGGGACAAGGGCAAAGAGAGGCGAACAAGTGCTGAGAATACGGGACAAGGGCAAAGAGGGGCAGACAAGTGCTGAGAATACGGGACAAGGGCAAAGAGGGGCGGACAAGGGCAAAGAGGGGCGGACAATGGCCAAAGAGGGGCTGACAAGTGCAGAGAATGCGGGACAAGGGCAAAGAGGGGCAGAAAAGGGCAAAGAGGGGCAGACAAGGACAAAAGGTTCGGACAAGGGCAAAAGGGTCGGACAAGGGCAAAGAGGGGTGGGGAAGGGCAAAGTGGGGCGGAAAAGTGCTGAAAATTCGGGACAAGGGCAAAGAGGGGCGGACAAGGGTTAAGAGGGGCGGAGAAGGGCAAAGAGGGGCGGACAAGGGCGAAGAATATGGGACAAGGGCCAAGAGTGGCGGACAAGGGTCAAGAGGGTCAGACAAGGGCAAAGAGGGGCCGACAAGTGCTGAGAATACTAGACAAAAGCAAAGATGGGAGGACAAGTGCAAAGAGGGGCGGACAAGGGCAAAGAGGTGCGGACAAGGGCAAAGATGGGCTGACAAGGGCTGAGAACACGGGACAAGTGCAAAGAGGGGCGGACAAGTGCAAAGAGGGGCGGACAATGGCAAAGAGGGGCAGACAAGGGCAAAGAGAGACGGACACGGGTAAAGGGGGCAGACAAGGGCAAAGGGGGCGGACAAGGGCAAATAGGGGCGGACAAGGTCAAAGAGGGGCGGACAAGTGCTGAAAATACGGGACAAGCGCAAAGAGGGGCGGACAAGGGCAAAGAGGGGCGGAGAAGGGCAAAGAGGGGCGGAGAAGGGCCAAGAGAGGCGGACAAGTGCTTTAGAATACGGGACAAGGGCAAAGAGGGGCCGACAAGTGCTGAGAATACTAGACAAAGGCAAATAGGTGTGGATAAGTTCTGAGAACACGGGACAAGGGCAAAGAGGGGCGTAAAAGTTCTGAGAATAGGGGACAAGGGCAAAGAGGGGCGGACAAGGGCAAAGAGGGGCGGACAAGGGCAAAGAGGAGCGGACAAGTGCAAAGAGGAACGGACAAGGGCAAAGTCGGGCGGAAAAGTGCAAAGAAGGTCGGAAAAGGGCAAAGAGGGGCGGACAAGTGCAAAGAGGGGCGGACAACTGCAAAGAGGGGCGGAAAAGGGCAAAGAGGGGCGGACAAGGGCTGAGAATACGGGACAAGTGCAAAGAGGGTCGGACAAGGGCAAAGAGGGGCGGAAAAGGGTAAAGAGGTGTGGACAAGTGCTGAGAATACGGGACAAGTGCAAAGAGGGGCGGACAATGGCAAAGAAGAGCGGACAACGGCAAAGAAGGTCGGAAAAGGGCTGGGAATACGGGAGAAGGGCAAAGAGGGACTTACAAGGGCAAAGAGGGGCGGACAAGGGCAAAGAGGGGCGGACAAGGGCAAAGAGGGGCGGACAAGGGCTGAGAATACGGGACAAGGGCAAAGAGGGGCGGACAAGGGCTTAGAACACGGGACAAGGACAAAGAGGGGCGGAAAATTGCTGAGAATACGGGACAAGGGCAAAGAGGGGCGGACAAGGGCAAAGAGGGGCACACAAGTGCTGAGAATACCGGACAAGGGCAAAGAGGGGCGGACAAGGGCAAAGAGTTTTGGACAAGGGCAAAGAGGGGCGGACAAGGGCAAAGAGGGGCGGACAAGTGCAAAGAGGGGCGGACAAGGGCTGAGAATACTGGACAAGGACAAAGAGGGGCGGACAAGTGCAAAGAGGGGCGGACAAGAACAAAGAGGGGCGGACAAGGGCAAAGAGGGGCGGACAAGGGCAAAGAGGGGCGGACAAGGGCAAAGAGGGGCGGACAAGGGCAAAGAGGGGCGGACAAGGCCAAAGAGGGGCGGACAAGGGCAAAGAGGGGCGGACAAGGGCAAAGAGGGGTGGACAAGGGCAAAGAGGGGCGGATAAGTGATAAGATTTCGGGACAATTCAAAAGAGGGGCGGACAAGGGCAAAGAGGAGCGGACAAGGGAAAAGTGGGGCGGACAAGTACTGAGAATACGGGAAAAGGGCAAAGAGGGGGCGGACAAGGGCAAAGAGGGGCGGACAAGGGCAAAGAGGGGCGGACAAGGGCAAGGAGAGGCGGACAAGGGCAAAGAGGGGCAGACAAGGGCAAATACGGGCGGACAAGGGCAAATACGGGCGGACAAGGGAAAAGAGGGGCGGACAAGAGCAAAGAGGGACGGACAAAGGCAAAGAGGGACGGACAAGGGCTGAGAATACGAGACAAGTGCAAAGAGGGGCGGACAAGGGCAAAGAGGGGCGGACAAGGGCAAAGAGGGACGGACAAGGGCTGAGAATACGGGACAAGTGCAAAGAGGGGCGGACAAGGGCAAAGAGGGCCGGACAAGTGCTGAGAATACGGGAAAAGGACAAAGAGGGGCAGACAAAGACAAAGAGGGGTGGACAAGGGCAAAGAGGGACGAACAAGGGCAAAGAGGGGCAGACCAGGGCAAAGAGGGGCGGACAAGTGCTGAGAATATGGGACAAAGGCAACGAGTGGCGGACAAGGGCAAAGAGGGGCGGACAAGGGCAAAGAAGGGCGGACAAGGGCAAAGAAGAGCGGACAAGGGCAAAGAGGACCGGACAAGTGCTGAGAATACGGGACAAGGGCAAAGAGGGGCGGACAAGGGCAAAGAGGGGCAGACAAGGGCAAAGAGGGGCGGACAAGGGCAAAGAGGGGCGGACAAGGGCAAAGAGGGGCGGAGAAGGGCAAAGAGGGGCGGAGAAGGGCAAAGAGGTGCGGAGAAGGGCAAAGTGGGGCGGACAACGGCAAAGAGGGGCGGACAAGAGCTGAGAATACGGGACAAGGGCAAAGAGGGGCAGACAAAGACAAAGAGGGGTGGACAAGGGCAAAGAGGGACGAACAAGGGCAAAGAGGGGCAGACCAGGGCAAAGAGGGGCGGACAAGTGCTGAGAATATGGGACAAAGGCAAAGAGTGGCGGACAAGGGCAAAGTGGGGCGGACAAGGGCAAAGAGGGGCGGACAAGGGCAAAGAGGGGTGGACAAGTGCTGAGAATACGGGAAAAGGGCAAAGAGGGGAGGACAAGGGCAAAGAGGGGCGGACAAGGGCAAAGAGGGGCGGAGAAGGGCAAAGAGGGGCGGACAAGGGCTGAGAATACGGGACAAGGGCAAAGAGGGACGGACAAGGGCAAAGAGGAACGGACAAGGGCAAAGAGGGGCGGACAAGTGCTAAGAATTCGGGACAAGTGAAAAGAGGGTCGGACAAGGGCAAAGAGGAGCGGACAAGGGAAAAGTGAGGCGGACAAGTACTGATAATACGGGACAAGGGCAAAGAGGGGCGGACAACGGCAAAGAGGGGCTGACAAGGGCAAAGAGGGGCGGACACAGGCAAAGAGGGACGGACAAGGGCTGAGAATACGGGACAAGTGCAAAGAGGGGCGGACAAGTGCAAAGAGGGGCGGACAAGGGCAAAGAGGGGCGGACAAGGGCAAAGAGGGGCGGACAAGGGCAAAGAGGGGCGGACAAGGGTTGAGAATACGGGACAAGGGCAAAGAGGGGCGGAAAAGGGAAAAGAGGTGCGAATAAGTGCTGAGAATACGGGACAAGGGCAAAGAGGTGCGGACAAGGGGAAAGAGGGGTGGACAAGGTCAAAGAGGGCGGACAATGGCAATAGAGGGCGGACAAGGGCAAAGAGGTCGGACAAGGGCAAAGAGGGGCGGACAAGGGCAAAGAGGGGCAGACAAGGGCAAAGAGGGGCGGACAAGGGCAAAGAGGGGAGGACAGGGGCAAAGAGGGGCGGACAAGGGAAAAGAGGGGCGGACAAGGGCAAAGAGGGGTGGACAAGGGCAAAAAGGTGCGGACAAGTGCAAAGAGGGGCGGACAAGGGCAAAGAGGGGCGGACAAGTGCTGAGAATACGGAAAACGGGCAAAGAGGGTCGGACAAGGTCAAAGAGGGACGGACAAGAGCAAAGAGGGACGGACAAGGGTTGAGAATACGGGACAAGGGCAAAGAGGGGCGGACAAGTGTAAAGAGGGCGGACAAGGGCAAAGAGGGCTGACAAGGGCAAAGAGGGGCGGACAAGGGCAAAGAGGGGCGGACAAGGGCAAATTGGGGCGGACAGGGGCAAAGAGGGGCGGACAAGGGCAAAGAGGGTCGGACAAGGGCAAAGAGGGGCCGACAAGTGCGGAGAATACGGGACAAGAGCAAAGAGGGGCGGACAAGGGCAAAGAGTGCCGGACAAGTGCTGAGAATACGGCACAATGGCAAAGAGTGGCGGACAAGAGCAAAGAGGTGCGGAGAAGTGCAAAGTGGGGCGGACAATGTCAAAGAGGGGCGGACAAGGGCAAAGAGGGGCGGACAAGGGCAAAGAGCGGCGGACAGGGGCAATAAGGGGCGGACAAGGGCAATAAGGGGCGGACAAGGGCAATAAGGGGCGGACAGAGGAAATAAGGGGCGGACAAGATCGGAGAATATGGGACAAGAGCAAAGAGGGGCGGACAAGGGCAAAAAGGGCCGGACAAGTGCTGAGAATACGGGACAAAGTCAAAGAGGGCGGACAAGGGCAAAGAGGGGCGGGCAAGGGCAAAGGGGGGCGGACAGGGTCAAAGAGGGGCGGACAAGGGCAAAGAGGGGCGGACAAGGGCAAAGAAAGGCGGACAAGGGCAAAGAGGGGCGGACAAGGGCAAAGAGGGGCGGATATGGGCTGAGAATACAGGACAAGTGCAAAGAGGGGCGGACAAGGGCAAAGAGGGGCGGACAAGGGCAAAGAGGGGAGGACAAGGGCAAAGAGGGGCGGACAAGGGCAAAGAGTGGCGGACAAGGGCAAAGAGGGGTGGACAAGGGCAAAAAGGTGCGGACAAGTGCAAAGAGGGGCGGACAAGGGCAAAGAGGGGCGGAAAAGTGCTGAGAATACGGAAAACGGGCAAAGAGGGTCGGACAAGGTCAAAGAGGGACGGACAAGAGCAAAGAGGGACGGACAAGGGTTGACAATACGGGACAAGGGCAAAGAGGGGCGGACAAGTGACAAGAGGTGCGGATAAGTGCTGAGAATACGGGACAAGGGCAAAGAGGGGCGGACAAGGGTAAAGAGGGCGGACAAGGGCAAAGAGGGGCGGACAAGGGCAAAGAGGGGCGGACAAGGGCAAAGAGGGGCGGACAGGGGCAAAGAGGGGCGGACAAGGGCAAAGAGGGGCGGACAAGGGCAAAGAGGGTCGGACAAGGGCAAAGAGGGGCCGACAAGAGCGGAGAATACGGGACAAGAGCAAAGAGGGGCGGACAAGGGCAAAGAGTGCCGGACAAGTGCTGAGAATACGGGACAAGGGCAAAGAGTGGCGGACAAGGGCAAAGAGGTGCGGAGAAGTGCAAAGTGGGGCGGACAATGTCAAAGAGGGGCGGACAAGGGCAAAGAGGGGCGGACAAGGGCAAAGAGGGGCGGACAAGGGCAAAGAGGAGCGGACAAGAGCTGAGAATACGGGACAAGGGCAAAGAGGGGCAGAAAAATACAAAGAGAGGTGGACAAGGGCAAAGAGGGACGAACAAGGGCAAAGAGGGGCAGACAAGGGCAAAGAGGGGCGGACAAGTGCTGACAATATGGGACAAAGGCAAAGAGTGGCGGACAAGGGCAAAGAGGGGCGGACAAGTGCAAAGAAGAGCGGACAAGTGCAAAGAGGGGCGGACAAGGGCAAAGAGGGGCGGACAAGGGCAAAGAGGGGCGGACAAGGGCAAAGAGGGGCGGACAAGGGCAAAGAGGGGCGGAAAAGAGCTGAGAATACGGGACAAGGGCAAAGAGGGGCAGACAAATACAAAGAGGGTCGGACAAGGGAATAGAGGTGTGGACAAGTGCTGAGAATACGGGACAAGGGCAAAGAGGGGCAGGGAAGGGCTTAGAATACGGAACAAGGGCAAAGAGGGGCGGACAACGGAAAAGAAGGTCGGAAAAGGGCTGGGAATACGGGAGAAGGGCAAAGAGGGGCTTACAAGGGCAAAGAGGGGCGGACAAGGGCAAAGAGGGGCGGACAAGGGCAAAGAGGGGCGGACAAGTGCTGAGAATACGGGACAAGGGCAAAGAGGGGCGGACAAGGGCTGAGAATACGGGACAAGGGCAAAGAGGGCCGGACAAGTGCTGAAAATACGGGACAAGGTCTAAGAGGGGCGGACAAGGGAAAAGAGGGGCGGATAAGTGCTGAGAATACGGGACAAGGGAAAAGAGGGGCGGACAAGGGCAAAGAGGGGCGGACAAGGGCAAAGAGGTTCGGACAAGGGGAAAGAGGGGCGGACAAGGGGAAAGAGGGGCGGACAAGGGGTAAAAGGGGCGGACAAGGGGTAAAAGGGGCGGACAAGGGGAAAGAAGGGGCGGACAAGGGGAAAGAGGGTCGGACAAGGGCAAAGAGGTGAGGACAAGGGCAAAGAGGTGCGGACAAGGGCAAAGAGGTGCGGACAAGGGCAAAGAGGGGCGGACAAGGGCAAAGAGGGGCGGACAAGGGCAAAGAGGGGCGGACAGGGGCAATAAGAGGCGGACAAGGGCAATAAGGGGCGGACAAGGGCAAAGAGGGGCGGAAAGAGGAAATAAGGGGCGGACAATATCGGAGAATATGGGACAAGAGCAAAGAGGGGCGGACAAGGGCAAAGAGGGCCGGACAAGTGCTGAGAATACGGGACAAGGTCAAAGAGGGCGGACAAGGGCAAAGAGGGGCGGGCAAGGGCAAAGTGGGGCGGACAGGGTCAAAGAGGGGCAGACAAGGGCAAAGAGGGGCGGACAAGGGCAAAGAAAGGCGGACAAGGGCAAAGAGGGGCGGACAAGGGCAAAGAGGGGCGGACAAGGGCAAAGAGGGGCGGACAAGGGCAAAGAGGGGCGGACAAGGGCAAAGAGGGGTGGACAAGGGCAAAAAGGTGCGGACAAGTGCAAAGAGGGGCGGACAAGGGCAAAGAGGGGCGGACAAGTGCTGAGAATACGGAAAACGGGCAAAGAGGGTCGGACAAGGAAAAGAGGGACGGACAAGAGCAAAGAGGGACGGACAAGGGTTGACAATACGGGACAAGGGCAAAGAGGGGCGGACAAGTGAAAAGAGGTGCGGATAAGTGCTGAGAATACGGGACAAGGGCAAAGAGGGGCGGACAAGTGTAAAGAGGGCGGACAAGGGCAAAGAGGGCTGACAAGGGCAAAGATGGGCGGACAAGGGCAAAGAGGGGCGGACAAGGGCAAAGAGGGGCGGACAGGGGCAAAGAGGGGCGGACAAGGGCAAAGAGGGGCGGACAAGGGCAAAGAGGGTCGGACAAGGGCAAAGAGGGGCCGACAAGCGCGGAGAATACGGGACAAGAGCAAAGAGGGGCGGACAAGGGCAAAGAGTGCCGGACAAGTGCTGAGAATACGGGACAAGGGCAAAGAGTGGCGGACAGAGGAAATAAGGGGCGGACAAGATCGGAGAATATGGGACAAGAGCAAAGAGGGGCGGACATGGGCTGAGAATACAGGACAAGTGCAAAGAGGGGCGGACAAGGGCAAAGAGGGGCGGACAAGGGCAAAGAGGGGAGGACAAGGGCAAAGAGGGGCGGACAAGGGCAAAGAGTGGCGGACAAGGGCAAAGAAGGGTGGACAAGGGCAAAAAGGTGCGGACAAGTGCAAAGAGGGGCGGACAAGGGCAAAGAGGGGCAGACAAGTGCTGAGAATACGGAAAACGGGCAAAGAGGGTCGGACAAGGTCAAAGAGGGACGGACAAGAGCAAAGAGGGACGGACAAGGGTTGAGAATACGGGACAAGGGCAAAGAGGGGCGGACAAGTGAAAAGAGGTGCGGGTAAGTGCTGAGAATACGGGACAAGGGCAAAGAGGGGCGGACAAGGGTAAAGAGGGCGGAAAAGGGCAAAGAGGGCTGACAAGGGCAAAGAGGGGCGGACAAGGGCAAAGAGGGGCGGACAAGGGCAAAGAGGGGCGGACTGGGGCAAAGAGGGGCGGACAAGGGCAAAGAGGGGCGGACAAGGGCAAAGAGGGTCGGACAAGGGCAAAGAGGGGCCGACAAGAGCGGAGAATACGGGACAAGAGCAAAGAGGGCGGACAAGGGCAAAGAGGGGCGGGCAAGTGCAAAGTGGGGCGGACAGGGTCAAAGAGGGGCGGACAAGGGCAAAGAGGGGCGGACAAGGGCAAAGAAAGTCGGAAAAGGGCAAAGAGGGGCGGACAAGGGCAAAGAGGGGCGGACAAGGGCAAAGAGGGGCGGATATGGGCTGAGAATACAGGACAAGTGCAAAGAGGGGCGGACAAGGGCAAAGAGGGGCGGACAAGGGCAAAGAGGGGAGGACAAGGGCAAAGAGGGGCGGACAAGGGCAAAGAGTGGCGGACAAGGGCAAAGAGGGGTGGACAAGGGCAAAAAGGTGCGGACAAGTGCAAAGAGGGGCGGACAAGGGCAAAGAGGGGCGGACAAGTGCTGAGAATACGGAAAACGGGCAAAGAGGGTCGGACAAGGTCAAAGAGGGACGGACAAGAGCAAAGAGGGACGGACAAGGGTTGAGAATACGGGACAAGGGCAAAGAGGGGCGGACAAGTGAAAAGAGGTGCGGATAAGTGCTGAGAATACGGGACAAGGGCAAAGAGGGGCGGACAAGGGTAAAGAGGGCGGACAAGGGCAAAGAGGGCTGACAAGGGCAAAGATGGGCGGACAAGGGCAAAGAGGGGCGGACAAGGGCAAAGAGGGGCGGACAGGGGCAAAGAGGGGCGGACAAGGGCAAAGAGGGGCGGACAAGGGCAAAGAGGGTCGGACAAGGGCAAAGAGGGGCCGACAAGAGCGGAGAATACGGGACAAGGGCAAAGAGGGGCAGACAAAGACAAAGAGGGGTGGACAAGGGCAAAGAGGGACGAACAAGGGCAAAGAGGGGCAGACCAGGGCAAAGAGGGGCGGACAAGTGCTGAGAATATGGGACAAAGGCAAAGAGTGGCGGACAAGGGCAAAGTGGGGCGGACAAGGGCAAAGAGGGGCGGACAAGGGCAAAGAGGGGCGGACAAGGGCAAAGAGGGGTGGACAAGTGCTGAGAATACGGGAAAAGGGCAAAGAGGGGAGGACAAGGGCAAAGAGGGGCGGACAAGGGCAAAGAGGGGCGGAGAAGGGCAAAGAGGGGCGGACAAGGGCTGAGAATACGGGACAAGGGCAAAGAGGGACGGACAAGGGCAAAGAGGGGCGGACAAGGGGAAAGAGGGGCGGACAAGTGCTAAGAATTCGGGACAAGTGAAAAGAGGGTCGGACAAGGGCAAAGAGGAGCGGACAAGGGAAAAGTGAGGCGGACAAGTACTGATAATACGGAACAAGGGCAAAGAGGGGCGGACAACGGCAAAGAGGGGCGGACAAGGGCAAAGAGGGGCGGACACAGGCAAAGAGGGACGGACAAGGGCTGAGAATACGGGACAAGTGCAAAGAGGGGCGGACAAGTGCAAACAGGGGCGGACAAGGGCAAAGAGGGGCGGACAAGGGCAAAGAGGGGTGGACAAGGGCAAAGAGGGGCGGACAAGGGCAAGGAGGGGCGGACAAGGGTTGAGAATACGGGACAAGGGCAAAGAGGGGCGGACAAGGGAAAAGAGGTGCGGATAAGTGCTGAGAATACGGGACAAGGGCAAAGAGGTGCGGACAAGGGGAAAGAGGGGTGGACAAGGTCAAAGAGGGCGGACAATGGCAAAGAGGGCGGACAAGGGCAAAGAGGTCGGACAAGGGCAAAGAGGGGCGGACAAGGGCAAAGAGGGGCAGACAAGGGCAAAGAGGGGCGGACAAGGGCAAAGAGGGGAGGACAGGGGCAAAGAGGGGCGGACAAGGGATAAGAGGGGCGGACAAGGGCAAAGAGGGGTGGACAAGGGCAAAAAGGTGCGGACAAGTGCAAAGAGGGGCGGACAAGGGCAAAGAGGGGCGGACAAGTGCTGAGAATACGGAAAACGGGCAAAGAGGGTCGGACAAGGTCAAAGAGGGACGGACAAGAGCAAAGAGGGACGGACAAGGGTTGAGAATACGGGACAAGGGCAAAGAGGGGCGGACAAGTGAAAAGAGGTGCGGAAAAGTGCTGAGAATACGGGACAAGGGCAAAGAGGGGCGGACAAGTGTAAAGAGGGCGGACAAGGGCAAAGAGGGCTGACAAGGGCAAAGAGGGGCGGACAAGGGCAAAGAGGGGCGGACAAGGGCAAAGAGGGGCGGACAGGGGCAAAGAGGGGCGGACAAGGGCAAAGAGGGTCGGAGAAGGGCAAAGAGGGGCCGACAAGAGCGGAGAATACGGGACAAGAGCAAAGAGGGGCGGACAAGGGCAAAGAGTGCCGGACAAGTGCTGAGAATACGGGACAAGGGCAAAGAGTGGCGGACAAGAGCAAAGAGGTGCGGAGAAGTGCAAAGTGGGGCGGACAATGTCAAAGAGGGGCGGACAAGGGCAAAGAGGGGCGGACAAGGGCAAAGAGGGGCGGACAGGGGCAATAAGGGGCGGACAAGGGCAATAAGGGGCGGACAAGGGCAAAGAGTGGCGGACAGAGGAAATAAGGGGCGGACAAGATCGGAGAATATGGGACAAGAGCAAAGAGGGGCAGACAAGGGCAAAGAGGGCCGGACAAGTGCTGAGAATACGGGACAAAGTCAAAGAGGGCGGACAAGGGCAAAGAGGGGCGGGCAAGGGCAAAGTGGGGCGGACAGGGTCAAAGAGGGGCGGACAAGGGCAAAGAGGGGCGGACAAGGGCAAAGAAAGGCGGACAAGGGCAAAGAGGGGCGGACAAGGGCAAAGAGGGGCGGATATGGGCTGAGAATACAGGACAAGTGCAAAGAGGGGCGGACAAGGGCAAAGAGGGGCGGACAAGGGCAAAGAGGGGAGGACAAGGGCAAAGAGGGGCGGACAAGGGCAAAGAGTGGCGGACAAGGGCAAAGAGGGGTGGACAAGGGCAAAAAGGTGCGGACAAGTGCAAAGAGGGGCGGACAAGGGCAAAGAGGGGCGGAAAAGTGCTGAGAATACGGAAAACGGGCAAAGAGGGTCGGACAAGGTCAAAGAGGGACGGACAAGAGCAAAGAGGGACGGACAAGGGTTGAGAATACGGGACAAGGGCAAAGAGGGGCGGACAAGTGAAAAGAGGTGCGGATAAGTGCTGAGAATACGGGACAAGGGCAAAGAGGGGCGGACAAGGGTAAAGAGGGCGGACAAGGGCAAAGAGGGGCGGACAAGGGCAAAGAGGGGCGGACAAGGGCAAAGAGGGGCGGACAGGGGCAAAGAGGGGCGGACAAGGGCAAAGAGGGGCGGACAAGGGCAAAGAGGGGCGGACAAGGGCAAAGAGGGTCGGACAAGGGCAAAGAGGGGCCGACAAGAGCGGAGAATACGGGACAAGAGCAAAGAGGGGCGGACAAGGGCAAAGAGTGCCGGACAAGTGCTGAGAATACGGGACAAGGGCAAAGAGTGGCGGACAAGGGCAAAGAGGTGCGGAGAAGTGCAAAGTGGGGCGGACAATGTCAAAGAGGGGCGGACAAGGGCAAAGAGTGCCGGACAAGTGCTGAGAATACGGAAAAAGGGCAAAGAGGGTCGGACAAGGTCAAAGAGGGACGGACAAGAGCAAAGAGGGACGGACGAGGGTTGAGAATAAGGGACAAGGGCAAAGAGGGGCGGACAAGGGAATAGAGGGGCGGACAAGGGAATAGAGGTGTGGACAAGTGCTGAGAATACGGGACAAGGGCAAAGAGGGGCAGGGAAGGGCTTAGAATACGGAACAAGGGTAAAGAGGGGCGGACAACGGAAAAGAAGGTCGGAAAAGGGCTGGGAATACGGGAGAAGGGCAAAGAGGGGCTTACAAGGGCAAAGAGGGGCGGACAAGGGCAAAGAGGGGCGGACAAGGGCAAAGAGGGGCGGACAAGTGCTAAGAATACGGGACAAGGGCAAAGAGGGGCGGACAAGGGCTGACAATACGGGACAAGGGCAAAGAGGGCCGGACAAGTGCTGAAAATACGGGACAAGGTCTAAGAGGGGCGGACAAGGGAAAAGAGGGGCGGATAAGTGCTGAGAATACGGGACAAGGGCAAAGAGGGGCGGACAAGGGCAAAGAGGGGCGGACAAGGGCAAAGAGGGGCGGACAAGGGGAAAGAGGGGCGGACAAGGGGAAAGAGGGGCGGACAAGGGGTAAAAGGGGCGGACAAGGGGTAAAAGGGGCGGACAAGGGGAAAGACGGGCGGACAAGGGGAAAGAGGGTCGGACAAGGGCAAAGAGGTGAGGACAAGGGCAAAGAGGGGTGGACAAGGGCAAAGAGGGGCGGACAAGGGCAAGGAGGGGCGGACAAGGGTTGAGAATACGGGACAAGGTCAAAGAGGGGCGGACAAGGGAAAAGAGGTGCGGATAAGTGCTGAGAATACGGGACAAGGGCAAAGAGGTGCGGACAAGGGGAAAGAGGGGTGGACAAGGTCAAAGAGGGCGGACAATGGCAAAGAGGGCGGACAAGGGCAAAGAGGTCGGACAAGGGCAAAGAGGGGCGGACAAGGGCAAAGAGGGGCAGACAAGGGCAAAGAGGGGCGGACAAGGGCAAAGAGGGGAGGACAGGGGCAAAGAGGGGCGGACAAGGGAAAAGAGGGGCGGACAAGGGCAAAGAGGGGTGGACAAGGGCAAAAAGGTGCGGACAAGTGCAAAGAGGGGCGGACAAGGGCAAAGAGGGGCGGACAAGTGCTGAGAATACGGAAAACGGGCAAAGAGGGTCGGACAAGGTCAAAGAGGGACGGACAAGAGCAAAGAGGGACGGACAAGGGTTGAGAATACGGGACAAGGGCAAAGAGGGGCGGACAAGTGAAAAGAGGTGCGGATAAGTGCTGAGAATACGGGACAAGGGCAAAGAGGGGCGGACAAGTGTAAAGAGGGCGGACAAGGGCAAAGAGGGCTGACAAGGGCAAAGAGGGGCGGACAAGGGCAAAGAGGGGCGGACAAGGGCAAAGAGGGGCGGACAGGGGCAAAGAGGGGCGGACAAGGGCAAAGAGGGTCGGACAAGGGCAAAGAGGGGCCGACAAGAGCGGAGAATACGGGACAAGAGCAAAGAGGGGCGGACAAGGGCAAAGAGTGCCGGACAAGTGCTGAGAATACGGGACAAGGGCAAAGAGTGGCGGACAAGAGCAAAGAGGTGCGGAGAAGTGCAAAGTGGGGCGGACAATGTCAAATAGGGGCGGACAAGGGCAAAGAGGGGCGGACAAGGGCAAAGAGGGGCGGACAGGGGCAATAAGGGGCGGACAAGGGCAATAAGGGGCGGACAAGGGCAAAGAGTGGCGGACAGAGGAAATAAGGGGCGGACAAGATCGGAGAATATGGGACAAGAGCAAAGAGGGGCGGACAAGGGCAAAGAGGGCCGGACAAGTGCTGAGAATACGGGACAAAGTCAAAGAGGGCGGACAAGGGCAAAGAGGGGCGGGCAAGGGCAAAGTGGGGCGGACAGGGTCAAAGAGGGGCGGACAAGGGCAAAGAGGGGCGGACAAGGGCAAAGAAAGGCGGACAAGGGCAAAGAGGGGCGGACAAGGGCAAAGAGGGGCGGATATGGGCTGAGAATACAGGACAAGTGCAAAGAGGGGCGGACAAGGGCAAAGAGGGGCGGACAAGGGCAAAGAGGGGAGGACAAGGGCAAAGAGGGGCGGACAAGGGCAAAGAGGGGCGGACAAGGGCAAAGAGTGGCGGACAAGGGCAAAGAGGGGTGGACAAGGGCAAAAAGGTGCGGACAAGTGCAAAGAGGGGCGGACAAGGGCAAACAGGGGCGGACAAGTGCTGAGAATACGGAAAACGGGCAAAGAGGGTCGGACAAGGTCAAAGAGGGACGGACAAGTGCAAAGAGGGACGGACAAGGGTTGAGAATACGGGACAAGGGCAAAGAGGGGCGGACAAGGGCAAAGAGGGGCGGACAAGGGCAAAGAGGGGCGGAAAAGAGCTGAGAATACGGGACAAGGGCAAAGAGGGGCAGACAAATACAAAGAGGGTTGGACAAGGGCAAAGAGGGACAAATAAGGGCAAAGAGGGGCAGACAAATACAAAGAGGGTTGGACAAGGGCAAAGAGGGACAAACAAGGGCAAAGAGGGGCAGACAAGGGCAAAGAGGGGTGGACAAGTGCTGAGAATATGGGACAAAGGCAAAGAGTGGCGGACAAGGGCAAAGAGGGGCGGACAAGAGCAAAGAAGAGCGGACAAGGGCAAAGAGGACCGGACAAGTGCTGAGAATACGGGACAAAGGCAAAGAGGGGCGGACAAGGGCAAAGAGGGGCGGACAAGGGCAAAGAGTGGCGGACAAGGGCAAAGAGGGGCGGACAAGTGCTGAGAATACGGAAAAAGGGCAAAGAGGGTCGGACAAGGTCAAAGAGGGACGGACAAGAGCAAAGAGGGACGGACGAGGGTTGAGAATAAGGGACAAGGGCAAAGAGGGGCGGACAAGGGAATAGAGGGTCGGACAAGGGAATAGAGGTGTGGACAAGTGCTGAGAATACGGGACAAGGGCAAAGAGGGGCAGGGAAGGGCTTAGAATACGGAACAAGGGCAAAGAGGGGCGGACAACGGAAAAGAAGGTCGGAAAAGGGCTGGGAATACGGGAGAAGGGCAAAGAGGGGCTTACAAGGGCAAAGAGGGGCGGACAAGGGCAAAGAGGGGCGGACAAGGGCAAAGAGGGGCGGACAAGTGCTGAGAATACGGGACAAGGGCAAAGAGGGGCGGACAAGGGCTGAGAATACGGGACAAGGGCAAAGAGGGCCGGACAAGTGCTGAAAATACGGGACAAGGTCTAAGAGGGGCGGACAAGGGAAAAGAGGGGCGGATAAGTGCTGAGAATACGGGACAAGGGCAAAGAGGGGCGGACAAGGGCAAAGAGGGGCGGACAAGGGCAAAGAGGGGCGGACAAGGGGAAAGAGGGGCGGACAAGGGGAAAGAGGGGCGGACAAGGGGTAAAAGGGGCGGACAAGGGGTAAAAGGGGCGGACAAGGGGAAAGAGGGGCGGACAAGTGGAAAGAGGGTCGGACAAGGGCAAAGAGGGCGGACAAGGGCAAAGAGGTGAGGACAAGGGCAAAGAGGTGCGGACAAGGGCAAAGACGGGCGGACAAGGGCAAAGAGGGGCGGACAAGGGCAAAGAGGGGCGGACAAGGGCAAAGAGGGGCGGACAGGGGCAATAAGAGGCGGACAAGGGCAATAAGGGGCGGACAAGGGCAAAGAGGGGCGGAAAGAGGAAATAAGGGGCGGACAATATCGGAGAATATGGGACAAGAGCAAAGAGGGGCGGACAAGGGCAAAGAGGGCCGGACAAGTGCTGAGAATACGGGACAAGGTCAAAGAGGGCGGACAAGGGCAAAGAGGGGCGGGCAAGGGCAAAGTGGGGCGGACAGGGTCAAAGAGGGGCAGACAAGGGCAAAGAGGGGCGGACAAGGGCAAAGAAAGGCGGACAAGGGCAAAGAGGGGCGGACAAGGGCAAAGAGGGGCGGACATGGGCTGAGAATACAGGACAAGTGCAAAGAGGGGCGGACAAGGGCAAAGAGGGGCGGACAAGGGCAAAGAGGGGCGGACAAGGGCAAAGAGGGGAGGACAAGGGCAAAGAGTGGCGGACAAGGGCAAAGAGGGGTGGACAAGGGCAAAAAGGTGCGGACAAGTGCAAAGAGGGGCGGACAAGGGCAAAGAGGGGCGGACAAGTGCTGAGAATACGGAAAACGGGCAAAGAGGGTCGGACAAGGTCAAAGAGGGACGGACAAGAGCAAAGAGGGACGGACAAGGGTTGACAATACGGGACAAGGGCAAAGAGGGGCGGACAAGTGAAAAGAGGTGCGGATAAGTGCTGAGAATACGGGACAAGGGCAAAGAGGGGCGGACAAGGGTAAAGAGGGCGGACAAGGGCAAAGAGGGCTGACAAGGGCAAAGATGGGCGGACAAGGGCAAAGAGGGGCGGACAAGGGCAAAGAGGGGCGGACAGGGGCAAAGAGGGGCGGACAAGGGCAAAGAGGGGCGGACAAGGGCAAAGAGGGTCGGACAAGGGCAAAGAGGGGCCGACAAGAGCGGAGAATACGGGACAAGAGCAAAGAGGGGCGGACAAGGGCAAAGAGTGCCGGACAAGTGCTGAGAATACGGGACAAGGGCAAAGAGGGGCGGACAAGGGCAAAGAGGTGCGGAGAAGTGCAAAGTGGGGCGGACAATGTCAAAGAGGGGCGGACAAGGGCAAAGAGGGGCGGACAAGGGCAAAGAGGGGCGGACAGGGGCAATAAGGGGCGGACAAGGGCAATAAGGGGCGGACAAGGGCAAAGAGTGGCGGACAGAGGAAATAAGGGGCGGACAAGATCGGAGAATATGGGACAAGAGCAAAGAGGGGTGGACAAGGGCAAAGAGGGCCGGACAAGTGCTGAGAATATGGGACAAATTCAAAGAGGGCGGACAAGGGCAAAGAGGGGCGGGCAAGGGCAAAGTGGGGCGGACAGGGTCAAAGAGGGGCGGACAAGGACAAAGAGGGGCGGACAAGGGCAAAGAAAGGCGGACAAGGGCAAAGAGGGGCGGACAAGGGCAAAGAGGGGCGGACATGGGCTGAGAATACAGGACAAGTGTAAAGAGGGGCGGACAAGGGCAAAGAGGGGCGGACAAGGGCAAAGAGGGGAGGACAAGGGCAAAGAGGGGCGGACAAGGGCAAAGAGGGGCGGACAAGGGCAAAGAAGGGTGGACAAGGGCAAAAAGGTGCGGACAAGTGCAAAGAGGGGCGGACAAGGGCAAAGAGGGGCGGACAAGTGCTGAGAATACGGAAAACGGGCAAAGAGGGTCGGACAAGGTCAAAGAGGGACGGACAAGAGCAAAGAGGGACGGACAAGGGTTGAGAATACGGGACAAGGGCAAAGAGGGGCGGACAAGTGAAAAGAGGTGCGGGTAAGTGCTGAGAATACGGGACAAGGGCAAAGAGGGGCGGACAAGGGTAAAGAGGGCGGACAAGGTCAAAGAGGGCTGACAAGGGCAAAGAGGGGCAGACAAGGGCAAAGAGGGGCGGACAAGGGCAAAGAGGGGCGGACAGGGGCAAAGAGGGGCGGACAAGGGCAAAGAGGGGCGGACAAGGGCAAAGAGGGTCGGACAAGGGCAAAGAGGGGCCGACAAGAGCGGAGAATACGGGACAAAAGCAAAGAGGGCGGACAAGGGCAAAGAGGGGCGGGCAAGGGCAAAGTGGGGCGGACAGGGTCAAAGAGGGGCGGACAAGGGCAAAGAGGGGCGGACAAGGGCAAAGAAAGTCGGAAAAGGGCAAAGAGGGGCGGACAAGGGCAAAGAGGGGCGGGTATGGGCTGAGAATACAGGACAAGTGCAAAGAGGGGCGGACAAGGGCAAAGAGGGGCGGACAAGGGCAAAGAGGGGAGGACAAGGGCAAAGAGGGGCGGACAAGGGCAAAGAGTGGCGGACAAGGGCAAAGAGGTGTGGACAAGGGCAAAAAGGTGCGGACAAGTGCAAAGAGGGGCGGACAAGGGCAAAGAGGGGCGGACAAGTGCTGAGAATACGGAAAACGGGCAAAGAGGGTCGGACAAGGTCAAAGAGGGACGGACAAGAGCAAAGAGGGACGGACAAGGGTTGAGAATACGGGATAAGGGCAAAGAGGGGCGGACAAGAGAAAAGAGGTGCGGATAAGTGCTGAGAATACGGGACAAGGGCAAAGAGGGGCGGACAAGGGTAAAGAGGGCGGACAAGGGCAAAGAGGGCTGACAAGGGCAAAGATGGGCGGACAAGGGCAAAGAGGGGCGGACAAGGGCAAAGAGGGGCGGACAGGGGCAAAGAGGGGCGGACAAGGGCAAAGAGGGGCGGACAAGGGCAAAGAGGGTCGGACAAGGGCAAAGAGGGGCCGACAAGAGCGGAGAATACGGGACAAGAGCAAAGAGGGGCGGACAAGGGCAAAGAGTGCCGGACAAGTGCTGAGAATACGGGACAAGGGCAAAGAGTGGCGGACAAGGGCAAAGAGGTGCGGAGAAGTGCAAAGTGGGGCGGACAATGTCAAAGAGGGGCGGACAAGGGCAAAGAGGGGCGGACAAGGGCAAAGAGGGGCGGACAAGGGCAAAGACGGGCGGACAAGAGCTGAGAATACGGGACAAGGGCAAAGAGGGGCAGAAAAATACAAAGAGGGGTGGTCAAGGGCAAAAAGGGACGAACAAGGGCAAAGAGGGGCAGACAAGGGCAAAGAGGGGCGGACAAGTGCTGACAATATGGGACAAAGGCAAAGAGTGGCGGACAAGGGCAAAGAGGGGCGGACAAGGGCAAAGAAGAGCGGACAAGTGCAAAGAGGGGCGGACAAGGGCAAAGAGGGGCGGACAAGGGCAAAGAGGGGCGGACAAGGGCAAAGGGGGCGGACAAGGGCAAAGAGGGGCGGAAAAGAGCTGAGAATACGGGACAAGGGCAAAGAGGGGCAGACAAATACAAAGAGGGTTGGACAAGGGCAAAGAGGGACAAACAAGTGCAAAGAGGGGCAGACAAGGGCAAAGAGGGGTGGACAAGTGCTGAGAATATGGGACAAAGGCAAAGAGTGGCGGACAAGGGCAAAGAGGGGCGGACAAGGGCAAAGAAGAGCGGACAAGGGCAAAGAGGACCGGACAAGTTCTGAGAATATTGGACAAAGGCAAAGAGGGGCGGACAAGGGCAAAGAGGGGCGGACAAGGGCAAAGAGTGGCGGACAAGGGCAAAGAGGGGCGGACAAGGGCAAAGAGGGGCGGACAAGGGCCAAGAGGGGCGGACAAGGGCCAAGAGGGGCGGACAAGGGCCAAGAGGGGCGGACAAGTGCTGAGAATACGGGACAAGGGCAAAGAGGTGCTGACAAGGGCAAAGAGGGGCGGACAAGGGCAAAGATGGGGCGGACAAGGGCTGAGAATACGGGACAAGGGCAAAGAGGGGTGGACAAGGGCAAAGAGGGGCGGACAAGGGCAAAGAGGGGCGGACAAGGGCAAAGAATTCGGGACAAGTGAAAAGAGGGTCAGACAAGGGCAAAGAGGACCGGACAAGGGAAAAGTGGGGCGGACAAGTACTGAGAATACGGGACAAGGGCAAAGAGGGGGGGACAAATGCAAAGAGGGGCGGACAAGTGCAAAGAGGGGCGGACAAGGGCAAAGAGGGGCGGACAAGTGCAAAGAGGGGCGGACAAGAGCTGAGAATACGGGACAAGTGCAAAGAGGGACGGACAAGGGCAAAGAGGGGCGGACAAGGGCAAAGAGGGGCAGACAAGGGCAAAGAGGGGCAGACAAGGGCAAAGAGGGGCGGACAAGGGCAAAGAGGGTTGGACAAGGGCAAAAAGGTGCAGACAAGTGCAAACAGGGGCGGACAAGGGTAAAGAGGGGCGGACAAGGGCAAAGAGGGGCGGACAAGGGCAAAGAGGGGCGGACAGGGGCAAAGAGGGGCGGACAAGGGCAAAGAGGAGCGGAAAAGGGCAAAGAGGGGCGGAAAAGGGCAAAGAGGGGCGGACAAGTGCTGAGAATACGGGACAAGTGCAAAGAGGTTCGGACAAGGGTAAAGAGGGGCGGAAAAGGGTAAAGAGGTGTGGACAAGTGCTGAGAATGCGGGACAAGGTCAAAGAGGGGCAGGGAAAGGCTTAGAATACGGAACAAGTGCAAAGAGGTGCGGACAACGGCAAAGAAGTTCGGAAAAGGGCTGGGAATACGGGAGAAGGGCAAAGAGGGGCTTACAAGGGCAAAGAGGGGCGGACAAGGGCAAAGAGGGGCGGACAAGGGCAAAGAGGGGCGGACAAGTGCTGAGAATACGGGATATGGGAAAAGAGGGGCGGACAAGGGCTGAGAATATGGGACAAGTGCAAAGAGGGGCGGACAAGGGCTTAGAATACGGGACAAGGACAAAGAGGGGCGGACAATTGCTGAGAATACGGGACAAGGGCAAAGAGGGGCGGACAAGTGCAAAGAGGGGCGGACAAGGGCAAAGAGGGGTAGACAAGTGCTGAGAATATGGGACAAGGGTAAAGAGTGGCGGACAAGTGCAAAGAAGGGCGGACAAGGGCTAAAAGGAGCGGACAAGTGCAAAGAGGGACGGACAAGGGCTGAGAGTACGGGACAAGGGCAAAGAGGGGCGGACAAGGGCAAAGAGGGGCGGACAAGGGCAAAGAGGGGCAGACAAGGGCAAGGAGGAGCGGACAAGGGAAATGTGGGGCGGACTAGTACTGAGAATACGGGACAAGGGCAAAGAGGGGCGGACAAGGGCAAAGAAGGGCGGACAAGGGCAAAGAAGGGCGGACAAGGGCAAAGAGGGGCGGACAAGGGCAAAGAGGGGCGGACAAGGGCAAAGAGGGGCGGAGAAGGGAAAGGAGGGGCGGACAAGGGCAAAGAGGGGCGGACAAGGGCTGAGAATACGGGACAAGCGCAAAGAGGGGCCGACATGCGCTGAGAATACGGGACAAGGGCAAAGAGGGGCGGACAAGGGCAAAGAGGGGCGGACAAGGGCAAAGAGGGGCGGACAAGGGCAAAGAGGGATGGAAAAGGGCAGAGAATACGGGACAAGTGCAAAGAGGGGCGGACAAGGGCAAAGAAGGTCGGACAAGGGCAAAGAGGGGCGGACAAGGGAAAGGAGGGGCGGACAAGGGCAAAGAGGGGCGGACAAGGGCAAAGAGGGGCGGTCGAGGGCTGAGAATACGGGACAAGGGCAAAGAGGGGCGGACATGCGCTGAGAATACGGGACAAGGGCAAAGAGGGGCGGACAAGGGCAAAGAGGGGCGGACAAGGGCAAAGAGGGGCGGACAAGGGCAAAGAGGGACGGAAAAGGGCAGAGAATACGGGACAAGTGCAAAGAGGGGCGGACAAGGGCAAAGAAGGTCGGACAAGGGCAAAGAGGGGCGGACAAGGGCAAAGAGGGGCGGACAAGGGCAAAGAGGAGCGGACAAGGGCAAAGAGGAACGGACAAGGGCAAAGTCGGGCGGAAAAGGGCAAAGAAGGTCGGAAAAGGGCAAAGAGGGGCGGACAAGTGCAAAGAGGGGCGGACAACTGCAAAGAGGGGCGGACAACTGCAAAGAGGGGCGGAAAAGGGCAAAGAGGGGCGGACAAGGGCTGAGAATACGGGACAAGTGCAAAGAGGGTCGGACAAGGGCAAAGAGGGGCGGAAAATGGTAAAGAGGTGTGGACAAGTGCTGAGAATACGGGACAAGGGCAAAGAGGGGCGGACAAGGGCAAAGAGGGGCGGACAAGGGCAAAGAGGGGCGGACAAGGGCTGAGAATACGGGACAAGGGCAAAGAGGGGCGGACAAGGGCTTAGAACACGGGACAAGGACAAAGAGGGGCGGACAATTGCTGAGAATACGGGACAAGGGCAAAGAGGGGCGGACAAGGGCAAAGAGGGGCACACAAGTGCTGAGAATACGGGACAAGGGCAAAGAGGGGCGGACAAGTGCTGAGAATACGGAACAAGTGAAAAGAGGTGCTGACAAGGGGAAAGAGGGGCGGACAAGGGCAAAGAGGGGCGGACAAGAGCAAAGAGTTTTGGACAAGGGCAAGGAGGGGCGGACAAGGGCAAAGAGGGGCGGACAAGTGCAAAGAGGGGCGGACAAGGGCTGAGAATACTGGACAAGGGCAAAGAGGGGCGGACAAGAACAAAGAGGGGCGGACAAGGGCAAAGAGGGGTGGACAAGGGCAAAGAGGGGCAGACCAGGGCAAAGAGGGGCGGACAAGTGCAAAGAGGGGCGGACAAGGGCTGAGAATACTGGACAAGGGCAAAGAGGGGCGGACAAGAACAAAGAGGGGTGGACAAGGGCAAAGAGGGGTGGACAAGGGCAAAGAGGGGCAGACCAGGGCAAAGAGGGGCAGACCAGGGTAAAGAGGGGCGGACAAGAGCAAAGAGGGGCGGACAAGAGCAAAGAGGGCCGGACAAGTGCTGAGAATACGGGAAAAGGACAAAGAGTAGCGGACAAGGGCAAAGAGGTGCGGAGAAGGGCAAAGTGGGGCGGACAATGTCAAAGAGGGGCGGACAACGGCAAAGAGGGGCGGACAAGAGCTGTGAATACGGGACAAGGGCAAAGAGGGGCAGACAAAGACAAAGAGGGGTGGACAAGGGCAAAGAGGGACGAACAAGGGCAAAGAGGGGCAGACCAGGGCAAAGAGGGGCGGACAAGGGCAAAGAAGGGTGGACAAAAGCAAAGAGGGGCGGATAAGTGATAAGAATTCGGGACAATTCAAAAGAGGGGCGGACAAGGGCAAAGAGGAGCGGACAATGGAAAAGTGGGGCGGACAAGTACTGAGAATACGGGAAAAGGGCAAAGAGGGGGCGGACAAGGGCAAAGAGGGGCGGACAAGGGCAAAGAGGGGCAGACAAGGGCAAGGAGGGGCGGACAAGGGCAAAGAGGGGCAGACAAGGGCAAATACGGGCGGACAAGGGCAAATACGGGCGGACAAGGGAAAAGAGGGGCGGACAAGAGCAAAGAGGGACGGACAAACACAAAGAGGGACGGACAAGGGCTGAGAATACGAGACAAGTGCAAAGAGGGGCGGACAAGGGCAAAGAGGGGCTGACAAGGGCAAAGAGGGACGGACAAGGGCTGAGAATACGGGACAAGTGCAAAGAGGGGCGGACAAGGGCAAAGAGGTGCGGACAAGGGCAAAGATGGGCTGACAAGGGCTGAGAACACGGGACAAGTGCAAAGAGGGGCGGACAAGTGCAAAGAGGTGCGGACAATGGCAAAGAGGGGCAGACAAGGGCAAAGAGAGACGGACAAGGGTAAAGGGGGCAGACAAGGGCAAAGGGGGCGGACAAGGGCAAATAGGGGCGGACAAGGTCAAAGAGGGGCGGACAAGTGCTGAAAATACGGGACAAGGGCAAAGAGGGGCGGACAAGGGCCAAGAGAGGCGGACAAGTGCTTTAGAATACGGGACAAGGGCAAAGAGGGGCCGACAAGTGCTGAGAATACTAGACAAAGGCAAATAGGTGTGGATAAGTTCTGAGAACACGGGACAAGGGCAAAGAGGGGCGTAAAAGTTCTGAGAAGAGGGGACAAGGGCAAAGAGGGGCGGACAAGGGCAAAGAGAGGCGGACAAGGGCAAAGAAGAGCGGACAAGGGCAAAGAGGAACGGACAAGGGCAAAGTCGGGCGGAAAAGGGCAAAGAAGGTCGGAAAAGGGCAAAGAGGGGCGCACAAGTGCAAAGAGGGGCGGACAACTGCAAAGAGGGGCGGAAAAGGGCAAAGAGGGGCGGACAAGGGCTGAGAATACGGGACAAGTGCAAAGAGGGTCGGACAAGGGCAAAGAGGGGCGGAAAATGGTAAAGAGGTGTGGACAAGTGCTGAGAATACGGGACAAGGGCAAAGAGGGGCGGACAAGGGCAAAGAGGGGCGGACAAGGGCAAAGAGGGGCGGACAAGGGCTGAGAATACGGGACAAGGGCAAAGAGGGGCGGACAAGGGCTTAGAACACGGGACAAGGACAAAGAGGGGCGGACAATTGCTGAGAATACGGGACAAGGGCAAAGAGGGGCGGACAAGGGCAAAGAGGGGCACACAAGTGCTGAGAATACGGGACAAGGGCAAAGAGGGGCGGACAAGTGCTGAGAATACGGGACAAGTGAAAAGAGGTGCTGACAAGGGGAAAGAGGGGCGGACAAGGGCAAAGAGGGGCGGACAAGAGCAAAGAGTTTTGGACAATGGCAAGGAGGGGCGGACAAGGGCAAAGAGGGGCGGACAAGTGCAAAGAGGGGCGGACAAGGGCTGAGAATACGGGACAAGGGCAAAGAGGGGCAGACAAAGACAAAGAGGGGTGGACAAGGGCAAAGAGGGACGAACAAGGGCAAAGAGGGGCAGACCAGGGCAAAGAGGGGCGGACAAGGGCAAAGAGGGCCGGACAAGTGCTGAGAATACGGGAAAAGGACAAAGAGTAGCGGACAAGGGCAAAGAGGTGCGGAGAAGGGCAAACTGGGGCGGACAATGTCAAAGAGGGGCGGACAACGGCAAAGAGGGGCGGACAAGAGCTGAGAATACGGGACAAGGGCAAAGAGGGGCAGACAAAGACAAAGAGGGGTGGACAAGGGCAAAGAGGGACGAACAAGGGCAAAGAGGGGCAGACCAGGGCAAAGAGGGGCGGACAAGGGCAAAGAGGGGTGGACAAAAGCAAAGAGGGGCGGATAAGTGATAAGAATTCGGGACAATTCAAAAGAGGGGCGGACAAGGGCAAAGAGGAGCGGACAATGGAAAAGTGGGGCGGACAAGTACTGAGAATACGGGAAAAGGGCAAAGAGGGGGCGGACAAGGGCAAAGAGGGGCGGACAAGGGCAAAGAGGGGCGGACAAGGGCAAGGAGGGGCGGAAAAGGGCAAAGAGGGGCGGACAAGGGCAAATACGGGCGGACAAGGGCAAATACGGGCGGACAAGGGAAAAGAGGGGCGGACAAGGAAAAGAGGGGCGGACAAGAGCAAAGAGGGACGGACAAAGGCAAAGAGGGACGGACAAGGGCTGAGAATACGAGACAAGTGCAAAGAGGGGCGGACAAGGGCAAAGAGGGGCTGACAAGGGCAAAGAGGGACGGACAAGGGCTGAGAATACGGGACAAGTGCAAAGAGGGGCGGACAAGGGCAAAGAGGGGCGGACAAGGGCAAAGAGGGGCGGACAAGGGCAAAGAGGGGAGGACAAGGGCAAAGAGGGTCGGACAAGGGCAAAGAGTGGCGGACAAGGGCAAAGAGTGGTGGACAAGGGCAAAAAGGTGCGGACAAGTGCAAAGAGGGGCGGACAAGTGCTGAGAATATGGGACAAAGGCAAAGAGTGGCGGACAAGGGCAAAGAGGGGCGGACAAGTGCTGAGAATATGGGACAAAGGCAAAGAGTGGCGGACAAGGGCAAAGAGGGGCGGACAAGGGTAAAGAGGGGCAGACAAGGGCAAAGAGGGACGGACAAGGGCAAAGAGGGGCGGACAAGGGCAAAGTGGGGCGGACAAGTGCAAAGAGGGGCGGACAAGGGCAAAGAGGGGCGGACAAGGGCAAAGAGGGGCGGACAAGGGCAAAGAGGGGCGGACAAATGCTGAGAATACGGGACAAGGGCAAAGAGGGGAAGACAAGGGCAAAGAGGGGCGGACAAGGGCAAAGAGCGGCGGACAAGGGCAAAGAGGGGCGGAAAAGATCTGAGAATACGGGACAAGGGCAAAGAGGGACGGACAAGGGCAAAGAGGGGCGGAAAAGGGCAAAGAGGGGCGGACAAGTGCTAAGAATTCGGGAAAAGTGAAAAGAGGGTCGGACAAGGGCAAAGAGGAGCGGACAAGGGAAAAGTGAGGCGGACAAGTACTGAGAATACGGGACAAGGGCAAAGAGAGGCGGACAAAGGCAAAGAGGGGCGGACAAGGGCAAAGAGAGGCGGACAAGGGCAAAGAGGGACGGACAAGGGCTGAGAATACGGGACAAGTGCAAAGAGGGGCGGACAAGGGCAAAGAGGGGCGGACAAGGGCAAAGAGGAGCGGACAAGGGCAAAGAGGGGCGGACAAGGGCAAAGAGGGGCGGACAAGGGTTGAGAATTTGGGACAAGAGCAAAGAAGGGCGGACAAGGGAAAAGAGGTGCGGATAAGTGCTGAGAATACGGGACAAGGGCAAAGAGGGGCGGACAAGGGGAAAGAGGGGTGGACAAGGTCAAAGAGGGCGGACAATGGCAAAGAGGGCGGACAAGGGCAAAGAGGGCGGACAAGGGCAAAGAGGGGCGGACAAGGGCAAAGAGCGGCGGACAAGGGCAAAGAGGGGAGGACAGGGGCAAAGAGGGGCGGACAAGGGAAAAGAGGGGCGGACAAGGGTAAAGAGGTGTGGACAAGTGCTGAGAATACGGGACAAGGGCAAAGAGGGGCAGGGAAGGGCTTAGAATACGGAACAAGGGCAAAGAGGGGCGGACAACGGAAAAGAAGGTCGGAAAAGGGCTGGGAATACTGGAGAAGGGCAAAGAGGGGCTTACAAGGGCAAAGAGGGGCGGACAAGGGCAAAGAGTGGCGGACAAGGGCAAAGAGGGTCGGACAAGGGCAAAGAGGTGCGGACAGGGGCATTAAGGGGCGGACAGGGGCAATAAGGGGTGGACAGGGGCAAAGAGGGGTGGACAGAGGAAATAAGGGGCGGAGAAGATCGGAGAATATGGGACAAGATCAAAGAGGGGCGGACAAGGGCAAAGAGGGCCGGACAAGTGTTGAGAATACGGGACAAGGTCAAAGAGGGCGGACAAGGGCAAAGAGGGGCGGGCAAGGGCAAAGTGGGGCGGACAGGGTCAAAGAGGGGCGGACAAGGGCAAAGAGGGGCGGACAAGGGCAAAGAAAGGCGGACAAGGGCAAAGAGGGGCGGACAAGGGCAAAGAGGGGCGGACATGGGCTGAGAATACAGGACAAGTGCAAAGAGGGGCGGACAAGGGCAAAGAGGGGCGGACAAGGGCAAAGAGGGGAGGACAAGGGCAAAGAGGGGCGGACAAGGGCAAAGAGGTTCGGACAAGGGCAAAGAGGGGTAGACAAGGGCAAAAAGGTGCGGACAAGTGCAAAGAGGGGCGGACAAGTGCAAAGAGGGGCGGACAAGTGCTGAGAATACGGAAAACGGGCAAAGAGGGTCGGAAAAGGTCAAAGAGGGACGGACAAGGGCAAAGAGGGACGGACAAGGGCAAAGAGGGGCGGATAAGTGCTGAGATTACGGGACAAGGGCAAAGAGGGGCGGACAAGGGTAAAGAGGGCGGACAAGGGCAAAGAGGGCTGACAAGGGCAAAGAGGGGCGGACAAGGGCAAAGAGGGGCGGACAAGGGCAAAGAGGGGCGGACAGGGGCAAAGAGGGGCGGACAAGGGCAAAGAGTGGCGGACAAGGGCAAAGAGGGGCGGACAAGGGCAAAGAGGGGCCGACAAGAGCGGAGAATACTGGACAAGAGCAAAGAGGGGCGGACAAGGGCAAAGAGTGCCGGAAAAGTGCTGAGAATATGGGAAAAGGGCAAAGAGAGGCGGACAAGTGCAAAGAGGTGCGGAGAAGTGCAAAGTGGTGCGGACAATGTCAAAGAGGGGCGGACAAGGGCAAAGAGGGGCGGACAATGTCAAAGAGGGGTGGAAAAGGGCAAAGAGGGACGAACAAGGGCAAAGAGGGGCAGACAAGGGCAAAGAGGGGCGGACAAGTGCTGACAATATGGGACAAAGGCAAAGAGTGGCGGACAAGGGCAAAGAGGGGCGGACAAGGGCAAAGAAGAGCGGACAAGGGCAAAGAGGGGCGGACAAGGGCAAAGAGGGGCGGACAAGGGCCAAGAGGGTCGGACAAGGGCCAAGAGGGGCGGACAAGGGCAAAGAGGGGCGGACAAGTGCTGAGAATACGGGACAAGGGCAAAGAGGTGCTTACAAGGGCAAAGAGGGGCGGAAAACGGCAAAGAGGGGCGGACAAGGGCTGAGAATACGGGACAAGGGCAAAGAGGGGTGGACAAGGGCAAAGAGGGGCGGACAAGGGCAAAGAGGGGCGGACAAGGGCAAAGAGGGGCGGACAAGGGCAAAGAGGGGCGGACAAGGGCAAAGAATTCGGGACAAGTGAAAAGAGGGTCGGACAAGAGCAAAGAGGACCTGACAAGGGAAAAGTGGGGCGGACAAGTACTGAGAATACGGGACAAGGGCAAAGAGGGGCGGACAAAGGCAAAGAGGGGCGGACAAGGGCAAAGAGGGGCGGACAAGGGCAAAGAGGGGCGGACAAGGGCAAAGAGGGGCGGACAAGGGCTGAGAATACGGGACAAGTGCAAAGAGGGACGGACAAGGGCAAAGAGGGGCGGACAAGGGCAAAGAGGGGCGGACAAGGGCAAAGAGGGGCGGACAAGGGCAAAGAGGGTGGACAAGTACTGACAATACAGGACAAGGGCAAAGAGGGGCGGACAAGGGCAAAGAGTGGCGGACAAGGGCAAAGAGGGTTGGACAAGGGCAAAAAGGTGCAGACAAGTGCAAAAAGGGGCGGACAAGGGCAAAGAGGGGCGGACAAGGGCAAAGAGGGGCGGACAAGGGCAAAGAGGTGCGGACAGGGGCAAAGAGGGGCGGACAGGTGCAAAGAGGGGCGGACAAGGGCAAAGAGGGGCGGAAAAGGGCAAAGAGGGGCGGAAAAGTGCAAAGAGGGGCGGACAAGGGCTGAGAATACGGGACAAGCGCAAAGAGGTTCGGACAAGGGTAAAGAGGGGCGGAAAAGGGTAAAGAGGTGTGGACAAGTGCTGAGAATGCGGGACAAGGTCAAAGAGGGGCAGGGAAAGGCTTAGAATACGGAACAAGTGCAAAGAGGGGCGGACAATGGCAAAGAAGTTCGGAAAAGGGCTGGGAATACGGAAGAAGGGCAAAGAGGGGCTTACAAGGGCAAAGAGGGGCGGACAAGTGAAAAGAGGGGCGGACAAGGGCAAAGAGGGGCGGACAAGTGTTGAGAATACGGGACAAGGGCAAAGAGGGGCGGACAAGGGCTGAGAATATGGGACAAGTGCAAAGAGGGGCGGACAAGGGCTTAGAATACGGGACAAGGACAAAGAGGGGCGGACAATTGCTGAGAATACGGGACAAGGGCAAAGAGGGGCGGACAAGGGCAAAGAGGGGCAGACAAGTGCTGAGAATACGGGACAAGGGCAAGAAGGTGCAGACAAGGGCTGAGAATACGGGACAAGGGCAAAGAGGTGCTGACAAGGGGAAAGATGTGCGGACAAGGGCAAAGAGGGGCAGACAAGGGCAAAGAGGGGCGGACAATGGCAAAGAGGGGCGGACAAGGGCAAAGAGGGGCGGACAAGGGCTGAGAATACGGGACAAGTGCAAAGACGGGCGGACAAGGGCAAAGAGGGGCGGACAAGGGCAAAGAGGGGTGGACAAGGGCAAAGAGGGACGAACAAGGGCAAAGAGGGGCAGAAAAGGGCAAAGACGGGCAGACAAGGGCTAAGACGGGCGGAGAAGTGTGGAGAATAGCCGAGAAGTGCAAAGACGGGCGTAGAAGTGCAAAGACGGGCAGACAAGGGCAAAGAGGGGCGGACAAGTGCAAAGAGGGGCGGACAAGGGCAAAGAGGGGCGGACAAGGGCAAATACGGGCGGAGAAGTGCGGAGAATACCGGAGACAGGAAAAGACGGGCAGACAATTGCGGAGAATACGGGACAAGCGCAAAGAGGGGCGGGCAAGGGCAAAGATAGGGGCAGACAAGGGCAAAGAGGTGCGGACAAGGGCAAAGAGGGTCGGACAGGTGCGGAAAATACGGTACACGGGCAAAGATGGGCGGACAAGAGCAAAGACGGGCGGACAAGTGCCAAGACGGGCGGACAAGGGCAAAGAGGAGCGGACAAGGGCAAGGACGGGTGGACAAGGGCAAAGAGGGGCGGACAAGTGCGGAGAATTCAGGACACGTGCAAGGAGGGGCGGACAAGGGCAAAGAGGGCCGGACAAGTTCACAGAGGGGTGGACAAGGGCAAAGAGGGTCGGACAAGGTAAAGAGGAGCGGACAAATGCAAAGAAGGGCAGACAAGGGCAAAGAGTGGCGGACAAGTGCAAAGAGGGGCGGAGAAGGGCAAAGAGGGGTGGACAAGTGCTGAGAATACGGGACAAGGGCAAAGAGGGGCGGACAAGGGCAAAGAGGGGTGGACAAGTGCGGAGAATACGGGACAAGGGCAAAGAGGGGCGGACAAGGTCAAAGAGAGGCAGACAAAGGCAAAGAGGGGCTGACAAGGGCAAAGATGGGCCCACAAGGGCAAAGAAACGCGGAGAAGACAAAGAGGGGCGGACAAGTGCGGAGAATACGGGAAAAGGGCAAAGAGGGGCGGACAAGTGAAAAGAGGGGTGGACAAGGGCAAAGAGGGGCGGACAAAGGCAAAGAGGGACAGAGAAGTGCAGAGAATACAGTAAAAAGTCAAAGAGGGACGGACAAGTGCGTAGAATACGGTACAAGGGCAAAGAGGGGCGGACAAGGGCAAAGAGGGGCGGACAAGGGCAAAGAGGAGCGGACAAAAGCAGAGAATACTGTACAAGGGCAAAGAGGGGCGGACCAGGGCGGAGAATATGGTACAAGGGCAAAGAGGTGTGGACGGGGGCGGAGAATACGGTAGAAGAGCAAAGAGGGGCGGACGAGGGCAAAGAGGGGCGGACGAGGGCAAACAGGGTCGTACAAGGGGCAAGAGGGGCAGACAAGGGCAAATAGGGGTGGATAAGGGCAAAGAGGAGCGGACAAGTGCGGAGAATACGGGACAACCACACAGAGGGGCGGACAAGGGCGGAGAATACGGTACAAGTTCAAAGTGGGGCGGACAAGGACGGAGAATACCGGACAAGTGCAAAGAGGGGCGGACAAGGGCAAAGAGGGGCGGACAAGTGCAGAGAATATGGTACAAGGTCAAAGCGGGGCAGACAAAGGCAAAGAGGGGCGGACAAGTGCAAAGAGGGGCGGACAAAGGCAAAGAGGGGCGGACAAGTGCGTAGAATATGGTACAAGGGCAAAGAGGGGTGGACAAGGGCTAAGAGGGGCGGACATAGGCAAAGAGTGGTGGACAAGGGCAAAGAGGGCTGGAGAAATGCGGAGAATACGGGACAAGGGCAAAGAGGGTCGGACAAGTGCGGAGAAAACGGGACAAGAGCAAAGAGGGGCAGAGAAGGGCGGAGAATACTGGACAAGTGCAAAGAGGGGCGGACAAGTGTGGAGAATACGGGACAACTGCAAAGAGGGGCGAACAAGGGCAAAGAGGTGCAGACAAGAGCCAAGAGGTGTGGACAAGTGCAAAGAGTGGCGGACAAGGGCTGAGAATACGATACAAGGGCAAAGAGGGGCGGACTGGGGCAAAGAGTTGTGGACAAGGGCAGAGAATATGGGATAAGTGCAAAGAGGAGCGGACAAGGGCAAAGAGGGTCGGACAAGTGCAAAGAGGGGCGGACAAGGGCAAAGAGGTGCGGACAAGGGAAAAGAGGGGCAGACAAGGGCAAAGAGGGGCAGACAAGTGCGGAGAATACGGGGCAAGGGCAAAGAGCGGCGGAGAAGTGCGGAGAATACGGGACAATGGCAAAGAGGGGCGGACAAGTGCGGAGAATACGGGACAAGGGCAAAGAGGGTCAGACAAGGGCAAAGAGGGGCGGACAAGGGAAAAGAGGGTCGGAGAAGGGCAAAGAGGGGTGGACAAGGGCAAAGAGGCGCGGACAAGGGCAAAGAGGGAGGGACAATGGCAAAGAGGGGCGGACAAGGGAAAAGAGGGCCGGACAAGTGCAAAGAGGGGCGGACAAGTGCTGAGAATAAGGGACAAGGGCAAAGAGGGGCGGACAATGGCAAACAGGGGAGGACAAGGGCAAAGAGGGGAGGACAAGGGCAAAGAGGGTCGGACAAGGGCAAAGAGGGGCGGAGAAGTGCAAAGAGGGGCGGAGAAGTGCAAAGAGGGGCGGACAAGGGCAAAGAGGGGCGGACAAGTGCTGAGAACACGGAACAAGGGCAAAGAGTGTCGGACTAGGGCAAAGAGGGACGGACAAGGACAAAGAGGGGCGGACAAGGGTTGAGAATACTGGACAAGGGCAAAGAGGGCCGGAAAAGTGCTGAGATTACGGGACAAGGGCAAAGAGGGGCGGACAAAGGCAAAGAGGGGCGGACAAGGGCAAAGAGGGGCGGACAAGTGCTGAGAATACGGGACAAGGGCAAAGATGGTCGGACTAGGGGAAAGAGGGGCGGAAAAGGGCTGAGAATACGGGACAAGGGCAAAGAGGGGCGGACAAGGGCAAAGAGGGCGGACAAGGGCAAAGAGGGCAGACAAGGGCAAAGAGGGGCGGACAAGGGCAAAGAGGGTCGGACAAGGGCAAAGAGGGGCGGACAAGAGCGGAGAAAACGGGACAAGGGCAAAGAGGTGCTGACAAGGGCAAAGAGGGGCAGACAAGGGCATAAGAGGGGCGGACAAGGGCAAAGAGGGGCGGAAAAGGGCAAAGAGGGGCGGACAAGGGCAAAGAGGGAGGGACAAGGGCAAAGAGGGAGGGACAAGGGCAAAGAGGGACGGACAAGTGCTGAGAATACGGGACAAAGGCAAAGAGGGACGGACAATTGGAAAGAGGGGTGGACAAATGCAGATAATACGGGACAAGGGCAAAGAAGGGCCGACCAGGGCAAAAAGGGGCGGACAAGAGCAAAGAGGCGCGGACAAGTGGTGAGAATAAGGGGCAAGGACAAAGAGGGGCGGAAAATGGCAAAGAGGGGCGGACAATGGCAAAGTGGGGCGGACAATTGCAAAGAAGGGCGGAAAAGTGCTGAGAATACGGGAGAAGGGCAAAGAGGGGCAGAGAAGGGCAAAGAGGGGCGGAGAAGGGCAAAGAGGGGCGGAGAAGGGCAAAGAGGTGCGGAGAAGGGCAAAGAGGTGCGGACAAGTGCTGCGAATACGGGACAAGGGCAAAGAGGAGCGGACAAGGGCAAAGAGGGGAGAGAAATGGCAACGAGGGGCGGGCAATGGAAACGAGGGGCGGACAAGGGCAAAGAGGGGCGGACAAGTGCTGAGAGTATGGGACAAGGTCAAAGGGTCGGACAATGGCAAAGAGGAGTGGACAAGTGCAAAGAGGGGCGGACAAGGGCTGAGTATTCGGGACAAGGGCAAAGAGGGGCAGACAAGGGCAAAGAGGGGCGGACAAGGGCAAAGAGGGGCGGACAAGGGCAAAGAGGGGCGGCCAAAAGCAAAGAGGGGCAGACAAGGGCAAAGAGAGTTGGAAAAGTGCAAAGAGGGGCGGACAAGTGCTGAGAAGTTGGGACAAGGGCAAAGAGGGGCGTACAAGGAAAAAGAGGGGCGGACAAGTGCTGAGAATACGGAACAAGGGCAAAGAGGAGCAGACAGGGACAAAGAGCTGCGGACAAGGGCAAAGATGGGCGGACAAGGGCAAAGAGGGGCAGAGAAGAGCGGAGAATACGGGACAGAAGAAAAGAGGGGCGGACAAGGGCAAAGAGGGTCAGAAAGGGGAAAGAGGAGCGGACAAGGGCAAAGAGGGACGGACAAGTGCTGAGAATATGGGAGAAGGGCAAAGAGGGGCGGAAAAGGGAAAGGAGGGTCGGACAAAGTCAAAAAGCGGCGGACAAGGGCAAAGAGGGGAGGACAAGGACAAGGAGGGGCTGAAAAGAGCGGAGAATATTGGACAACGGAAAAGAGGGGCGGATAAGGGCAAATAGGGGCGGACAAGGGCAAAGAGGGGCGGACAAGGGCAAAGAGGGGCGGACAAGGGCAAAGAGGGGCGGACAAGTGCTGACAATTCGGGACAAGGGCAAATAGGGGCGGCAAGTTCAAAGAGGGTTGGACAAGGGCAAAGAGGGGCGGACAAGGGCAAAGAGGGGCGGACAAGGGCAAAGAGGGGAGGACAAGGGCAAAGAGGGGCGGACAAGTGTTGAGAATACGGGACAAGGGCAAAGAGGTTCGGACAAGGGCAAAGAGGTTCGGACAAGGGCAAAGAGGGGCGGACAAGGGCAAAGAGGGGCCGACAATTGTAGAGAATATGGGACAAGGGCAAAGAGGGACGGACAAGGGCACAGAGGGACGGACAAAGGCAAAGAGGGGCGGACAAAGGCAAAGAGGGGCGGACAAGGGCAAAGAGGGGCGGACAACGGCAACGAGGGGCGGACAAGTGCTGAGAATATGGGACAAGGGCAAAGAGGGGCGGACAAGGGCAAAGAGGGGCGGACAAGGGCAAAGAGGGGCGGACAAGGGCAAAGAGGGGCGGACAACGGCAAGGAGGGTCGGACAAGGGCAAAGAGGGTCGGACAAGGTCAAAGAGAGGCGGACAAGGGCAAAGAGGGGCGGACAAGGGCAAAGAGGGGCGGACAAGAGCTGAGAATATTGGACAAGGGCAAAGAGGGGTGGACAAGGGCAATGAGGGGCGGACAAGGGAAAAGAGGGTCGGACAAGGGCAAAGAGGGGCGGACAAGTGCAAAGAGGGAAGGACAAGGGCAAAGAAGGGCGGACAAGGGCAAAGAGGGGCGGACAAGGGCAAAGAGGGGCGGACAAGGGCAAAGAGGGCCGGACAAGTGCTGAGAATACGGGACTAGGGTAAAGAGGGGAGGACAAGGGCAAAAAGGGGCGGACAAGTGCTGAGAATACGGGACAAGGGCAAAGAAGGGCGGACAAGGGCAAAGAGGGGAGGACAAGGGCAAAGAGGGGCGGACAAGTGTTGGGAATTCGGGACAAGGGCAAAGAGGTTCGGACAAGGGCAAAGAGGGGCGGACAAGGGCAAAGAGGGGCGGACAAGTGTTTAGAATACGGGACAAGGGCAAAGAGGTTCGGACAAGGGCAAAGAGGTTCGGACAAGGGCAAAGAGGGGCGGACAAGGGCAAAGAGGGGCGGACAAGGGCAAAGAGGGGCCGACAATTGTAGAGAATATGGGACAAGGGCAAAGAGGGACGGACAAGGGCAAAGAGGGACGGACAAGGGCAAAGAGGGGCGGACAAAGGCAAAGAGGGGCGGACAAAGGCAAAGAGGGGCGGACAACGGCAACGAGGGGCGGACAAGTGCTGAGAATATGGGACAAGGGCAAAGAGGGGCGGACAAGTGCAAAGAGGGGCGGACAAGGGCAAAGAGGGGCGGACAAGGGCAAAGAGGGGCGGACAAGTGCTGAGAGTATGGGACAAGGGCAAAGAGGGGCGGACAAGGGCAAGGAGGGTCGGACAAGGGCAAACAGGGTGGGACAAGGTGAAAGAGAGGCGGACAAGGGCAAAGAGGGGCGGACAAGGGCAAAGAGGGGCGGACAAGGGAAAAGAGGGTCGGACAAGTGTAAAGAGGGGCGGACAAGTGCAAAGAGGGGCGGACAAGGGCAAAGAGGGGCGGACAAGGGCAAAGAGGGCCGGACAAGGGCAAAGAGGGCCGGACAAGTGCTGAGAATACGGGACTAGGGTAAAGAGGGGAGGACAAGGGCAAAAAGGGGTGGACAAGTGCTGAGAATACGGGACAAGGGCAAAGAGGGGCGGAGAAGGGCAAAGAGGGGAGGACAAGGGCAAAGAGGGGAGGACAAGTGCAAGGAGGGGCGGCCAAGTGTTGGGAATACGGGACAAGGGCAAAGAGGTTCGGACAAGGGCAAAGAGGGGCGGACAAGGGCAAAGAGGGGCGGACAAGGGCAAAGAGGGGCGGACAAGGGCAAAGAGGGGCGGACAAGGGCAAAGAGGGGCGGACAAGGGCAAAGAGGGGCCGACAATTGTAGAGAATATGGGACAAGGGCAAAGAGGGACGGACAATGGCAAAGAAGGGCGTACAAGGGCAAAGAGGGACGGACAAATGCAAAGAAGGGCGGAAAAAGGCAAAGAGGTGCGGACAAGGGTAAAGAGGGGCGGACAAGGGCAACGAGGGGCGGACAAGAGCTGAGAATATGGGACAAGGGCAAAGAGGGGCGGACAAGGGCAAAGAGGGGCGGACAAGGGCAAGGAGGGGCGGACAAGTTCTGAGAATATTGGACAAGGGCAAAGAGGGGCGGACACGGGCAAAGAGGGGCGGACAAGGGCAAAGAGGGGCGGACAAGTGCTGAGAATACGGGACAAGGGCAAAGAGGGGCGGACAAGTGCTGAGAATACGGGACACGGGCAAGGAGGTACAGACAAGCGCTGAGAATACGGGACAAGGGCAAAGAGGGGCGGACAAGTGCTGAGAATAAGGGACAAGGGCAAAGAGGGTCGGAGAAGGGCAAAGAGGGGCGGACAATGGCAAAGAGGGGCAGACAATGGCAAAGAAGGGCGGACAATGGCAAAGAAGGGCGGACAAGGGCTGGGAATACGGGAGAAGGGCAAAGAGGGGCGGACAAGGGCAAAGAGGGGCGGACAAGGGCAAAGAGGGGCGGACATTGGCAAAGAGGGGCGGACAATGGCAAAGAGGGGCGGACAATGGCAAAGAAGGGCGGACAAGGGCTGGGAATACGGGAGA